>NC_133118.1:10729329-11041399 GCF_022965805.1 Primulina eburnea | reverse complement strand
CTTTTTAATCGTGATTGGGACTAATTAATCAATTATAATAAACAGGGTCTATTTTTTTTTTTTTAAATGCGGAAGGTAATGGAATCAAATTCCTATACATATCAGTATAAAAGTATAAATCTGATAAAATATACAATCATACATATCTCAGGTTCAACAACTAACTATCAAGTGTTTAAACCCTATCTCTAGTCCAAGTCCGTAGTCTCTACTCTAACTCGATCTTTCTTCACCTTTGTGACCCTGTACCTGTCCCACCTGTTGTCATGCACACATACAGACAAGACAACAGCCGGATAACTCCGGTGAGATAACAATATCCCAGTATAAACAATGTATTAATGCAATCATATAAAACATATATAAAAGCATAAACAATCATTAAAACATGTATCCAATCTGATTACATGAACAAATACGAATCTGTATTTAAATCAATGACTTCTTATCTTATCTCTAACCTAGGGATCCCAATCTAATTTAGACTTTGGTATGCTGTATCGAATGTCTACAATAGAGGTCGATCTACATCTAAGCTCATCGATACACCGTAAGTCTAGAGTCTTCGCAGTTCTGACAAAGACTCGGCGGTTCTGCCCTAGCTAGGCTGATGATAGGATCGATTAACTCAACGTGAAAGTGTTTAGAAGGGGGGGGTTGAATAAACACTTGCTAGATAAAAACTTCTTCGAGAGATTGGGTTCAGTTTTGTTACAAACTGACTCAAATATCTTGTTGGTCGATAACAATCAGTTAAACTGAATAAAACAGTTGCGGAAAATTAACTGACTGAAAGATAGAACAAATAACTGAAAGTAAATGACACAGGAAATGTTTCTGGATGTTCGGAGATTTGAATAACTCCTACGTCACCCCTTCTATCACAAAGATAGGATATTCACTAAAAGACTTTGATCAAATACAATAACGTGTACTGACCCACTTCAGTTTGGACTTATCTATTGCCAAGACTGAAACTCTTAGTTAACAACTCTTTTACAGATCACAACTGATCTTAGCACAACTTGTACAATTTATCAAAGATTACAAAGTGCTTTTTCTAGCTCAAAACGTAGCCTGAATGCTACTGATAAAACTTATAAGCTTGAGCTGTGTTGACGAAGTTGAGAGAGTATTTTCGCAGAGTAACAGCAAGTAAAATGAGTAGTTCAGAATCGGTGTTCTTCAGCTGCTCTCTTCGAGTATTTATAGGCTTCTGTCAACGGTAATATTAATTTGAATAACACCCGTTATTTGCCACGTCGATATTCTCTGACAGATCGTACATACTGCACCTTTTCTGAAATGCGGCGTTCCATTACTACTGTTGCAGTTAGACTGTACTATTTGTCGGTTGTCGTTTTCATTTGATGACGTGTACAGCTGAAGAATCAGCTGATAACGATCAGTTGGCGAAAAATGAACTGGCGAGAACATCTGCTGATATATTATATGCTGAACTATCAGTTGAGCTTGATTCAGTTAAGTTGATCAGTTGGTAGCTTTAGTTGCTGAATTCAGTTGAGTCTTTTGTCAAACGCCGGAATTAAGTTTCTAACAATTTCCCCCTTTATGGTGTTTTGACAAAACTTTGAAATAAATAACTGAATTCCTCATAGTAGATAAAATAAGATCAATAACTGAAGTAATAGAGATCTGATACAGTAAATAAAGCTCTACTAAGAGTTCTTCTGCTCTTCCCCCTTTTTGTCAAACCTCTCTATCTTGTCAGATAGCTTGCGAACGTGAGAAGAGAGAACTGTGATAGTGCCTGACAAATTTTCAACAGTGGTAGACAAAGTGACTTGCAGTAGATCAATTTTCCGAGATAAAAGTGATTCCACATTGTTGACGTGTTGATTGAGAGTGTGTTGAGTAGCAGTCAGACTGGATATGAGATTTTGGTTTTTCGGAATGTCACCAACTGCAAAAGAGAGAGCGGAAACAGCAGATTCGATTTTCTTCAGTCTTTTGAGTGATTCCTCATTGTTTTCTAACTTCGCACTGTGCAAAACCTGCGTAGTCTGAATTTTGGAAATAGCAGAGAGTATTTGATTCATCCTGTTCTGCATATGTTGGACTTCCTCAAAAATGAGATCAAAATCTGCTGAAGTTGGAGGATTGGATTGTTGAGAAGTGCCTGCTTCAAATTGTGGTTGCTGAGAAATGACCAAAGCTTGGTCAGTTGACTTGTTATCAGCATTTGGCTGAACTGAAGTATCAGTTCCAGTTATTGTTCCTTGAACCAAAGTCTCATCAGCAGTCTTTTCTTCTTGATCTTTGGATGAGGAGGGAGGATGTTGGACAGATGATGGTAACACATCCTGAACTGTTGCCACTGGTGAATGATCGATTGGTTCAACTTGCATATCAATGTGTAAGACCTGATCATCAGATTGGTCTGGTGGAACAATTTCGACTGAGGTAATAGAGACCTCTGGATTGGTTTGATCAGTAGAGTGATCAACTGGATCATTAACTGGTGCAATAAGGTGAGACTCCTCTACTACTGCTTGAATCACTTCATCAATATGAGCAAGAGATAGCTCAGCTTCAGTATAGAGTGGTTGTTCAATAGATGGTGAGGGAAGCTTATCAGAAACTGGTTCTTCAGTAGGAACCAGAACCAAGGCGGATGATGGTGCTGTTTTGTCAGAGGACGCTGTTTCATCTTGTTCCGCATTGTCATCATCTGAATCTCCTTGGTATACCACGAGTTCTTGATCCGACTCCCAAAATTTGATACGAGATAGTATTCCCATAAGATCAGTGTCAAGCTGAGTGATTACAGCTTGATCAGCATACGCAGTAGGGGCAGTTGGCATGTAGTTGTGTTTAAGTTTAGCGACAATCTGAGCCAACTTCTTTGCTCTCAGTTGATCAAAGAAATAGCTTTTTCTCTCCAAGGCTTGAGCAATAGAGGCAGCTTTGACCGTGCGGAGAACAAGGGCCTCTAGCTTGATAAATCTTTTGAGTTTGGACTGCTCTTTCAGTTGCTTGGCAAAAACTTCAGTACGGAAGACTACCCAGGCGTCATAAGACTTAGTCTTTGCAGCAGCAAAACTGTTCACTTTTGCCCATACGAGATCAATATGAGTCTGAATCGGATTTGTTGGTCTGGGTTCCACAATTAATTTTCCTTTCCCTTTATCACCACTTAAGAGATGAGGGATTTCCAGTCCTGTTCGAGTTGATTCGATCGGCTCGACAAGCTTTATCCCTTTAGGTCTGGCAGGTGCCACACCAATTGGTCGAGATATTTGAGTAACAGGAGCTTGCGTCTTAACCGATTTCTTAATGATACTTGCTGAATCATCTTGTGGAATAATTTGTAGAGGAACTGCCTCTATAGGTTGCTGAACAGTGGAGGAAATCATTTTGTCAGTTGGAGTGTTTACCTCAGAAGTTGTTTTAATCCTTTGAGTTCTTGGCTTCTTCACAATGTGAGGAGATGGAGTCCTTTCTGATTCTGATGAGCTCAAAACCAATTTTCTTTTGGTAACCTCCCGTTGAGCCAACGCTTTGATTTTCCTGACTGATTTGGTAGCGGCTAACTGAGTCCCAATTTCCTGTTTGATTTGCACAAACTGAGTAGTGGTCAAGTCCATTTTGGATTTGATTGGCATTGTGTTCTTTGCATTGAACACCTTGAATTTCGAGGTTCTCTCAGAGTCCTCAGCCACTAAGCCTTTAGCTTTCAGTAAATAACTGATTTGAACCGCGAAACCCTTGGATTGTTTAGAAGACATAAACATATTCTTCAGGACATTAAAAATGAGATGCTTCCAGTTGAACTTGTGACCAGCCATAATGACGGTAATGGCCTGAAATTTCTCTAAAGTTAAGGCTGCGAATGATCCTGCCTTTGCCAAAATACCTTTAGCAACAACATCAGCCAGCAGTTGAACTTCATATTTCAGTTCTTTCTTAGGATCTGAGACCTTAATCTTTCGTCCATCGAGAGAAAGAGAGACTTGCATTTCTTCAATGTCAGAGGCTTTGACATCTGAGAGTTGAGCAATACCTTCAGAAGGTAACTGAAATAAATCACCAAGAGAGTCTTCAGAAATGATCAGTGACTGATGATTGATAGTAGACTTGATATTTCCCTCAGAGTCAATCACGCCAGAAGAGTAGAAATCCTGAAGTTCTTTGGGATAGATTTCCTGAGAGGATTGGCCCAAAAATGTTTGTAGACCAGCAATTTCAAGTTTCTGGAAAACTTTCTGGACATCAGCATCGCCGAAGGATAATAAAGATCCAAAGTTGATGGCCATAGCATTGAGCATGAAAGCGGGAATTTGAGTTGCCATTGATAACTGATAAATTTCCTGAAAGAAAATTCGAGAAATGAGGTAGTTCTTGCTTTAAGGAGTGTTTGAAGTAGTCGAGAAATAAGACTGAAAATAGGCGGGTAATAGTACATATGTACGTGACCATTTCAAGTTCTGGACACGTGTCAGTCCAAAAAAACGTGTGTACGTGTGTACTAAGCAAGTGGATAATTAAATGATTTGGAAAGTGGCACGTTGCAACTTCTGATTGGTTGTCAGAGAGCATTTAATGCTAGTAAATCAGTCACGTCGATACATCTGAATAAAGTGTGATTAAATGAATGACGTATGAGAGAAGATTAGAAAAATTCTCAACTGAGCTGTCAGTTAATAAAAACTGAGTGAGTTCAGTCGAGATTTTACTAACAACTGACTTCTCAGTCATCATTTTAAATCAGATTATTCCTCTTTAAAATATGCAGAAGCTGAAGATTTAAGCATTAAAATAGAAGAAAATCTTATTGCTTAGGAGAATAATCGTCGGCTGACGTCATCAGTTCATCTTGCGTCATCCTGTGCTATAAATTCAATTGAATCAGTTAGAGTTAAACACATATCATTAAGCAATAAACACACATGGCAAGAGCTGGAAGTTCAAGAGTTCCTGTTAATGTTCCCCCTTAATGCGAGCATTAATAAGAACTAAAAACGCTTAAGACAAGATTAAATAAATCCTGAAATTTAGAAGATAAATCGACGTCTACAAAGTAGAGTCCTTTGGTTTTCCTCATCCTGTTCTATAAATGAGATTCACTCGGTCAGTAACAAATATCTTTAAGGAACAGATATAGTAAGAAAAGAAAAGAAAAAAAATGGCAGGAGCTGGTACTATCAAGACTTTGAAGAAGGCAGAGGAGATTATGAAGAAAGCGATGGAGTGCATGAAGAAGCAGGTGGAGGATGAGGTTTTCCAGTATATCCTCAAGTATCAAGAAGATCTCCAGGGGCTCCATTTCCTCTGGGAGAATGAAATGGCTACCACTCCCAGCCAGCAGAGGAAGCTCGAGAAGTATCGAGCCCGACTGCATGAGTTCAACATGGGAGACATCTTCAGGTCTGACAATCTTTACGAGTTAATGCTCCGTAAAGAGAAGAAACTCCTGGAGGGTGTAGCTTCATCACCCAGCTTTGTTGCCATTCAAGATGAAGACCTGAGAGCATGGTTAACAAACTGGAAAGAGTCTGTAGAGCAGGAACTGAAAAATGTAATCAGAAAGAATTTTATCAGTGATGAATGAAAAACTCTTATTGTTATTTTGATATATGTTTGCAAGGATTAGTTTTAACATCCTCAGCAGTTGATAACGAGAAACTGAAACTGAATGAAATAAAACTAATAATCGAAGAAAATAATGAACAACTGATGTACTTCCAATAAACTGATTTAAGATAACTCAATTAAACCAAGTATATTTCTAAAGTAAGAAAACTTAGTCTCGGGTAGTGGTTTGGTGAAGATATCAGCTGCTTGTTGTTCAGTTGATACGTATTCCAGTCTGATTTCCTTCTTGAGAGCATGATCTCTGATGAAGTGATGTCTGACATCTATGTGTTTGGTTCGAGAGTGAAGAACTGGATTGTAGGTTATAGCAATTGTGCTTGTGTTGTCACAAAATATAGGTGATTCTTTAGCATCAACTCCATAATCTCTCAGTTGTTGCTGAATCCAGAGCAGTTGGGCACAACAGCTTTCAGCAGCAAGATATTCTGCTTCAGTTGTGGAAGTTGCTATGGATGTTTGCTTTTTGCTGAACCAAGAAATCAGTCGGTCTCCTAGAAACTGACATGATCCACTTGTACTTTTTCGATCAAGTTTACATCCTGCATAGTCTGCATCTGAATAACCAACTAAATTGAAAGATGAGTCTTTAGAATACCATAACCCAACATTTTGTGTGCCTTTAAGATATTTCAAAATACGTTTGGCAGCAGCAAAGTGGGATTGCTTAGGATTTTCCTGAAATCTAGCACACATACATACAGCAAACACAATATCAGGACGACTAGCAGTTAGATACAATAATGAACCTATTAAACCTCTGTAAAGCGTCGTTTCAACTGATATTCCCCCTTGATCAGTGTCTAGTTTAACTGATGAGCTCATGGGAGTGCTTGCAGCTGAACATGATTCCATGCCAAATTTCTTTAGCAATTCCTTTGTATATTTTGTTTGACTGATGAAGGTGCCTGAATCCAATTGCTTCACTTGTAATCCAAGAAAGAAAGTCAGTTCACCCATCATGCTCATTTCGAATTTTTCCTGCATCAACTTAGCAAATTTCTCACATAATTTGGGGTTAGTTGACCCAAATATGATATCATCAACATAGATTTGAACAAGTAAGATATGATCATTCTTAGAAAATTTGAACAACGTCTTATCAACTGATCCAACAGAAAAATCATGATCAGTTAGAAATTTTGAAAGGGTTTCGTACCAAGCTCTTGGAGCTTGTTTAAGTCCATATAAGGCTTTGTTCAAGTGATAGACATGATCAGGAAGATGATGATTAACAAAACCTGGAGGTTGTTCAACAAAGACTTCTTCCTGCAACTGTCCATTAAGAAATGCGCTTTTAACATCCATTTGATACACTTTGAAGTTTTTGAATGATGCATAGGCCAGGAATATCCTTATTGCTTCCAGTCTTGCAACTGGTGCATATGTCTCATCATAATCAATCCCTTATTCCTGCCTGTATCCTTGTGCAACTAGCCTTGCTTTGTTGCGCACAACTGAACCATCCTCGTTCAGTTTGTTCCTGTATACCCATTTTGTACCTATAACAGTTTTGGAAATTGGTCTTGGAACTAAGTTTCAGACATTATTATGAATAAACTGATTTAGCTCTTCTTGCATAGCATTTATCCAGTTAGGATCAGCAAGAGCTTCATCAGTTTTCTTTGGTTCCAGTTGAGATACAAAAGCTGAATGAATGAATAAGTTAAGCATTTGATTTCTCGTTCTTACCGGATCAGATGGATTACCTATCACCAATTCTGGAGGATGTGATTTCTTCCATCTGAGTTCAGCATTTGTTGATTCCAAATTGGTAACTGCTTCAGTAGGTAACTGATTGGTCTCAATTTCAGTTGGAGCTGTTTCAGTTGGCAACTGAATCTCATTTGTTTGTTCTACTAACTGATTAGCTTCCAATTCAACAGCCTGATCTAATATCTCAGGTTCAGGTGTTTGGAGATTGCTTTGATTAATATGAATATCTTCTTCATCATCATCCTCCAAACTGATATCTGTAAATCTGTCAGCTAGCTCAACTGTATCAGTTGGCTTATCAGTTAGTACAGTTTCATCAAACACAACATGAATAGATTCTTCAACGTTTAAAGTGTTTTTGTTGAAGACTCTGTAAGCTTTACTTACTGATGAATAACCAAGAAATATTCCTTCTGCAGATTTAGCATCAAAAGCTTTTAAATGAGTTTTACCATTGTCGAGTATAAAACATCTGCAGCCGAATATTTTAAAGTAAGAAACCACACTTTTTCTTCCATGCCAGATCTCATACGGTGTTTTCAAATGATTTGTATTAATCATAGATCTGTTTTGAGTGTAACACGCAGTGTTCACTGCTTCTGCCCAAAACCTTTGAGAGATACTAGAATCAGCAAGCATTGTTCTAGCAGCTTCCTTTAGTGTTCGATTTCTCCTTTCAGCTACACCATTTTGCTGAGGAGTTCTTGCTGCTGAGAGCTCATGTTTGATTCCAGTATTCTCTAAATAGTTTGAAAGAATTTTATTGATAAATTCAGTTCCTCGATCGGATCTGATTCTGTCAATTCCAACTGATTTTTCATTTGATAATCTTTTGAAAAGCTTGATCAGTTGAGCAGCAGTTTGGTCTTTGGTCTTGAGAAAAATGACCCATGTGAATCTTGAAAAATCATCTACAACCACCAAGGTGTATTTCATTCCCCCTAAGCTCATCACCGGTATTGGACCAAAGAGATCCATATGTAACAGTTCTAAGCATCGGGAAGAAGATTTACGACCCTTGTTCTTAAAAGAAGATTTTATTTGTTTGCCAAACTGACATGCTGAGCAAATTTTGTCTTTTGTAAAATCCATTTTGGGCAGCCCAGTCACAAGATCATGTTTACTCAAATATGCAATAGATTTGAAATTCAAGTGGTTTAACCTCTTATGCCATAACCAGTTTTTCGAAGATTTAGAGGCAATAAGACATACTGGTGCATAAGGTTGATCATTCCAGCTGACTTTGTATGTGTTTCCACATCTTTTGCCAGTTAGAATGACCTCATCAGTTGAGTTTTTGACTGAGCAAATAAGTTTGTCAAATTGAACTGAAAATCCATTATCGCATAACTGACTGATGCTTATCAGATTATAATTGAGATTCTCAACTAATAAGACATCATTAATGGTGAAGTTACCATGGATAAGCTTACCCTTACCCACAGTTTTACCTTTCGAGTTGTCTCCAAAACTAATCTTTGGACCAGTGTATTTGACTAGTTGAGATAATATCCTTGAATCTCCTGTCATGTGGCGTAAGCATCCACTGTCCAGATACCATATAGATCCAGTACTTGTGCCTGTTACCTGCAGTCAAATACAAAATAAGATTGTGGTACCCTTTGTTTATTTGGGTCCGAAGTTGATTAGTCCTTTAGGAATCCAAACTTGGATCAGTCTGACTGGCCGTCCAGTTGCTGTATTCCATGTTGTCTTTCTCGTTTTGTGTGTGCTTTGTGTGTGATGCATCGGTGAAACAATATGTGATTTTGCCTTTCCCAACTGATTGTTCGGCCGATATCTTTTCTGAACAGGCTTACAGTTATAGTAGTTGGAGTATTCATTTGAAAATCGTTTTGAGATTCTTTTCGATGTTTGACCACGAGAGTCAGTTGAAACTTTTGGACTATATCCAATACCATATCTATTTGCCTTGTTCTTGTTCTCAATGGGCGGTTCAATCAGTTTACTTGGTTCAAGCTGTTCTTGTTCCACGACTGATTTGACAAAGTAAATGAATTTTCCTTTGCCCATATTCAGTTGTGGCTGAGTATCATTGGAAGTAATCTCACTTTGACTACTGAACCCTAGTCCAGTTTTGTCAGCAACTGATTTTTGCGAATTTTGAATATCAGTTAAAGTTGCAGAAGATTTATTCCAAGCCTGAATGAGCTCGTTGTGCTTTTCATTTTCAATCATCAATTTTTGGATCAACAATTGATTCCTGCTCTTTTCAGCATTGAGCTCAGCAATTTCCCTTTTTAGACTCAACATCTCAACTGACTGATCAGTTTTAGTATTGTTGTCCAAGGGATCATCTTGCTTTGCCTTGGCTTTTTCAAACGATAAAGCAAGCTTTTGATACTCACTTACCATGTCATGAAGAGTAGAAATAAGTTCATCTCTTGAGAAATCAGTTGAGCTGAAGTCGAATACCTGCTGATTGTCTGATTGATCTTCCGTCTCATCAGCCATCAGACACTTGACTTCTTCCTCTTCGTCACTAGAACTGTATGAAGTTTCTGCTTCTGACTCATCACTGTCAGTCTCTGCCCATTTGGCTTTGCTTTCTTCAGCTACTAGCACTTCATGCTTCTTTTTATAGTTTTTCCTTTCATCCTTAGGTCTCCTTTTGTGCTCATATGATTTCTTTTTCCGTTCAGTTGAGACTTGACTGTCCTTCTTTGGTTTTGGACAGTCAGCAATGAAATGTCCTGGCTTTCCACAGTTATAGCAAGCGTTTGACTTTTCTCTGGAGTTGTTTCTTTGGTAGCTCTTCTGAAAATTTCCCTGATTCTTCCTCATGAATCTACCAAACTTTCTGATAAACAGTGACATAGCATTATTGCTCAATTGATCTGCAGCTTTCTCCACTGAACCAGTTGGTTCTGTTCTTATAGCAGTTAAAGCAGTAGTTGCTGAAGGTGTTGATGGTTCTGCTTCTCCTCGAGTTTGTAACTCGAACTCATAAGCTTTCAGATCAGCAAACAAATCATGAATTTCAACTTTGTTCAAGTCTTTTGATTCCCTCATAGCCATTGTCTTGACATCCCATTCCCTGGGAAGTCCTCTGATAATCTTGAGAGCCACTTCTTTATTTGTATACACCTTTCCAAGTGCATTCAGTTCATTTATGATTCCACTGGTTCTTTCATCATATTCAAGCATTGATTCTCCAGCTTTCATTTTGATGTTGTCAAACTTCTGTACAGCAACAGAAAGTTTGTTTTCCTTTGTTTGCTCATTTCCCTCGCATAACTGAATCAGCTTTTCCCATATCTCTTTTCCTGTCTTGCACATCTTGATCTTACTGAACGTTATCTTGTCCAGTGTTTTATACAGTATGTCCTTGGCTACATTGTCAAGGTTTGCTTTACTTTTATCTTCAGCAGTCCACTCATCTCTGGGTTTTTCGATTCTTTGAGGTGCCCCTTCGGTGATGGCAACTGCTGTGTTTGCTTTCAGAATTTTCATTGGCCCGTCAGTTATGACGTACCACATATCATCATCTTGTGCAGCTAAATGAGCCTGCATTCTGATTTTCCAGTCATCAAAGTCTTCCCTGGAAAACATAGGAATTTTGTTGAAAGAAGACATACTGAATCAGTTGAGAGAATATGTTCTATGACAAGATAAACTTCGCTCTGATACCACTTGATAGGATCGATTAACTCAACGTGAAAGTGTTTAGAAGGGGGGGGTTGAATAAACACTTGCTAGATAAAAACTTCTTCGAGAGATTGGGTTCAGTTTTGTTACAAACTGACTCAAATATCTTGTTGGTCGATAACAATCAGTTAAACTGAATAAAACAGTTGCGGAAAATTAACTGACTGAAAGATAGAACAAATAACTGAAAGTAAATGACACAGGAAATGTTTCTGGATGTTCGGAGATTTGAATAACTCCTACGTCACCCCTTCTATCACAAAGATAGGATATTCACTAAAAGACTTTGATCAAATACAATAACGTGTACTGACCCACTTCAGTTTGGACTTGTCTATTGCCAAGACTGAAACTCTTAGTTAACAACTCTTTTACAGATCACAACTGATCTTAGCACAACTTGTACAATTTATCAAAGATTACAAAGTGCTTTTTCTAGCTCAAAACGTAGCCTGAATGCTACTGATAAAACTTATAAGCTTGAGCTGTGTTGACGAAGTTGAGAGAGTATTTTCGCAGAGTAACAGCAAGTAAAATGAGTAGTTCAGAATCGGTGTTCTTCAGCTGCTCTCTTCGAGTATTTATAGGCTTCTGTCAACGGTAATATTAATTTGAATAACACCCGTTATTTGCCACGTCGATATTCTCTGACAGATCGTACATACTGCACCTTTTCTGAAATGCGGCGTTCCATTACTACTGTTGCAGTTAGACTGTACTATTTGTCGGTTGTCGTTTTCATTTGATGACGTGTACAGCTGAAGAATCAGCTGATAACGATCAGTTGGCGAAAAATGAACTGGCGAGAACATCTGCTGATATATTATATGCTGAACTATCAGTTGAGCTTGATTCAGTTAAGTTGATCAGTTGGTAGCTTTAGTTGCTGAATTCAGTTGAGTCTTTTGTCAAACGCCGGAATTAAGTTTCTAACAGCTGATCTGTCCTAGACTCAAACTCTGACTTTGCTCTAAGTCAATAGATTAACATATCAATCTGATAATCTGCAAATATCAATGCAATAAAATAAAGTATGTGATTTAGGGAAACTCAAGTCAAACTTAACTCGAGTTGTGCAATCCCGAATCAACATTTATTTATACCTTTCTTGCTGTCGATCTGATACAATCAAAGTCTTGATTCAAAGTATGTCCATGTCCAATCTGGCAATGACAATACCAATATTCTGTATCAATATTCTAATCAAATCATAACATCTCTGTTTTATCAAATTCTGACGGTACAACAGTACAATCTTGCAATATCTGTGATACCAAACCAGTATCTATTTATTCCAATAAATTAAAATCAACCACCGTACAAATCTGATATCAATTCTAGTCAATTTCATTCTGAAATTCATAACAATTCCATAATCAGTCCTTTTCTTAATCTGACTTCGATTCTACGTTGTCTAACATGTCAAGAACAACATATATGACGTGTATTCAATTCCAACAACATCATAATTTCAAAACATGTCAAAACGTAATAAAACTTACGTCATGTAGTATCCTGCGTTGCTATGAACACAGTACCGAAGTCGGATTTAAAATCTAACGGACGGCTTTCTCACAAAAGGCGTAAGGATTTTTCACTTCTTTTTCCCCAAAGCTTTTCTCGATTTCTATTCTGTCAATTATGAAGTATTATCATATATATACTTCCCCTGCATGGCAATGCTACGTGTCTTACATTTCACAACTTGAAAGCGGCGCTCGGGCGGTGGTAATTTACCGCTCGGGTGCGGCCCTCTATGTCCAAACATTTCCGAATGCACCCTTGGCGCTCGGGCGGTCAAAAACTACCGCCCGGGCGCCAACTCTTCTGCCCGCAACGTAATCTTATTGAGCATTGGCGCTTGGGCGGTCAATAATTACCGCTCGGGCGCCAACAGTTCTGTCCCAAAAGTTATGTAATTTATATGTTTGGCCCAATTTGCTCTCGTAATGGCCCGGCTATAATAACATTAGCTCAACTTCAATAATCTCAGGTTAATATAATCAAAATATTATATTAACAGAATCAAGATCTTGGCCCTTACACCAAGCCCAACTGAAGATCAGTTCAAATGACCAGTTAGGAACATCAGTTAGTGTTGCGACTTTGATTGTTGCACTCCCAAGAGCAGATTGTCCACAAGTAGTATAATTCGGTGAGTCCTAATTTCGTATCCACGGGAAAGCTAAGGTAATTACAATCCACTACAATGTCTTTTTGTTTTAGTTTTTTTTCGTTTAATTGTTCGAATCTTTAATTGGTAATTTTTAATTGTTCAAATTTTAATTTAAATAATTGAGATTAAAGGTTCCACTCTTGGTATTTTAATAAAGTTAACATTAATGAACATTATTGAAATCCACTTAATAAAATGGTTCCAATATATTAAATAATCATATTTATATGATGTTATAAATTATTATCTTATAAGTATATAATATATATCAAAACTTATAAATGTTGTCAAGTATTTATTGTGCTATATATATATTTGTAAACACTAAATCAAGGTTCCCACTTTAAATGGTTGGTAAAACCAAACAAACATTTAAATGGTACCACGAAATTAATATTATGATATATTCATATATAATAAATCAAGTCATCCACTTTAAATGATTGGTAATATCAAACTAACATTTAAATTGTTCCAAGAAATTAATATTATGATATATTCATATATAATAACTCAAGGCATCCACGTTAAATGGTTGGTAATACCAAACTAAAATTTAAATGGTTACAAGAATTTAGTATAACGTATAGCAACAATAAATCCAAACTTCCACTTATAAGTAGTGTATAATAATACTTAAAGAAATAAAAATAACATAAATAATAAATAATGATTAAATAATATAAAATATAGATTCTTACCTTTTTTTAATAACTTTATTATCATGCCAAGAGTTTCACCTTTTCATCTCAACTTTGAGAAGTTAGCTATTCATTATTCAAAGTGTGAAACTTTGAATATGAAATTAACATGCTAATTATATTTAATTGAAGAAATAAAGGAAAAATAAAGAAACAAATATTATGAACTCAAATATGGTTCATAGAATTAGGGATATCTCAATTCATTACAATGCACCCCTATTTATAGCCAAATTTGCAGAGACAACCACAAATAAAATATTATTTTTTTACACATAAGTCTTCATTGGTATTTCAAGAAATTATATTTTATTACACATCACTTTTGAAAATCTTCCCATCCGAATTTTCTTTTCCACATAAAACAAAACATGTAGATATCTGATGTAAAGGCTCGTATCTCGTATTCATAATTTTGCGGAATTATTAAAATTTTTCTAGATAATTGAATAACTTGCCCAATTTGTAAAATAAACATGTAAATAATTTTAACTTTAAAATAACAGCGGAAGTCAACATTGTATTTCAAACAACAATTTAAAAATAATCCAACATGTTAAAATCGAGTTTGAATGATAAAAGGTGCATAAATTAAATCATGAGGTCCTCGGGTTTACTACTTGTGGGGACCCGGACGCTAATCCAATTCTTAATCACTTTCTGGGAACAATTAATCAATTAACATAAACAGGGTCTATTTTTTTAAAAAAATACAAGGGTACGCAGCATATGAAATAAGTCTTATCTCATTTATAAGATCAATATCCAGATCTAAGTCAAGTCCTGTACAAACGTAAATCATAATATCTACTGGTTCTTCACTATATCTCAGGTGATGTAACATATATACTCCTAAGTCCGGATCTCCACGCTAATTGTCTTCTCTCATCCTATTCTTAACCCTGATCCAGCCCCACCTGTTGTCATGCACACATACAAAACAAGACAACAGCCGGATAACTCCGGTGAAAATAAATCCAAGTATAAACAATGTATACATGCAATCATATAAAAACATATATAAAAGCATAATAAAGGAATCATTAACATGTAGCAATTCAACAAACATGAACGATATAAACAATGCAAATCAACATGTCGTATCAGACTCCACTCAACCGGCGCGTCGTCTCAGACTCGACTCAACTGACGCGTCGTCTCAGACTCGACTCAATTCTAATCTCGGGATCCCGGTGTCTGAATAATGATAAATATACCGAATCTCAGTCGATAGGAATGACTCAATCCCTAAACGGCATCGATATAATTCATATATCCAGTGTCTGGGCAAATAGACCGCAGAATTGACGAATCAGTCAGAGAATAGGCGAATCAGCCAATGACTAGACGAATCAGTCAGTAGCTAGGCGAACCAGCCGATAACCAGAAGAATCAGCCGGTAACTAGGCGAATCAGCCAATTACTAAACGAATCAGTAGTCAATACATACAGTGGCTATAACTCAATAGACTACAAACATCAATATCATCAATTACAAATATCAATGCAATAAACTAAGTATGTGATTTAGAGAAACTCGAGTCAAACCTCACTCGAGTTGTGCAATCCCAACTCAACATTAATTTATACCTTTCTTTCTGATATTCTGACTCTGTCGAAGTCTCGAACTCAAAGCCTGTCAATACTCAATCTGACAATAACAATATCGATGGTACGGTGTCAATACACCACTCAATCAATACTGGATATAATCAGAATTCAATCAAATTCTGTTTCAACAACAAAACGTCATAATTTCAATATATCCAGCACTACCATATCAGTCAGATATCACTCCTAACACCTCATACTCGATAATACTCCAATCCTGATATCAATTCTCAATCAACTCAACTCTAATAATCAAAACTGTTTCATATGGTATCTGTTCCTCAATCCAGTTTCAATTATACGATGTCTAACATGACAAGAACATCATATATGATTCAACTCAGATTCTGACAATACCTTAATTTCAAAACATATCAAAACGTAGCAAAAATTATGTCCAGTTGTAGCCTACGTCGATAAGAACACAGTACTGCAGTCAGATTCAAAATCAGACGGAACATATGTATATATATATATATGTATATATATATATATGTATATATATATATATATATACTTCGTGCATGTTAAAGCCATGTGGCTAAATCTTTGTGCTGCACGTCTCGCGCATATGCGCGACATCACTGGCGCATATGCGCGAGACACTATGTCTCGACGCGTAGCATGCACAATGCCTCGTGAATATGCGCGCCCTCAATCGGCACATATGCGCGAGGTCCTTTAAAATTCTTCACAACTCTCGGGTTACCTCGCGCACATGCGCGAATTCGTGTCGCGCATATGCGCGAGGTTCTCTGCCTCCGTCGCGCATCTGTGCCGCGCATATGCGCGAGGCTACTGTTCCTCGCACATTTTCATGCATTTTCTCGTCTTTCCCGGTTCGATCCTTTCCGTCTATAAACATATCAATTATCCCCCAAATCATTTCAGATTACGGTAATCGAATTCTCGGGCCTTACACTACTGCTGTCCCAAGATCGCTCACTGGTCTCCGCCCGCAGTCTCGGACTCATCAATACCTACATCAATCAAGTCTAGTGAGTCTAAAGACTCAACATGTATATATCGTGAATAACAAGTAGATATATCATAAAATCGCATGCAACGTAAAAATAGGATATCGTAAAGCGTACGGTGAAAATCGTATCATGAATAATTATATCTACGTGCATATCTGAAAATCATACGTAAAAGCTTTTCTCAATAGAGCTCTGTCATAACATATCATAATTTTTCTGGTAGAGATAATGTTTCTAAACAAGTGGCCCATAACATAGCGTAAGCGCCTGATCAGACTAAAACACAATATACTGGGCGGTAGAGATCAATCACAGCCCTTGGACTGGATGTCCGTACCCATACCTAATCATAAACCAGTCGTAAGTGATAGGACTCGTTTTTACGTGTTTTTAGTGTAGTGACCCGTTCCAGAATCACCTACTAATCAAGAACTAAGCATGCAATTAACCTAATTAACAACAATCAGAGATAATTGCGGAAACAGTCAACAAATAATGGTTATACAACCCAATCGAAGTCTAGAATAACTCAAACTAAAATATCCAGTACAACCATATCGAAACAAAACAATACCGATAAACTAAATAAATCGGCTACTCAACGTCCTCCTCCTCCTCCTCCTGAGCTGTCCAACCTGAGGCCTGCCTCGTGGGAATGGGGTGTCCAAGATAAACAAAACCGAGGACGTGAGCGATAAGAACGCCCAGTACAAAAGCATGAGTATACAGACCTATATGAAATGCACATGCTATGATATGATACCAGGGTAGTCAAGAAACAGGTGTCACAAAGGATCTCAAAATGCTCAGTCTAGAGGCGCCAAGTGGATAGTGCCGCGCGGTACTCCTCTGGGTCACTGCATCCACTACAAGAACAGACGTGGACCTAAAATGTCCCGGATCACCGAAGCCCTCCCGACCCGTCGGCCACTGTGTACTCTCGGTGTCCATGCGTCCACAAGACAAGACAGGGCTGAGCGGCCCCACAAGATATAGCTTATCTCGAAAGAGATACAGCTCAACAGTAAAGGCTATCTCGAAGGAGATACGGCTCAACATGAAATGCAACGTGCAGTAATAAACGTGACATAATAGCATGCATCATATGACATATATCAATGCACCACATAATCATGCAACACATATAAGAATGTATACTCGACCAGGATATCTCGGATAGTACTTTCGTACCTCTATCACAGCAAGCCTAGCCTTACGCAACACTGCTAATCAGGTCTAGAACAAGCCTACGCAACAAAAGCATACCCAATGAACAATACTATCATGCTCGACTAGCAAAACCAGTACTCCCTAGTACTACCAAAGGTTTAGGGTTTACCTTCGTCCGTCGACAGCCCTTTGATGTCGATTGCCTCGAAACTCAGGCGTCGCTACGCTACCAATCCTGGCAGCTCTTGGCTAACGCTCGACCGACAAACTAACCCTAGAAACCTTCCAAATCTCTCAAATAGGAGGCACACTTCAAGAAATTGCAATCCAAAATGAGGAAATCCGAGCACTATTTATAGGCTATGTTCGGATCCACCGAACACACTTCGGAACGTCCGAACTCCTACGTGTCCACCGGCTCTTGACACCTCATGATCGGATCCACCGAACCTACACTTCGGACCTTCCGAACTTGCATGTAAACTGACGTGTCGATCAACTCTTGACACCTCATGATCGGATCCACCGAACCCACTTCGGATCGTCCGAACTCTTCGGTGCTTCCGAACCATCTTCGGTCCGTCCGATCATGACCACGGTCAAATTTACACATTAAACCTTCTTAATCACCATTAATCCGTTAATTACCCAATTTAGAATTCGGGCTACTACATTTAGTGTTGGTTGTGAGTCGCATTCATGCATCATATTAGTTCGTTTTAGTTTAATTCTCCATTTTTTTAGGATTATTTAGCATGTGACTGATCTCGTGTATTTTGTGGTTATTTTGTAGGAATTGAACCAAAAAGTGGGAGAGAATTTGTCACATTATCGAAGAGAATTCGCTAGGGCGGTCAAAAGTGACAGCCCCAGTGAGCATGTTGGTCTGGCCGCGGATTTCAGGCGTAAGTGTCTCGCTAGGGCGGTCAAAAGTGACCGCCCCAGCGAAACCAGGGACATGCTCGAGGAAATTTATTCGTGGACCTCTCGCTAGGGCGGTCAAAATATACCGCCCTAGCGAGAAGCGAGATTCGGGAAGATTTGTTTCCCACTTTTTGTGGACTCTATCTCACACCAAAACCTAAGAGACGAGATCAGCCTCTTTTTGTAATCTATCACATATTTTTTCATCACTTTCTGGGAGGAGAGGCGAGGAGCAAAGGAGATTTCGAAGACCTCGAGATTTCCACGCATCGTGGCCGTCATCCATCGTCATCTTTAGTATTTTCATTATTCAGTATTTTATTTCTTACATTGATTGTTAGTTTTTATCATGAATTTCAGTAGCTAAACTCTAGATTTGTTGGGATTTGAGGGGATCCTACCCCGTACTCGGTGTTTAACATTATTTCTCGACGTTTTTATTAGTGATTTGTTTATGCTATTGTTTGTTCTTGTTTCATTCGAATCCTAGCTAACTTCCTTTGATTATTTCATGTTGTTGACGATTTCGATAGAATAATTAACAATAGAAGCAAATAGTATCAACCACGGATTTACAATTTTAGTAGATATACGGAATTGAGTACGTGTCGATAGTGATAATTCACCCGGATGAAAGCTAGTGGATTCCATAGAATGTAATGCAATATTGAACTGTTAAGTAATTGAGGACACTTGAGTACTGCATGTTTATGATTAGTATTAATATAGCTCGACAGAGTATATTAATTAGTCTAGGGAATTCCGTCGAATGCACGAGTAAAAGTCGAGTGTAATTATTTAAACACGAGTGGTAGGTGAACTGCTAATTCCCAACAAATTCATTTCTCATTTGATTTAATCCAAATTAATCATTGCTTTCTTGAATACGTTTTCTTTGCATTTTAATTATTTTAGTTGTTTAATTTACATTAGTTTAATCATCAACTCATTTTATCGTTGCTAAAGAAATTTTACTTGAAAATAAAAATAGTGTAACGCAGTCCTTGTGGAACGATACTCGTATTCACTTACGTTTATTATAACTTGACTATCGTGCACTTGCGATATTTAAATCGAGCTTTCATTTATAAAATAAATTTTGGGATTATTCATTGTGCAAGTTGTAGTGACCCGTTCCAGAATCACCTACTAAGCAAGAACTAAGCATGCAATTAGCCTAATTAACAACAATCAGAGATAATCGCGGAAACAGTCAACAAATAATGGTTATACAACCCAATCGAAGTCTAGAATAACTCAAACTAAAATATCCAGTACAATCATATCGAAACAAAACAATACCGATAAACTAAACCAATCGGCTACTCAACGTCCTCCTCCTGCTCCTCCTGAGCTGTCCAACCTGAGGCCTGCCCCGTGGGAATGGGGTGTCCAAGATAAACAAAACCGAGGACGTGAGCGATAAGAACTCCCAGTACAAAAGCATGAGTATACAAACCTATATGAAATGCACATGCTATGATATGATACCAGGGTAGTCAAGAAACAGGAGTCACAAAGGATCTCAAAATGCTCAGTCTAGAGGCGCCAAGTGGATAGTGCCGCGCGGTACTCCTCTGGGTCACTGCATCCACTACAAGAACAGACGTGGACCTAAAATGTCCCGGATCACCGAAGCCCTCCCGACCCGTCGGCCACTGTGTACTCTCGGTGTCCATGCGTCCACAAGACAAGACAGGCTGAGCGGCCCCACAAGATATAGCTTATCTCGAAAGAGATACAGCTCAACAGTAAAGGCTATCTCGAAGGAGATACGGCTCAACATGAAATGCAACGTGCAGTAATAAACGTGACATAATAGCATGCATCATATGACATATATCAATGCACCACATAATCATGCAACACATATAAGAATGTATACTCGACCAGGATATCTCGGATAGTACTTTCGTACCTCTATCACAGCAAGCCTAGCCTTACGCAACACCGCTAATCAGGTCTAGAACAAGCCTACGCATCAAAAGCATACCCAATGAACAATGCTACCATGCTCGACTAGCAAAACCAGTACTACCAAAGGTTTAGGGTTTACCTTCGTCCGTCGACAGCCCTTTGATGTCGATTGCCTCGAAATTCCGGCGTCGCTACGCTACCAATCCTGGCAGCTCTTGGCTAATGCTCGACCGACAACTAACCCTAGAAACCTTCCAAACCTCTCAACTATGAGACACACTTCGAGAAATTGCAATCCAAAATGAGGAAATCCGAGCACTATTTATAGGCTATGTTCGGATCCACCGAACATACTTCGGAACGTCCGAACTCCTACGTGTCCACCGACTCTTGACACCTCATGATCGGATCCACCGAACATACACTTCGGAACGTCCGAACTCCCACGTGTCCATCGGCTCTTGACACCTCATGATCGGATCCACCGAACTCACTTCGGACCTTCCGAACTCTTCGGTGCTACCGAACCATCTTCGGTCCGTCCGATCATGACCACGGTCAAAATTACACATTAAACCTTCTTAATCACCATTAATCCGTTAATTACCCAATTTAGAATTCGGGCTACTACATTCTCCCCCCCTTAAAAGATTTCGTCCTCGAAATCAAGCTTAGAGGATGAACAAAATGAAACAACAACATAATCTCAAAATACTCGGTTCATCAAATCCATGAACACCGCTGGCGCATTCGTCAATCCGAATGGCATAACTAGAAACTCGTAATGCCCATATCGAGTACGAAATGCAGTCTTGGAAATATCATCTAGACCAACACTACCTGTGGACGAATCAATCGCATGAGGTAGCCTTCCCCGCCCGACTCTAAAGCACGACAGGCTTTCAGAGCAGAAACCACTGGCATCGGAGGTCGCGCTCTCTCACCATAGAAAAACCAACTAGAGCTCTCAGTCGTACGAAACTGAACAAGCTTCTGGTAACAATCCACAGTAGCTCGGTAGGTAGTCAATAGGTTTATACCTAAAATACAATCAAAATCTTCCATCTCCAGGATCATAAGATTCGCAGTCAACTCGTTACCCTCAAAATCTAAGGGACAACCCATCACTAGACGCTTAGCTAACACCGAATGACCCATCGGGGTAGAAACAGAAAGAATGCCGTCTAGGGAAACATACGGTAACTTATGACGCTTAACAAATCGTGCAGAAATGAATGAATGAGATGCTCCGGTATCAATAAGAACAAAAGCAGGAATACCGCATAAACAAAAAGTACCTGCTATGACTCTCTCAGTCTCATCTGCAGCCTGATCCTGGTTCAGCGCAAAAACCTGACCTTGGGCACGAGGTCGAAGATTCGAACTACCCACTGCCTGACCCTGCCTCCTCTGCTGAACAGTCGCCTGAGATCCGGAACCAGATCCTGCTCCACCTCGCAACTGAGGACAATTCTTCTTGATATGCCCATCTCTCCGCACTGAAAACAAGCTCCTGCGGCTGATCGGCATTGCTCCGATGGATGGTTCTTCCCACAATGCACACAAGCATCCTTCTTCTCACCAAAGCGGAAAACACCGCTAGACCGTGATCCAGATCCAGAAGAAGAAGAACCAGATTTCTTGAACGACTGAGATCGAGGACCCAAAGTACTCGGAGGTCTAGAAGAAAGAATAGCCCTACCACGCTGGAGACTGATCTCTGCCTGGCGACACCGGTTCACTAACCCATCGTACGAAGTAGGATTATCACAGACAGTGACTCGGTCAAAGATCTCCTGGTTAAGACCCTGAAGGAAATGGTCATACTTGGCCTCAGAACTGCCACTGATATGAGGAGCGAAGGGTAACAACTCGAAGAACTTCTGCTGATACTCATCAACAGACATACTCCCCTGCTTAAGGTTCAGGAGCTCAATCGTCTTCGCCTGGCGAAGGGCTGGAGGAAAATACAGCTGCATGAAAGCTGCACGGAAATCGGCCCAAGTCACCCTGCCCTGGGACTGGACTATCGGCGCAGAAGTCGATCGCCACCACTTGCGCGCACGGCCCTCGAGAAGAAAACTAAGGGTCTCTATCTTCTGCTCCTCGGTGCACTGGAATGCACGGAAACAACTCTCCATGCGCTCTATCCAATCCTCAGCATCATCAGGAGTCTCACCGCCGACTAAAGGCTTAGGCCCCATCTGAATGAAACGATGCAGCTCAAAACGCCTAGAACCATCCCGACGATGACGATGTTCACGATCACGATGACGCCTACTATTGTCCTGATCACCCCAACGACCTACACTCCCCTGACTACTCTCGTCACCAAAGTGGTCAGCCATCGCTACAACATAGAATGGGGAAAATGGTAAAATGGTCAACGAAAATCCCAAAACAGAAATCTATATCCCAAAATCGTATGCATGCTCTGATACCATAAATGTAGTGACCCGTTCCAGAATCACCTACTAAGCAAGAACTAAGCATGCAATTAGCCTAATTAACAACAATCAGAGATAATCGCGGAAACAGTCAACAAATAATGGTTATACAACCCAATCGAAGTCTAGAATAACTCAAACTAAAATATCCAGTACAATCATATCGAAACAAAACAATACCGATAAACTAAACCAATCGGCTACTCAACGTCCTCCTCCTGCTCCTCCTGAGCTGTCCAACCTGAGGCCTGCCCCGTGGGAATGGGGTGTCCAAGATAAACAAAACCGAGGACGTGAGCGATAAGAACGCCCAGTACAAAAGCATGAGTATACAAACCTATATGAAATGCACATGCTATGATATGATACCAGGGTAGTCAAGAAACAGGAGTCACAAAGGATCTCAAAATGCTCAGTCTAGAGGCGCCAAGTGGATAGTGCCGCGCGGTACTCCTCTAGGTCACTGCATCCACTACAAGAACAGACGTGGACCTAAAATGTCCCGGATCACCGAAGCCCTCCCGACCCGTCGGCCACTGTGTACTCTCGGTGTCCATGCGTCCACAAGACAAGACAGGGCTGAGCGGCCCCACAAGATATAGCTTATCTCGAAAGAGATACAGCTCAACAGTAAAGGCTATCTCGAAGGAGATACGGCTCAACATGAAATGCAACGTGCAGTAATAAACGTGACATAATAGCATGCATCATATGACATATATCAATGCACCACATAATCATGCAACACATATAAGAATGTATACTCGACCAGGATATCTCGGATAGTCCTTTCGTACCTCTATCACAGCAAGCCTAGCCTTACGCAACACCGCTAATCAGGTCTAGAACAAGCCTACGCATCAAAAGCATACCCAATGAACAATGCTACCATGCTCGACTAGCAAAACCAGTACTACCAAAGGTTTAGGGTTTACCTTCGTCCGTCGACAGCCCTTTGATGTCGATTGCCTCGAAATTCCGGCGTCGCTACGCTACCAATCCTGGCAGCTCTTGGCTAACGCTCGACCGACAACTAACCCTAGAAACCTTCCAAACCTCTCAACTATGAGACACACTTCGAGAAATTGCAATCCAAAATGAGGAAATCCGAGCACTATTTATAGGCTATGTTCGGATCCACCGAACATACTTCGGAACGTCCGAACTCCTACGTGTCCACCGACTCTTGACACCTCATGATCGGATCCACCGAACATACACTTCGGAACGTCCGAACTCCCACGTGTCCATCGGCTCTTGACACCTCATGATCGGATCCACCGAACTCACTTCGGACCTTCCGAACTCTTCGGTGCTACCGAACCATCTTCGGTCCGTCCGATCATGACCACGGTCAAAATTACACATTAAACCTTCTTAATCACCATTAATCCGTTAATTACCCAATTTAGAATTCGGGCTACTACACAAGTTTTGCTCGATCAAGTTTTTGGCGCCGTTGCCGGGGACTGTTGATTCACAATTTTTTTATTTTTCATTTAAATTCTTTAGTATTATTTATTTTATTGTTATTTGATACTCTTATTGTGTTGCAGATTTTTCTTGTGGTGCATGCGAAGATCACTCGAGTTTAAGCTTGAGCCTTTTGACCCCGAGATTTAACGCACAGCTAGACGTCGACTACAGCAGCAAAGAGCGAAGGAAAAAATGGAAGATGAGCAACACAGAGAGGAGCCAAGGCGTATACCGATGTTGGATTATGCACAGCCATCTCTTGATGGAGCACGTCCAAGCATCTTAAGACCAGTCATCCGAGTTAATCAATTTGAGATCAAGCCAGCTATCATTCAGATGATTCAGAACACTGTCCAATTTGGGGGAAGTGCACTTGACGACCCTAATTCTCATATAGCTGACTTTTTTGAAATTTGTGATACTTTTAAGTTTAATGGCGTGTCTGATGATGCTGTTCGTTTGCGTTTATTTCCATTTTCACTGAGAGATAAAGCTAAGTCGTGGTTAAACTGTTTTCCTGTAGGGTCTATTAATACATGGGAGGATATGGCAAAGGCATTCCTGATCAAGTACTTTCCTCCGTCGAAGACTATGAAGCTTAGAGCCGACATTACTACTTTTGCTCAATATGAGCAAGAGTCACTTTACGAGGCATGGGAGCGCTACAAGGACTTGTTGAGGAGATGTCCACACCATGAGCTGCCTCTTGGGTTAGTTGTTCAAACTTTCTACTACGGTCTGCTTACTCCTAACCGTACTATGATAGATGCTGCTGCTTGTGGTAACTTACTGAGAAAAACGGCTGAGGAAGGATATGAGTTATTGGAGGAGATGGCTACTAGTAGCTATCATCCTCAGTCTGATAGGCAGAGACGAGGTGCTGGAGCTAATCAAGTTAATGATTTGTCGGCGGTTTCAGCACAGTTAGAGGCTTTGAATAGAAAGATTGATGGGATGAGCATGAGTGGGTCGGCTATGCGTCTACAAGAAATTTTCTGTGATAAGTGTGGGGGTGAGCATGACGTGCAGGATTGCCAAGATGGCAATCCATTCTATGTGCCCGAGGGAGCACCGGTAAAACAAGTGGGATTCCAGAACCGTCCTAGAAATGACCCTTATTCGAACACATATAATCCGGGATGGAGGAATCACCCAAACTTTTCATGGGGAGGTCAAAACAACCAAAATCGCCAACAAATAGGTCCACCGTATGGGATGCACCAAGGATTCAAGCCAGAACCGCCTCGGGAGGAGAAGTCCAATTTAGAGCAAATGATGACTAAATTTATTTCTGCAACAGAGACGAGATTTCAGAACCAAGATGCATCCATAAAGGGGTTAGAGAATCAAATTGGACAATTGGCTAAGTTGATTTCTAATAGGGAGCAAGGAGCTTTGCCAAGCAACACGGAAACTAACCCAAGGGAACACGTAAAGGCTGTGGAATTGCGTAGTGGAAAAGCGCTCGAGTCTAATGAGGAAAAGACCAAGCACGGTGAGGATGAGGCGGAAAATCGAGGAGGTAAGTCTTTTAACTCTACATCTACACCTATTGCACAGAATAAAATTTTTATCCCTCCACCTTTTCCTGCAGCAATGAAGAAAGCTAAATTAGATGCACAATTTGGTAAATTTCTTGAGATATTTAAAAAATTGCATATTAACATTCCTTTTGCTGATGCTTTATTGAATATTCCAAGTTATGCAAAATTCTTGAAAGATATCTTAGCAAATAAGCGGAAGCTAGAAGACCATATGACGGTGAATTTGACTGAAAATTGCTCCGCTTTAGTTCCAAACAAGATGCCTCCTAAGCAAAAAGATCCAGGGAGTTTCTCTATACCTTGCATTATTGGTGACATTAATTTTCATAAAGCTCTATGTGATCTTGGTGCGAGTATTAATCTGATGCCTTTTTCTGTGTTTAGGAGACTGGGATTAGGTGAACCCAAGTTAACAGGATGTCGTTGCAGCTGGCTGACAGATCTGTCAAGTATCCACGTGGGATTATCGAAGATGTTTTGGTGAAAGTGGATATGTTTATTTTTCCTGCAGACTTTGTGGTACTTGACATGGAGGAAGATTTAGAGATGCCTTTAATCCTAGGGAGACCGTTTCTGGCTACAGGGAAAGCACTGATTGATGTTGAGGAGGGGAAATTGAGACTGAGAGTTGGAGAAGAAGAAATTATTTTTGATGTTTTCAATACTCTCAAGCACACAATGCACAATGATAGTTGCTTTCGTATTGATGTCTTGGGTTCTCTTGTTTGTGATTTTATGCAGGATGGATTGAAAGAACCATTGGAGGCCACTCTCACTACTGAAAAGCAGGAGGACGAGCTAGACGAGGAAAAGATGGAGATGGTAGCTCATTTGAATGCCATTCCACCTTGGAGAAAGCAAGTGAGGTTTAGACTAGAGGAATTGGGAGACAAAAAAGATTTAATGCCTCAAAAGTCAAGCCTAGAGGAGCCACCTACTGTGGAGCTCAAACCAATACCTCCCCATCTCAAGTACGTATATTTAGGAGAAAATAATAAATTGCCTGTTATTATTTCCTCTTCTTTGACAGATGATATGGAGAGTAATCTCTTGGGAGTCCATAAGGAGCATAAAGGAGCATTCGCTTGGAAGGTTTCAGACATAAAAGGGATAAGTCCTTCGATCTGCATCCACAAAATTCTGATGGAAGATAAATACTCACCTCTAGCACAACCACAAAGGAGACTCAATCCAAAGATGCAAGAGGTAGTAAAAGCTGAAACAATTAAACTTCTGGATGCATGTATTATCTATACTATCTCTGATAGTGCGTGGGTAAGTCCTGACAATGTGTGCCTAAAAAGGGTGGGATTACTGTTATTACTAATGAAAAAAATGAGTTGATTCCCACTAGAACTGTTACGGGTTGGCGTGTGTGCATAGATTATAGGAAATTGAATGATGCAACCCGTAAAGATCACTTTCCCTTGCCATTTATCGGTCAAATGATTGAACGCATGAATTTTATTGCTTTTTAGATGGATATTCGGGATACAATCAAATCACAATTGCACCTGAGGACCAAGAGAAAACTACTTTCACTTGCCCTTATGGTACTTTTGCGTTTAGGCGTATGCCCTTTGGTTTATGCAATGCACCTGCAACTTTTCAAAGATGCATGACCGCTATCTTTCATGACATGATTGAAAATTTCCTTGAAATTTTTATGGATGATTTCTCTATTTTTGGCTCCTCATTTAATGAATGTCTAGAGAATTTGAACTTGGTGTTAATTAGATGTGAAGAGAGCAATTTGGTGTTAAATTGGGAGAAGTGTCATTTTATGGTTCAAGAGGGGATTGTGTTAGGACACAAGGTATCAGAGAATGGAATTGAGGTCGATAAGGCCAAGGTGGAAGTAATCAAAAACTTACCACCACCTTCATCAATAAAAGGAGTTAGAAGTTTCCTAGGGCATGCTAGTTTTTATAGGCGCTTTATTAAAGATTTTTCTAAAATTGCTAAACCTTTATCCTCTTTGTTGATGAAAGATGTTGAATTTAATTTTGATTCTGCTTGTCTGCATGCATTCGAGATACTCAAGGAAAGCTTGGTGACAGCACCTGTTTTGACTGTCCCTGATTGGGAGTTACCGTTTGAGGTGATGTGCGATGCTAGTGATACAGCTGTTGGTGCGGTGCTGGGTCAAAGGAAGAACAAGGTATTTCATACCATCTACTATGCAAGTAAGACTTTAAATGATGCTCAATTGAATTACGCCACTACTGAAAAGGAATTACTTGCTATAGTATTGCTTTCGATAAATTTCATTCATACCTTGTTCTGTCTAAAGTAACTGTGTATATAGATCATTATGCCCTCAAATACCTGCTTGCTAAGAAAGATGCGAAACCTAGGTTAATTAAGTGGATTTTATTATTGCAAGAATTAGATATCGAGATTCGAGATAAAAAGGGTGTGGAAAATGTAGTTGCTGATCATCTGTCTAGGCTTGAGCATGTTAGAATTAAGGGCAGTGACGATTATATAGATGACTGGTTTCCGGATGAACAATTGCTTGAGATGAAACTTTGTCCATGGTATGCAAATTTCGCTAACTTTCTTGTCACAGGCACACCTCCACCAAACCTATCGTTTCACCAACGAAAGAAATTCTTTTCTGACGTGAAATATAATACTATTTTTGGGAGGAACCGTTCTTGTTTAAAATTTGTGCAGATTCCATGATAAGACGGTGTGTTGCGGAGGAAGAGTTTGATCGAATTCTCAACCATTGCCATGACCGTGAGGTAGGTGGTCATTTCGGACCAATAAGGACGGCATCCAAGGTACTTGAAAGTGGCTTTTATTGGCCAACTCTCTTTAAAGATGCTCGTTCTTATGTGCTACATTGTGATAAATGCCAGCGGACAAGTAACATCTCTAACCGTCACGAAATGCCTTTAAATAATATCATTGAGTGTGAGGTTTTTGATGTGTGGGAGATAGACTTTGTGGGACCGTTTCCTAGTTCTTTCACGAAAAAATATATTTTGGTGGCAGTGGAGTATGTATCTAAATGGGTGGAGGCAGAGGCTTGTGCCACTAATGATGCACAAGTGGTGTTAAAATTTTTGAAGAAACATATTTTTAATCGATTTGGTGCACCACGTGCAATCATAAGTGATGGTGGCACCCATTTTTGCAACAAATTTTTGATAAACTGTTGGGCAAATATGGTGTCACCCACAAGGTTTCCACTCCATACGATCCCCAAACTAGTGGACAAGTTGAAGTATCCAATCGAGAAATTAAGAGGATTCTAGAAAAGACGGTTAATGTGAATAGAAAGGACTGGTCCATTCGGTTAGATGATGCTTTGTGGGCTTATCGTACTGCTTTTAAAACACCTATAGTCACTACACCATATAGGTTGCTTTTTGGTAAAGCATGTCATCTACCAGTAGAATTAGAGCATAGAGCATATTGGGCGACCAAAGCACTAAACTTTGATTTTGCTCTTGCAGGTGAAAAACGATTGCTGCAGTTGAATCAGTTAGATGAGTTTCGAGGAAAAGCTTATGATCTTGCACTATCTTACAAGGAACGCACCAAACGAGCCCATGATAAACACATCATAAGAAGGGAATTCAAAGTGGGTGAAGCGGTGTTGTTATACAATTCTCGCTTACGACTCTTTCCGGGCAAGCTAAAGTCAAGGTGGTCAGGACCATTCACTATAGCAAAGGTGTTCCCATCGGGTGCAGTGGTGTTGCATGATAGCAAGGAAGGGACATTTACTGTGAACGCTCAAAGATTGAAGCACTATATCGGTGGCACAATTGAGCCACACATTGGAGTCACTCGGCTCCATGACAGTCATTGAGGACATGGGTGAAAAGTCGAGCTCTAGACTATAAATTGAGAACTACTTCTACTCCTTATATTGATTTAATTATATTTTCTTTATTTTTTCAATCGCATCATTTGCATTTAGGTAGTTGCATGGCATTGCATTCATTTTAAAAACGAGACTGTCTCGCTAGGGCGGTCAAAACTGACCGCCCCAGTGGGCACTCGCATTTTTCAAATACATAGTCGCCGAAAACTCCTCGCTTTGACCGCCCCCGCAAGAGATCCCTTTTTTTAAAGGTTTTAAGTCGAGAACTCCTCGCTAGGGCGCCCCAGCGAGAACTCGTATTTTTCAAACACTTTTTTCCGAAAACTTCTCGCTCTGGCGGTCAGTTTTGACCGCCCTAGCGAGTCGCGCAGATAATCAAATTTTTTTTCCCGAAAACTTCTCGCTCGGGCGGTCAGTTTTGACCGCCCTAGCGAGTCGCGCAGATTATAAAAACTTTCCTCTTCTCTTTTCTTCTCCACTTCGAAACCCTCGCCCCCTTCCCTATTTTTTTCGCTCCCAATCTCTCAATCTCACTCAATTCATCTCTTCTCACAAAATTTCAGGTACAAATCGTGCACCCTAACCTTCACCAAGTGTCAAGACGCGATTTTTCCGGTCAAGAACTCAACTCTCCGGCGAACCCATGATTTCCGGCCACCGCCGCCTCTTTTTCGGCCGCCTCTTCCGTTCCCGACCGACACCAAGTTCCGGAAAACATCCTCCTACTACGGGCTACTTGTGCTCTTCTCCAATTTTCCACAATGGCACCCAAAAGATCTAAGGTAACTCATGGTGCTTCTAGTTCTTGTTCCACTCCATCTATGTTTGTGAATGAAAAAGCTAGGGAGAGATTTGAGTATGCTAGACTACATAGGAAACCAATCCCTGAGCGTGGATTTAGCTCGTTTCTTATCGGTCAATTTTCGGAGTCCCAAATAGAAAGAAGAGGGTGGAATACCTTTGTAGCACAACCGAATGCAGCAGTGGTTCCGGTTGTGCGTGAATTTTATGTCAATGCTCCGGAGGAGAATGAGTCTAAGGCATTTGTGAGGGGACATCTAGTCCCGTATGATCCCAAGACGATCAATGATATGTTGGGTTTGCCGTCGGTGGACGATTCGGTGTTTCAGGCGTGGGTGCTTAACCCGGATTATGATTTGATCATTCGCACACTCTGTTATCCGGGCACCACGTGGAAACAACCGGGGACTTATACGATCTTTCTTGAAAAATTTTTGAAAGTGGAGGAGGCATTGTGGTATGCATTCTTGTCGAAGAGATTGATGCCGGTCGGTCATACGAGAGATGTGCAGCGTGAGCGGACGGTTGTTCTTTATTCCATCTGCACTGGGATGGTGATTGATGTGGGCAGGCTCATTTTCGGACAGCTCAACATGTGTATTAATAGCAGCAATTTGGCTTTTTACTTCCCGACGATAGTGACTGAGCTGTGTGCCCGAGCGGGGGTGATATTCGCAGACGATGATGAGTGGTTACCGCCGATGAGAGCCATTGATGAGGCTCTTTATAAATCCAAGAGGGAGAAAAGACAGGCCGAGCTGCCCGAGGAGGTGCTTTTCGATTATGGGAGAGCAGCTCAACCACCTCCGGCCTTAGGACATGCACCACCACCTCCGCAGCCACGCCGCCATGCCATGCGAGATCGCGTCGCCGAATTGGGCGCTTGGGCCTATTATCAGACTCAGTACCAGGCCGTTAATCAGGCACATATTCAGAACATCGAATACCTGGTGCAGGGGATCTCAACTCATTTGGGCATCGACACTTCCGGACGGCCACCTACACCCGCATACCCGCCACCCTTCCATTTTCAGTACAATTATCCTATGCCCCCAGCAGCTGAAGAGGGAGTTCCACCGCCAGAGAATGAGGAGGAGGATGATTTCTGATCAGGGGAGTTTACTGTTTCCCCTTTCTTTTTATTTTGCATATTCTGTCTTTGCATTTACATTCATGAGTTTTTATGTTTTTAGTGTTTGTCTCGTTTTGTGCAATGAGGGCATTGCACAACTCTAGTATGAGGGGGGTAGATTGTTATGTTTTCTTAGTTAATTGGTTTTAAGTTCGTAGCATTTCTTTTGTTTGGTGGAGTATATATTACTTTGGTGGTGTCAATTTTCAGTTATTGGAGTTTATTTGGTGTTGTTAGTATTGCTTGTTTTGAGTTGGTTGTTTTTAGTCCGTTATAGTATTGCATTTCTTTTGTTTGGTGTCGTTTATGGTGAGAAGACATAGTTTATGAGCCAATGATGATGTTGAATTGATAGTATACAAAAGTATTGATTGGGTCATCTCATGAATGGTACTCGTAATTGTCAAATGATGAATTTTGGTACAAAGTTTGAAATTTTTGATCACATATGTGTGGGGACTAGAATTTTTTAGGAATAATGGTGTAATCTGAAGGTTTTGTGTGGTTAACTTGAAAGGCATCATTTATGAGTTGATTTAGCATGTAAACCCGTGGAAATAAGTCACTAATTGGGACCTTGAATGAGAACATGTGATTTGCCTTGAACTTTACATATACCCCCTTTTCAATGCACTGAATAAAAATATCATACCCCTAACCAGCTGTAATCCAAAGTTATATATTCTTAGCCTAGGGAGTACATGTGTGAAAATTGTGCATTCAAAAAAGAAAAAAAGAGAAAAAATGGTGGAGATGTAAGGTGAGGGGGAGCCGAAATAAAAGGAATGAAATTCTATTCCTAGGCTAAAAGTTGGAGATGTAAGGAGACGAGGAAAGTTAGACGAAAAGTCTTGACGATTGCACAATGAAAATGATCGGTGTACTCCCAACTTGTAGCCACTTGAGCTTATTTTCCATCTTTTCGACACCCTTATCTGCACTTAAGAATTGAATAAAGTTCAATTTATGGTTAGTGATAAATGGAAACGGGGGTGCATGCTAGTGAGACTTGTATTGAAGTGTTAATTGAGTGACTCGCATGATTTGATGATTGATCTATTTGAAGTACGAATGACTAGACCCACCATGACACACACACACGTTCAAATTAGTGTCAAGACTTATGTGTAGATGAGAATGAGTATCCGTTTGTGATTTGACTTGATTATGATTTGTATGTGGGAAAGTTCACTGAGGCATGAGCATAAAAGTTGTTAACTCACCTTTGACATTTACTTGTGTTGGTTATTTCTTGTTTGAGTATTTTTTGTTTGTTGTGTTTATTTAGAATCTCGTGCTTTAACCTATTTTGCTCGAGGGCGAGCAAAAGGTTAGTATGAAGGGGTTGATAGGACTCGTTTTTACGTGTTTTTAGTGTTGGTTGTGAGTCGCATTCATGCATCATATTAGTTCGTTTTAGTTTAATTCTGCATTTTTTTAGCATTATTAAGCATGTGACTGATCTCGTGTATTTTGTGTTTATTTTGTAGGAATTGACCCAAAAATTGGGAGAGAATTTGTCACATTATCGAAGAGGATTTGCTAGGGCGGTCAAAAGTGACCGCCCCAGCGAGCATGTTGGTCTGGCCGCGGATTTCATGCGTAAGTGTCTCGCTTTTGACCGCCCCAGCGAAACCAGGGACATGCTCGAGAAAATTTATTCGAGGACCTCTCGCTAGGGCGGTCAAAATATACTGCCCTAGCGAGAAACGAGATTCGGGAAGATTTGTTTCCAACTTTTTGTGGACTCTATCTCACACCAAAACCTAAGAGACGAGATCAGCCGCTTTTTGTCATCTATCACATATTTTTTCATCACTTTTCTGGGAGGAGAGGCGAGGAGCAAAGGAGATTTCGAAGACCTCGAGATTTCCACGCGTCGTGGCCGTCATCAATCGTCATCTTTAGTATTTTCATTCTTCAGTATTTTATTTCTTACATTGATTGTTGGTTTTTATCATGAATTTCAGTAGCTAAACTCTAGATTTGTTGGGATTTGAGGGGATCCTACCCCGTACTCGGTGTTTAACATTATTTCTCGACGTTTTTATTAGTGATTTGTTTATGCTATTGTTCGTTCTTGTTTCAATCGAAGCCTAGCTAACTTCCTTTGATTATTTCATGTTGTTGATGATTTCGATAGAATAATTAACAATAGAAGCAAATAGTATCAACCACGGATTTAAAATTTTAGTAGATATACGGAATTGAGTACGTGTCGATAGTGATAATTCACCCGGATGAAATCTAGTGGATTCCATATAATGGAATGCAATCTTGAACTGTTAAGTAATTGAGGACACTTGAGTACTGCATGTTTATGATTAGTATTAATATAGCTCGACAGAGTATATTAATTAGTCTAGGGAATTCCATCGAATATACGAGTAAAATTCGAGTGTAATTATTTAAACACGAGTGGTAGGTGAACTGCTAATTCCCAACAAATTCATTTCTCATTTGATTTAATCCAAATTAATCATTGCTTTCTTGAATACGTTTTCTTTGCATTTTAATTATTTTAGTTGTTTAATTTACATTAGTTTAATCATCAACTCATTTTATCGTTGCTAAAGAAATTTTACTTGAAAATAAAAATAGTGTAACGCAGTCCTTGTGGAACGATACTCGTATTCACTTACGTTTATTATAACTTGACTATCGTGCACTTGCGATATTTAAATCGAGCTTTCATTTATAAAATAAATTTTGGGATTATTCACTGTGCAAGTTTTGCTCGATCAGTAAGTCACCGGGCGAAGAGGTCCTCGGTTGCGCCTACCGACTTCCAAACCCATAAACGTAAGGTGGCCACAAGACATATAGCATATATCTCAAAAATAAACATTTTATATTTTTATACACGTAATATAATCATAACCTTATTTTTTTTACCGGATGAGTTGGATCGTTCTCAGGCTTGCTGCGACTTAATTCTAATATGTGACACATGTAATAAATCTTAACTTGACAAAAACTTAACAATAGAACCAAAAACGAGACGATTCGGACCAACAACTTGATTTTTGACCATGGCTTCGTACCAACCCGAACCAACATTTAACCGACGTTTAACCATGATTAAAAATACCCCAAACATACTAAAAATATGCATAATAACTGTAAAACACGAAAATAGGTGAATGGAATCCAAAAACATAAAACACTCTTTCGAGAGTCATTTTGACACCTTTCACCGTAAATTCTCGTACGACCTCTGAACTCGACCACATCACAAACGGGCAAAAACATGACTTTCCTAACTCATTGAGGTACTGTCTAGTCCAAGGACATGGGCTAAAATCCAAACAAGAACTCAAACAATCACCAAACCCGTGACTCAAAGTTTCTGTCAAAAGTGCAGCAGTAGCAGCTTGCTTGTTTTGCTCAATTTATGAATCTCCTGGCCATTGGGGCTTTAACCACCGACCAAAGACCCTTACTAACATCCTAAGGTATGGTTTGAACCATGGCTAAGGGCTAAAAGTCAACCACAACCAAAGTAACCACCTAGGACAACTCAAAGTTGCTGCCGAGAGCACCCATTTATGCGTAGTGTGCTGTAATAATTTGTTTTAATGTCTTGTGTCGTTCCAGTGCTCATTTGATCGACCATGGCTTGATCTAAACATGGTGGAGTGTTGTATGAACCATGGATATGGGCTATAAACCAACCATAATCCAAACAACACCCAAAAACCGAAAGTGTACCCACACAGAAAATGGAGAACACCGAAATGCACTTATGTTGTTTTGGTGAAATTTTGATGGACCCATGAACCAATCTTTGAAAGGATGATTTGGTCACGTCCTAGACATGCTAAGGTAGGGTTCTAACCATGAATACAGCCCCTAAGACAGCCAGGGTTCGAACACTCCTTAAACAACTCAATGACAAAAAAATCGTGAACCAAATCTGTAGTTGGTAGAAAACGTTTGTTGCCATGCCTTTGTTTAAAATGTTTGGACTCAACCAATGAACCGACAACTCCCTAACACATGGTAAAACATTCCTAGGAGCAGCCTTGAGTGCCTGGAAAACGAGCCAACCTCCTGAACCACAAAGCAAGCCAACCAAAACCGTGAGACACAAAGTGGAAACATAAAATTCTGTAAGAAATTCTTGGGTAGTTGCTGTCCCAATTTCGTTTTTACCTCTTAACTCTTGAACATATAATGTTTAAAAACATTTAAAGGACTTGAGTGAAGAACCAAGAAACAAAATATACATGCCTGGAATTTGTTTTGACAAAAACAAATCAATACGACGAATACGAGCGGCGAAACAGAGTTGGATCTCTTTTCTTATTTCTGCTGCTATTCTCTCGATTCTATGCTGCTGGTTCTCTTCTATTTTTGAAGCTTATGGTTGTAAGTTCTGAAGGTGAAGATTCAAGGGGTGTTAAATGGGTATTGAAGTGCATTAAGGTGGAGGTTATAAGTCAAGAAATGGAATGAATTTTGAAATGATTCCTTCCCTAGTTGCCGTTGGTTTTTGCTTCTTATTCTTACTGCATGTGCACGTTAATTTGTTTAGGAAATGGCTTGAGAGAAATTATGTGGATTTTAGTATTTGAATTTACTACAACTTAGTGAATTAAAAATAGGAAATTAATACACCATGAAGTGCAATTAGAGATGATTTGAATTGAGAGTTACAAGTGAAAGCTTTTAATGTGAATTTGAAATGCTTCATTCCCTAGCTGGCCGAGGTTCTTGTTCTTATTCTTGTTGCATGTACACATTAATTTGTTAGGCTAATGGGTTGAAGAAGAATTAAGGTGAATTATGGTGTTAGAATTATCCTAATTAGTGAATTAGAAGATTAAAGAAATGAATATACCATGTAGCTCCATTAGAGGTGCTTTGAAAAGAAAAGTTACTACCCTTTGAAATGGCTTGACCGAAGGTTACTAATTTGTGCATGGTAAAATATTGTTAAATTCTTGTATTTTAAACTCTTAAGGTTTTAAATACTCATTATACATTTTAATGAATTACCACATTAATTTAGAATAAGTTCTTGCATGACATGGCACGGTTTATAATTTAAGTTTTTAAATTTTATGTTTAATTTCTTGAATATATTATTTCTAGATTAATTCATCCTCATTTATTTGCACATTTTAATTTAAGCTTTAATTAAATATGGAACCTAAAAGAATTTATTTAATAACTTAGCTCCCATTAATTTAATAAATCCTAAAACATTCTTTTTCTTTAAATTAAATTATTCTTTGACTTAATTAAATTTAGGAATATTTTCTTATTATTAATCTTATTTCTAATCTCCAAACTCCGGCCCGACCTCGCGTATTTATCCTGAAAAGATAAAACTAATCATCTACTCTTAAAATAAATAATCATGATTTAACAATTATAAAATGAATTAAACACTTCATATATTTATAAAAATTCATTTTAATTTAAATATTAGCAATTATGCATGACTTATACGTAATCTGATTTTCAGGTTCTACATCTGAGTTGTTTGAATTGTGTTTTTTTTTTACCATTTGACTAATTAATTTGAGAGATATGGTCAAAATACTAGAGCATGGTAAAACTGTCACTCCTCTGATAACTTTATTTGTTGCTTAATTTGATCTCAATTGTGAGAGGATTTTTATCTCATGCTGGTCACCAATATTGTAGATATTATCATCAACTTTCTACAGGTCCAAAAATCATATTAATTCCATTTGCAATGCCAATATTCTTGTTTTATTGAACATGTAAAAATAGTAAAAGCTTATAATACATAATAACTTATTTTTTGTACAATTTATTATAAAACATATAATATTTAAATATTTATTAAAACAAAAAATATAAATATAAATTATATACATTTAATTAATGTACAATTTTTATGTTTATCAGATCCCCCAACCAACTTATTGCTAGTCTCTAGTAATTTAAGCGTTAATAATAATACAAAACATATTGATTAATTTAAATAGAAATGTAATCGAAACTATCCAAGTGTTTAAATTAAATTTGAAAACGGTCAAAGTTATATCAAGATCATTATAATTATATAATTTATGAAATAATCTGAACTGGTCAATTCAAAGCTTATTTTCAGGTAGTTAAATGTAAATGGTCTTCAGAAATTCCTAATAAGAGTCTCAACTCCATATCGTCACAGGTTAATAAATTTTTCAATTATGGGAACGATTTCTCTCATTGAGTTGGAATACAGATAAATTCTAGGAAAATGGTTTATAGAATGCAGACAGAAAAACGAGCCCAACTAATCAAAAGATAGGAAATCCATTGATTCAAAATCTAGTTGTTCTTATTATATATTTTTTCCTGATCTTTTCTTTTTTCATAACATCATGGAATCAGACTAAGTGTGGGGACCCGGACGCTAATCATCTTCTTAATCATCATTGGGACTAATTTAATCAATTAGAATAAACATGGTCTAACTTTTTTTTAAAAGTACATTATCAAAGGCCCCGAACGCTACTCATCTTCTTAATCGTCATTGGGACTAATTTAATTAATTAGAATAAACAGGGTCTAAATTTTTTTTTTTAAAGTACATTATCAAAGGCGGAATGTAATGGCATACATCTTAATATATATGTCAGTATTAAAAGTACAAGTCTTGCACTATATACAATCAATCTCAACTAAGGTTTAACCACTATATTGCAAGTGTTTAAACCCTATATCTAGTCCAAGTCCGTAGTCTCCACTCTAATCTCGATCTTTCTTCACCTCTGTGACCCTGAACCTGTCCTATCTGTTGCTATGCACACATACAAACACGACATCAGCCGGATAACTCCGGTGAGAATAAAACCCCAGTATAAACAACGTATCAATGCAATCATATAAAACATATATAAGAGCATAATAAACATCAAAACATGTATCTAATCTGACCACATGAATCAATACAAATCTGTACCTAAATCAAGGACTCATTTCTAATCTAGGGATCCCGATCTAATTTAGACTTTGGCATGTTGTATAAAATGTCTACAATAGAAGTCTATCTACATCTAAGCTCATCGATACACCATAAGTCTAGGATCTTAGCAGTTCTGTCAAAGACCTGGCGGTTCTGCCCTAGCTAGGCTGATCTGCCCTAGACTCGAATTCTTGCTCTGCTATAATTCAATAGACTAAACATATCAATCTGATAATTTGTAATTATCTATGCAATGAAATAAAGTATGTGATTTAGGGAAACTCGAGCTAAACCTCACTCGAGTTGTGCAATCCCAACTCAACATTAATTTATACCTTTCGTTTTGTCGCTCTGATACAATCGAAGTCTCAACTCAAAGTCTGTCAATGTTCAATCTGGAAATGACAATATCAATATAATGTATCAATATTCTATTCAAATCAAGACATCTCTGTCTTATCAAATTCTGACGGTACAACAGTACAATCTTGCGATACCGGTAATACCATATCAGTATATACAAATTCTAATAACTTATAATCAACCACCGTACAAATCTGATATCAATCTTAATCAATTCCATTCTGAAAATTATAACAATTCCATATTATATCCGTTTCTTAATCTGACTTCGATTCTATGATGTTTAACATTTCAAGAACATCATATATGAATCCCATTCAATTATGAAAACATCTATAAGGCTTGAGATTTATTAGTCTTCATTGATGTGAGACTCGGAAGATATGAGTATGCATGATATAAAATGAGAAGCACTAAGTGAGATGGGAGTAAGAAAGAAATAGAAAAGATGAGAAAATACTCAAAATAGGACAGAACATATGGCGCACATGCGCGAAGATATGCGCGCATATGCGCGAGAATTACAGTAGCATCGGCGCACATGCGCGAGATAAGGCGCGCATCTGCGCGACACGTCCAGAAACATCGGCGCACATGCGCGAGATAAGGCGCGCATATGCACGACACTTCCAGTGACTTTGGCGTACATGCGCGAGTTGAAGCACGCATATGCGCGAAGTGTTGTGATTGACATTGCCGAGACCCGTAGGTCTCGCGCATATGTGCGGGTGATGTCGCGCATATGAACGAAACGTGCACTTCAAAGGATGAGCCATGTGTTCTTAGACATGCAAGATATATATAGTATGTCTTCATTTCTCTCCTCAGACAGCTAAGGACCGAGAGAGAGCTCTGAAAAAATACTCTAAGTTATTCAAGGCTTTGAAGAAAGATTTAGCCATCCGATTTGTATTCCGAGTTGAGATTTTTTTTCTCTCGTCAAAGACTTTAAGGGGATGTAAGTATTGTTCATTTTTCAACATGATTTGAGATACTGATGTTGGGAAAATCTTGATATGCTTGTAGATATATGTTCTTATGATTATAAGCCACGTATATTTGTAAACGGATCGAGAAAATGATACCCTACGTGATTGTTATGATTTTCAGCATGTCATAAATTGGAAAGATAGAGATTTCAGAAATGATATGAGCTTATGATGTATAGATTGTGATGAATATGAGTTGATGTTATTGATTATTGTTATATGAGTTGAACGGTATCGAGAAACTACGCTAATATGCCGTTGAATTGTACTGAGATTGATTGTTGAGTATAATGTGTTGATTAAGATTAGAAATTGATAAAATATGTATCAACATTGCCATTTCAGATTGATATTGGTAAGATTCGTCTTCGAAACTTCGACTACGACACAGATTGTGCAAGAAAGGTATAATTCATGTTTTGTTTGGGGAAGACACAACTCAAATGCGATTCAATTTGAGTTTCCCAATAAAATCACATACTAGATTTATTGTTTATTCATTTGATATGAATTGGATGTGTTTATAGAATTATATTCAAATCCATTGATATGATTTTGATTTGTCTATAGATTTGTATTCAAATCTTTTGATATGATTATGCTTTGCCTATAGATGTATATCCAAGCATTGAGATAGGAGAGTCATTGACAGATTTGTCACACTAGACGTTCGGTGGTATCGACGCATAGGAGCAGACTTCCTCCGAGTGTAGACATTCGATACAGACACGACCGAAGTCTAGGAATAAGACGTACAGTTACCCCGATTGGGAGGGTAGGTAACAGACAGTTACGTCTTATTCACACCGGGATCCCTAGAGTAGAGTCGAGTTGAGTCAAGATATGATTTGATTGCATTGCATGCTTATATGTATTGGTTTCATAGACTATGGAACCCATTATTATTGCTTTTATGCATGATTCATGATTTTTTATTAGCATGCATACATGTTTTATACTGGGATTTGTTCTCACCGGAGTTTCCGGCTGTTGTTATGTCTGTATGTGTGCATAACAACAGGTGGGGCAGGATCTGGGTCACAACAGAGATGAGATCGAGATAGCCTGGTGACTACGGGCGCAGAGGAGCACTAGTGATGTTGTACTAGATTTGTACTACTTGTAGTTTATGGTTTGTATTAAACACTAGTGATATGTTTGTATTAGAACATGAAATATGTGTATGTTTATAAATTAAGTAAAGACTTTATGCTTATTCATATACATTTGAACTAATGTTAAAAAGCGAAAATTTGACCCACATTTTTGATTAAAGATCCAATTAATCTCGATAAGAATCGAGTTAGAGCCCGGGCCCCCACAACATCATAATTTCAAGACATGAAAAAATGTAACAAAACTTACGTCCAGTTGTAGCCTGCGTCGATAGGAACACAGTACTGAAGTCAGATTCAAAATCAGACGGACGGATCGAAATATAAGGATTTTCTAAAGAATTCATGATTTCCTTTCTTCGTTATCCTGAATTCTGAGGGATGAATTCATATATATATTCCTACTTTGCATGCCAAAGCTACGTGTTTACTTTTCATGAATTTTGGTCGGCGCTCGGGCTGTGCTTAATTACTGGTCGAGCGCGGCATTCTCTGTCCAAGCACTTTCAATTGCCCCTTGGCGCTCAACCTACCGCTCGGGTGGTCACAACCTACCGCCCGGGCGCCACATCTTCTGCCCGAACATGTTCTTGTTGAACATTGGCGCTCGGGCGGTTATTTTCTACCGCTCGGGCGCCAATAGTTCTGTCTAAAAATTGCACCCTTCATATGCTTTAGCCAATCTGGTCCCGTGCTAGCCCGATTATAATCACATCAATTCAAATTCAATAATCTCAGATTAATAGATTAAAATCTCGGGCATTAAACTAAGTTTATGCTTTTTTACCACATATTTATTAATCTGTACAATATATTTCTCTTTCTTTTTTTTCTCTTTTTTTATGAGAGATAAATGGGTCGTAGTATATAATTTAAAAATTATATAGATATTCAACATCTTTCTTTTTTATTTTTCTTTTTTCTTCAGGAAATATCATAATTTTTTTTTCAAAATAAAAACTCAAGATCTAAACAATAGATAGCCTTTATCATGATCAATAAAGGCTCGCAAGCTGTTTTCTCAATCATCTCCACTTACTCACAAAATATGTGTGAGTTTAAAAATTTAGGCACTCTTATCAGTTATATCTTGGGTCATATACTTTAATAACTGATTTTATCACAATGGTTAATCATTCAAAAAGATTTCATAAATCATATTTTTATAGTGATCAGAATATTAAAATAGACTTTTTTCAAATAAAAATTTAAACATCCTTAGATAGATTAATACATTTTCTAATTTAAACCTTTCAAACATGTAATGTAATGATATTTTTGCAAAAATTACTAAGATACAAACAATAAACATGGTTTTATTTAAAAATAATATATTTTTAATTTTTTAAAAGTTTTTTTTTATAAGTTTGTTATCTCCCCAATTAGAATATGACATTGTCCCTAATGTCAAAATAACTATTAATAAAGAGTACATAATGAAAGAGATATCACCAGGAATTTAATTGAAGATAAAAAACTGAAACAAATGCAAACCAATCCACGACTTTTGAATCAATGATCCAACTTTCTTTTCTTACTGCTTGATTGCGACCAATTGATCTTTGTTATCATTGGATCAGGCTTATGAACAAAAGCTTCCAAATCATCAATTAATTGGTCGGCAGTCGAAGCACATATGAGCATCCGTCGTGAATTTTCTGAAATGAAATTATGTTCCACAGCTTTATCAAGAAATGTCAACAAACTGTCAGAATAATTATTGATATTCAACAAACCCACAAGTTTATTATGGACATTAAGTTGTGCCCGAGAAACAGTGTCAAAAATTTCTTCTAATGTACCAAAACCACCTGGTAGTGCGATAAAAGTATCAGAATTTTCAATCATTTTGGTGATTCTTTCATACATAGAAGAAACTTTTAATTCCTCCTCAATCGTAACACATGTAATATTTCCTTCAGCTAAAACTATAGGAATAATACCCAAAACCTGACTATCTCCAAGATGAGCAGATGTTGAAACAGATCCCATTAACATAATATTACCTCCCCCATATACCAAGTGAATTTTTTTCTCAACCAATATATTTCCATGATTATTCGCGACTCCTACAAATACTTCATTTTTCAGGACTCGACCGACAAAATACACAAATATTTTTCAATGTTTGTGCAGAGAATCCAGCCATGTTTTTACTTTCTTTTTGGTCTGCGAAAATAGAGAGAAAGATGAGAGATTTTATAGAGGTAATATGTTATCATGACAAAACTATGAGTCACAGTTGTAAGCAGAATAAACTGTAAAAACAATAATGACACATATGCATATAAACAGTAGTGTGATTGTGGCTCACAATTTTCCTCTGGTTTTACGTCCAGAAACGGCTTCAACGCCTTCTAATGAGTCGAGGATATGCTTCCCATCCAATTTTCTTATAAATTGGCAAACATGATCTTTTTTAGTTGGATTCCCAAGACTATGAAGCTCATCTAGGAATTGTTTCCATAAACGGAGAATTTCAATATGTACGTGTTCACTAGAATGCGTCTCAAGAGTCAATAAGATGTTATCTAAAGACTCCTTACTCAGCACATTCTTAATGAAACCAATAATATCTTCTCTGTTATTGGAAACACATCTCAAATATCTGTATCGTTTGTCACAAGTCTATCTTGCACACTTATGACAAACCCCTAACCTTTTGGCCCTTCGTTTTTTTCGCATAAGTGTTTTTTTCTAATCCAAGAAAATACCGGATGAGCAATAATTGTGGAACTTCTCCTCCAAATCGGACCTTATCTTCTATTACAGGACGAATACTGGAATTCTTTTTTGCATTAGCAATCTCAATCTTTCACACCTACCTGCATAAATTTTTCTTAGAACATTTTCAAAAACAGAGGGAAAATATTTAAAAAAATTTGAGAGAAGTTCATCCATTTTGAAAAGAAAAAAAAATGATTTTTTTTTTATTTTTGTATCAGCAATTGTGAAAAACTGATTTAACCGACTATGAGAGTCACGGAGTACCATTATCCGCCATTTAGCAGAGAAAATAAAAAATTAAGGAAACCTGAAATAAAAACAAACAAAATTAAATACAACACAAAAAAAAAAATAAATCAAGGATCGGAAAGGGAAATAAACTCTTCTTCAAAGATTTCATTTTCCTAAAAATGGTTTAAGCCATTGTCCATTTACTTTAAAAACATCACCATTTTTAGGATTTTCAATGTCCACAGTTCCATAAAGATACACATGCTTTACAACATATGGGTCTGTCTATCTTGATCGTAATTTTCCTGGATATGTGAAGTTGCGAATTATAAAGCAAAACTTTTTTACCAATCTCAAAAGATTTTCAAAAAATTGTTTTATCATGAAATGATTTGGTTTTGCTTTATAAATCCTTAAATTCTCATATGTGTCATTTCTGAGTTCATCTAGTTCTTTGAGTTGTAATTTGCGCAATTTTTTGGCATCATCCATGCTTGAATTAAAAGTTTTGATCACCCAATAAGCTTTATGCTCCAATTCCACAGGCACATAACAATGTTTTCCGTAAACCAACCTATAGGGAGACATATTCAATGATGTTTTAAAAACTGTTCGATATACCCAAAGTCCATCATTAAGTAGTAGAGGAAAATATTTTTTGTTTGGGTTAAGAGTTTTTTCCAAAATTTGTTTTATCTCCCTATTAGCTAATTCAACTTGCCCATTTGTTTGAGGATGATAAAGAGTAGTTAATTTGTGAATAATACCATATTTTTTCATTAATGAAGCAAATGGTTTATTAACAAGTGAGTTCCCCCATCACTTATCATGGCTCGAGGAATTTCAAATCTACTAAAAATATTTTTTAAAAAAATTTGATGACGATTTTATGATCATTTGTTCGACATGGAATTGCCTTTATCCATTTGGAAACATAATCAACTGCAACTAAAATATACAATTATCCAAACGACGATGGAAAAAGTCCCATAAAATCAATTCCCCAACAGTCAAAGATTTCGATTTCAATTATAGCATTAAAAGACATCATGTTTCTTTTTTAATCGCACCCAATTTTTGACAATTTTCACAGATCTTGCAGATTTTGTGCGTGTCTTTAAACAAAGTGGGCCAATAAAATCCACAGTGCAAGATTTTTGCAGCCGTTTCTTTGAAGAAAAATTTCATCCGCATGCTTCTGAATGACAAAATTTAATGACACTACTTACCTCATTGTCGGTTATGCAACGTCGAAAAATTTGATCCGGAAAATACTTGAACAAGTACGGATCATCCCAATAAAAGTTTTTTACCTCATTCAAAAAATTTCTTTTATTTTGAGAACTCCATTGCGGTGGCATTTTTCCTATCACAAGAAAATTTACTATGTTAGCAAACCAAGGTGGTGTAGTAACTGAAAATAAATGTTCATCAGGAAAATTATCGTTAATTGGTATCATTTCTCAAGATGATCATGTTACTAGTGTCGATAAATGATCGACTACGACATTCTCTGTTCCTTTTTTTATCTTCGATCACAATGTCAAATTCTTGGAGCAAAAAAATCCATCGTATCAATCGTTGTTTTGTATCCTGTTTGACCAACAAATATCTAATAGCAGAATGATCAGTAAACACAATAGTTGTTGATCCAATCAAATAAGAAGGAAATTTATCTAATGCAAATATTACAGCAAGTAGTTCTTTTTCAGTTGTGGAGTAATTCATTTGTGCATTGTTTAAAGTTCTACTTGCATAATATATGACATAAGGCTTACCGTTTATTCTTTGACCCAATACTGCACCGACTGCATAATCATTCGCGTCACACATGATTTCAAATGGTAAAGACCAATCAAGAGGTTGCATGATAGAAGCTGATGTTAAATGTCGAATGATTTTATCAAAAAAAATTTGACATTCTTGAGTCCACTCAAATGCAATGTCTTTTTTTAAGAGGTGTAATGCCCGAGATTTTATATCATGTTAATCTACGATTATTGATTTATGAATCAATATGATTCGGAAGGATCGTTCCGAGACACGAAATGAGATTGGATATGAGATTGTATGTGCGAGGACAGTACCCCTCGCGCATATGTGTGTCACTGATGCGCACATATGCGTGGCACTGATGCACGCATATGCACGAGGCAGGCAGAGGACCTCGCGCATATGCGCGAGATAGGGCGCGCATATGCGCGAGAAGGTGTGTTATCCAATGCGAAGTCCAGAGAACCTCGCGCATATGCACGGCGATGGTGCGCGCATATGCGCCAGCTGTCGAGAAGAGAAGGGCTGAGACCAGTAGGTCTCGCGCATATGCGCCGAGAGAAGTCGCGCATATGCGCGAGACGTGTAGGGAAAGATGAAGCCATTTGCCCCATAACATGCAAGATATATATATATATATTCCTTCATTTCATTTCCATTGTACGAAAATCAGAAGAAAGGACCAAAGCTCCCAGGATTTTCTGCCTTACGCCTTTTCATATGTTAGATTTGTGATTGTGCAAGATCCACCCGTCAGAATTTCAATCCGACTTCAGTACTGTGTTCCTATCGTCGCAGGCTTTATACGGACGTAAGTTTTCTTAAGTTTTGATATGATTTGAAATTATGGTATCATCAAAATCGAATATGATTCATATATGATGTTCTTGACATGTTAGACACCGTATAATCAAAACTGTATTAAAGAACATATATCGTATGAAATTGTTTTGATTTTCGGAGTTGATTTGATTGAGATGTGATATCATATTTGTGTTGTTATTGATTATGAGATGTTCGGATTGATATCTGACTGATATTGTATTGCTAGGTATATTGAAATTACGCTGTTATGCCGTGGAAATGTATCGAGATTTCATATTGGTATTCTTACGTTGAGTTGGAGGTTGATATTGTGCACCTTAAACATATTATTTCAGATTTGTATTGAAGGTTTCGAAGATTGAGATTGATTTCATCCAACCAAACACCGAGAAAAGAATGGTATAAACCAATGTTGAACCGGGAATAAGAACTCGAATTAGATACAATTCGAGTTTCCCAAAACTACATACTAGATTGTTTATGCTTTGATATGTTTGTACTTTGTGTATTGAGTTATAGAAATGCACTTGAGATAGATGAGTCATTGGCAGTGTTTCCAAGTTACTGGATGTTCGGTGATATCGATGTACGTAGGAGGAGATCTACTCCTATTGTAGATATTCGATACAGAGAGGACCGAAGTCTAGGAATAAGACGTACCGCCACCCTGATTGGGAGAGTATGTGGGAGATTTGTTACGTCTTATTCATACCGGGATCCCTAGACTTAGATGTGAGTCGAGTCAAAGAGTTTTATCTGTATTTACTAATGTGTCATAGATTATGATTCATGTTCTTTGATACATGGTTTATGCTTTTGTATATGATTTTAGGTATTGCATGTATACATGTTTTATATTGGGATTTATTTTTACCGGAGTTTCCGGCTGTTGTTGTGTTTGTATGTGTGCATGGCAACAGGTGGGACATGATCAGTACCTAGAAGAGCTTGAACGAGTGATGATTAGCGTGGTGTTCCGGGCCTAGATATGAAACTGTTGTTTTTTCCTAGACTTATAGTGATAGAAAACAAACACTAGTTATGTGGTTTGTAATTGGAATAAATTGTACGTTGATCATGTGTTGTAGACCTTACAATTGATCTTATATAATAAAGGAACTTAACTTGTTGTATGCTATTATACATTGTGATTAGTAATGCTTTGATATTATAATTTTTTTTTTATCAAAGTAGCATACATAATTGATCCAATGAGTCCCAAAGAACGATTAAGAAGATGAGTTAGCACCCGGGTCCCCACAACAGGTGGTATCAGAGAGAGATAGAAGCGAGTGAGCGGGGTAGATTGAGTCTTTTTCCTTACTTACTTATTAATACTAGCATGGGAATATTGTATTGTTATTATACTTATGTTCTATGCTAGCATGAAAGTATGTTTTATTGCTTTGAAAGTACATGTTTTCTTGATTTATTTAGTTGATTGAAATGTGTACTGGTAAATAATGAATCAGAACCGATTCTAGATCAGAGATAAGATGATCAGAGGAGGACTGAGACAGATTTTATGTATTGGAAAACTAATCCTTTTGATAATCTGATATGCCTCCTTGAAGAGTAGCAGTCAGGGCGCCAGAACAGGGCAGTACATCCAATGATCCTATGGATGTGACAGCTACACCGATGGAAACATTGCTGAAAAGGTTTCAGTCATTCAGACCACTGACACTGAAAGGCACCGAAAATTCCATTGACTGTGACAGCTGGTTAGATGATATTGAGATGTTGTTTGATTTCCTTGACTACACAGATGGACGAAGAGTTAAACAGATTGGGCATCAATTACAAGAAGTTGCAAAGAATTGGTGGATTACAACCAAGAGAGCGTTGGAACAGAGAGGTACAACCATTACTTGGAAAGTTTTTAAAACTGAGTTTTATCAGCGTTTCTGTGAGTCCCGGGGCCGAAGAGGGCGGGGGGTGATCGCCGGTGCCATGAGGTGGAACGGACAATGAGCGGCTCCTGGCAGGCTTCTAGGTGGAGGGAACATGAATGAACCGTTCTTACACCGGAAGGAGAGGGATTCCGAGACTGTTCAATGTAATGGACTGTACAGTTGAAGAGGGCTTAAAAGATTTGATTGATACTACTCATATCACGAAGGTGCATCTTCTTTTCGGTAGCTCATCACATAAGAACTCTAAAGTTAAGCGTGCTTGACTTAGGGTAATTTTGGGATGGGTGACCTCCTGAGAAATTTCCCAGGGTGCGTGTGAGTGAGGACATAAGCACGCTGGAAAGACCCGTCTTGATACAGTGAGGACAGTTATCGAATCTGGGGCGTTACAATCATAAACATAATATGGAACTTGATTCAAACCCTAACATTACACTCCTTATAATACATATGCGGAAGCTATACAATAATAAGTCCCGGTTCTTGTTGAGGTGAGGCACGTCACAAGCTTCCATTGACGAACCGGCATCCTATGCATCTTCACTACCTGATCCTGTAATACATGAGCTACGTGAGTTTATAAAACTCAATAAGTTGGCACTTGTATGTATCAATATGCGTCGAAGGAACATACATATCAAGTCGTGACAACAATGAAACTTTAAACCATGTCATACCATAGCATGTATTCATGTTCATTTTTGTACTTGAGCCTCATTAGTTGACCTGTACTACCGTGCTTACTTTATTATATAGCTACTACTGTGTTGAACATCAAGGAGCAACATTTGACAACCCCACGCCCCATTAACATATATTGGCCAATAGGTTTGGTGGACTTAAAACCACCCATGATGTCAACAAGCTCTATATCATGTAAAAATCAGTCCTTTTTCCTTTCATGTTCATGTTCATAACGTAGCACCCATCTTCAATATTCATGAGTTTCTTACGTATTTAATACATAACAATGGAATATGGTGCTATGTTTTCATCAATAAGATACTAACAATGTACATATATAAATAATCAATCGAAAGTATTTGAAATCATAATATTACTCATTTATTACTTCAAGAACATGCCAACTTACCGTCCAAGGGTAAGAACACTGGTTTGAGACGATGTATCTCGCTCCTATACTGTCAAATATATCAAAAATCCAATCATTATATCTATTCTAGGTGAAGTTTGCTCTTCTACATTTATAATAACCAAAATAGATGAAAACTTACACCCTTATGAAGTTCTTGTGATGGAGAACTAAGTTCTTACTTCAAGCTAATCAAAGGAAATGAAGAAGGGAGCGTTTTGAAGAAGTTTCCTTGGTTTCTCTCGAGTTTTGCTGAGAAAGGAATGAAGGAATGGTGAAAATGGCTCAAGGAAGTCGATACTTATCTTTTTCTATGCAAGGCGGCGCTCGGGTGGTCATTTTCTACCGCTCGAGCGCGGAACATTCTGTCCAAAACCAAAATTTTTCGTGCAGGGGCGCTGTGGCGGTAAAATCCTACCGCTCGGGCGCCATCCATTCTGCCTCTGCGCACTGGTTCCTCAAAGATTGCTCCAAAAACGTCTCTTCCCTTCATAATTTGAGAAAGTGGTAAACATGAAAGTTGTAGCCCTATGTCTCGGCTTGAATCTCCAACTAATTTAATGTCATTTGGAGGTCTGAGGAAAGAGTTATGCTTATTCTCCTAACATGTGTCAGTGAGAGAATGATGGTACACGCGGCACACTTTTGGGGCACTTTTGGCTTGTCTTCCACAATGATTTGGACAAAACACAAAACATGAAAGTTGTAGCATTACATCTTAGCTTTCTAATAGTTATGGCCTCACATAATTTGGATCAATATTCAAATCAATATGCTAAAACCCGTAAGAACTACCATATTTTCATCTCATTTACTGCAGTCCCATACCAACTTTCATTACACTACTTTATCTACACATCTTACTATCATTATTTAGACACATATTGTTTCTCAATACACCATAGACAATATAAAAATCATTTTCAATCCCAATATGGATACCTCAATCATCACGTGAAATCTAATGAGCTAAATAACTACATAATAAACGACATAAATGCATTATTATCATTTGTACGAACAACCGTGTATTGCAGGTTGAAATAGCCCCCTCAAAAAAGATATTAGCCCGGGTAGGCTCATCAGTTTGAAGGGGCCCTCCAGCAGTGGGTTGTTGGCAGGGGGGAGGTGATGGGATGACCCGGGAGGTGCCCTATGTTGGATCTCAGTTTTCTACGTGCCCAAAAGCAGCAGAAGTTTTAAAATTTTTAGATCTTGACATTCAAGATTATTTTGGACACTCGTATGATTTATGGAATCAAACATACATAGGATGTTAGAATCGTTATACCTTCGGTGAAACTTTCACTTGGATCCAACTACTCCAGTATTAGCGGATGTAGCTCTTGTTGTAAATCCCTACGAACATTCTTCGATCTCCTAATCCGGTCCACGACTGGAATATTTGTCCCTCTTCTAAATTGCACTAGTAATTTAGAAGAACTTTTGCATGGAGATATAACACGAAAAATTCGACTCAAAAAATTAAGCCAAATTTTTCTTGCAAAATGAGAGTGAAATCGAGAGCAGCACTTCGGAGAGTTTGGGAATAGCCGAAAGACCTTTTTATTGTTGATTTGAAAAACCAAAACCTACGATTGCATGCCATATTTTAAGGATAAGAAAATTTTTATTTTAATACTAATAATTCATTTACTTAATTAATTGAATTAATTAAGTCAATGAAATATTCTTATTGCATACCAAATCTTTTTCTTTTCCAAATCACCAAAAAAATGTTTCGAAAACTTGTGCTCTCATGGAGGCTAGGGTTTAGCTCATCTACTACATATTTTAATCAAGTGATGACCTAATACACATAATTAACATTAATGAGCTTGATTAATTAATTGGGCTAGTCCAACTAGTTTAATTAATTAATCAAAGTCCATTAAAAACTTTAATCATTTAGTATGTTGGACTTGTACTCCTACAAGCTCATTAAACATAATTCCCATTATATTTAATTTAATATTTAATAAACTCAACGTTTGAGCTTAATAAATTAAATTAATTATAAATTTCAACATTTGAATTTATTATTTAAATTATAAATTCAACTCTTTGAATTTATCACCTCCAAAATTTAATATTTAATAAACCCAACTTTTGAGTTTAATAAATAAAATTATAAAATTTTATAAATTCAACTCCTTGAATTCATTCTCTCCAAATTTCATAAATTCAACTTCTTGAATTTACTATCTCATAAATTCAACTCCTTGAATTTATTTTCTCAAAATTTCATTATCATAAATTCAACTCCTTGAATTTACTATATCATAATATAAATTCAACTCCTTGAATTTATTATCTCAACGGGAACAAACTATCCAGTGCTTGTGTGACCCTCAACAGTTCAGGGATACAGCTAGCCGTGGGTTCACAACTCTTTGTGATTCAGAATAATATTTATTCTTATTCGGGCTTACCCTAGTTAGCCCCATTTTTTTCATCAACACCTTGATTAAGAATGTCAAAACTCATTTCTGATTGCGCCCATCGGATCATGGTAAGAGCGTCTAGTAGCATCGCCCCATGATCCCCTAGGTATCACTGATAGTGTCTGCAAGAACCAATCGATTATGATTAGCGTACAGTACAGTCCCTTCAGCTCATATATCCCGATCGAATCTGCAACCATTGGTTCATCGAGGGTTGCATATTAATTCGATAACTATGTGATAACTATAATAGTGGCATCGCGTGTAATAATGGAGAACTTCTTCTCCAACGTACATCTCGTACTCTGGCCAGAGATTCCATGCACTATTATTACATCAGATCATATAGGATATCCACACCCGCGGGTGAGCGGTGAATCCCCGACTACAATGCACTGGCTCCTATATGTGTCGCAACTGTACCCAACCTCGCCACCTGATGACTCTCTTGGAGCCGGTAAACGAGTCAAAGTACAGCCCTAGCATATAGAGCCTCAGTGTTGTCCCGGGTCGTAAGGACTAATGGTGTACAATCATAACCACGGACTTATCCTCTCGATGAATGATAACCACTTGGAAAGTTCGAGGGAGGGTTGTTCGGTATAATCATCATATGACTACCCATCTGCATGTTTGGACATCTCTATGCCCTTACCAAGAAACGCAGTACACAACATCACAGATACTAGTCTCGAGCTCAAGCTGCCTTTATCCCTGTTTTAGGCGGCTGAATCAACTAGGAACGAATTTATAATATGCAGTGTTTACAAATGAGTTTCAACATCGAATTACGATTCATTTGTATTAAATCATAATCAAGGACTTTATCTATGCTGTTTGCATGGGTATACAGATAAAGTATAACAAGACCATAAAAGTAAAATTATATTAAAATAAAGATTGTTTATTTCACTTGAGTCAATAAATTCCCTAGCCAACCGTTGGCTTGCAGGGCATCTACTCTAACAATCTCCCACTTGCCCTAGAGCCAACTACCCTTAATCCCATTGCTTCGCGATGCTTTTCCAACAATGGTCCTGGCAAGGGCTTTGTAAGTGGATCGGCAATATTATCTGCAGAGTGGACTCTTTCAACTGATATGTCTCCTCTTCCCACTATCTCCCGTATGATGTGGAACTTCCTCAGTACATGTTTGGATCGCTGATGAGACATTGGTTCCTTTGCTTGAGCAATGGCACCAGTGTTGTCCCGGTACAACGGGACTGGATCAACTCCATTAGGAATAACGCCCAAATCTTGGACAAAATTCCTCATCCAAACTACCTCTTTGGCTGCATCAGATGCAACAATGTATTCAGCTTCAGTGGTGGAATCCGCGTCGATGTCTTGCTTGGAACCTTTCCAAGAGACAACCGCACCATATAGCATGAATACAAAATCAGAGGTCAATTTCGAATCATCTACATCACATTGGAAGCTAGAATCAGTGTAGCCTTCTAATTTCAATTCTCCACCGCCATAGACCATGTACAAATTCTTAGTCCTTCTCAAGTACTTAAGAATATCTTTCACGGCCTTCCAATGCATTGGACCAGGGTTCGCCTGATATCTGCTTGTAACACTCAGAGCGTAAGCAACATCAGGACGTGTCGATATCATACCATACATGATACTACCAATAGCCGACGCATATGGAATACGTGTCATCATCTCTATCTCTTCATTAGTTTTGGATAGAGTAACACCATGACACATTGGTAAGTATCCTCTCTTGGACTCTTCCATAGAGACTCGCTTCAGAATGGTATCGATATAAGTGACTTGGGTGAGTCCTAGCATCCTCTTTGATCTATCTCTATAGATTTGTATTCCCAATACGTATGATGCTTCACCCGTGTCTTTCATAGAAATTTACTTGCTAACCATACTTTAGTCAATTGCAGTAATCCTACATCATTACCAATGAGCATGATATCGTCAACGTAAAGTACTAGGAATGTCACTGCACTCCCACTAACTTTCTTGTACACACATGGTTCCTCAGGATTCTTAGAAAAACAAAACTCTTTGATAGTGCTATCAAATCTGAGGTTCCAACTCCTTGACTCCTGCTTGAGACCATATATTGATCTCTGAAGTTTGCATACCTTATGCTCACTTCCTACTGATGTGTATCCCTCAGTTTGAAACATATAAATTTCTTCTTTGATGTCTCCATTGAGGAATGCAGTCCTTACATCCGTTTTCCATATCTCATAGTCATATTATGATGCTATGGCTAGTAGTATTCTAATGGACTTAAACATAGCAACTGGTAAAAAAGTTTCCTCATAGTCAACTCCTTGCCTTTGAGTATAATCTTTTGAACCAGCTTTTCTTTGAAGGTCACTACCTTCCCATTCGCTCCAAGCTTTCTTTTGTAGATCTATTTGCACCCTATGGGAACTATTCCCTCATGTTGATCCACCAATGTCCAGACTTGGTTTGAATACATAGAGTCCATTTTTGACTGCATGGCTTCAAGCCATTTGGTTGGATCAGTATCGGATATTACTTCCTTAAAGTTCATTGGATCATATCCAACACAAGACTCATCATGGTCTTGTTCATGAAGAAGCATATATCTAGCAGGTGGTCTAATAACACTACAGACCTCCAAGGAGCTTGTACTTCAACTACTGGTTGTTGGAGATTAGGTTCAACTACTATAGTTGAGGGAGTATCTTGAATTTTTTCAAGTTCTATCATCTTGCCTTTTTCTATCTAATAAAAATTCCTTTTCCAAAAAGGTGGCATTTCTTGAAACAAACATTTTTGCTTCATTGGGACGATAGAAATAATATCCAACAGAATTCTTTGGATATCCTACAAAGTAGCACAAAGTGGATCTACTATCCAATTTGTCTCCCACTGTCTGCTTCACGTAAGCAAGACATCTCCATATTCTCATGTAAGAATATTTTGGAGTTTTTCCCCATCCATATCTCATATGATGTTTTATCCACTGCTCTAGTATAGACATTATTTAACAACATTGCCGCAGTTTCAAGCGCAATGCCCCAAAACGATGTAGGCAATCTAGTGAATCCCATCATGGATCGAACCATGTCCATCAAGGTTCGATTTTGACGTTCAGAAACACCATTAAATTGTGGTGTTGCTGGTGGAGTCCACTGTGAGAATCACATTTTTTTAGATAACCCAAAAATTTCAGCACTCAAGTATTCTCCACTTCGATCAGATCGAAATGCCTTAATACTTCTTTCTAGCTGGTTTTCTACTTCAGATCTGAATTTTTGAACCTTTCAAATGCTTCAGATTCGTGTTTCATCATATAAACATACCAATACCTCGAATGATCATTAGTAAAGGTAATGATGTAAGATTGCCCATATTTTGTGCTAACACTTAGCGGGCCACAAACGTCTGTGTGAATCAAATCCAGTAGACCATGTTCACGTTCCACGTTTCCATTGAATGGAGTCTTGGTCAATTTTCCTTTTAGACAGGACTTACAAGTAGGTAGAGAATTTATGTCTGACAAGTTAAACATGATTTATCCCACTAGTTTGTGCATTCTTCTTTGGGAAATATGACCTAGTCTAGCGTGCCATATTTGTGTGAGATTTGGATCATCTAACTTTCTTTTGGTTTTTGTTGAAATCATGTTTACTTGGACATTCACTTATAATTTCCAGAACATTTCTAGCGCATATAATTTCTTATGTCCGGACTTCTTGCAGTGAAATAAATATGTTCTAACTTATCGGGCTTTGTAGGCCTTTTAAGTGTCTTTCAGAGTTTGTCTCTTATTGGGATTGTTTTTCTTGTGAGGGGCGGAACATTTCTTTCCTTACCTTGTGGGCTATTTTTTTTCGTCTGACGAGAGGCCCATTAGAAAAACAACAATTCCTTGTTTTATGGTGATCTCATAAGTTATAAGCGTATTGACTAGCTCTTCAAGGCTATCATCTATCTTATTCAAATTGAAGTTCACCATAACCCTGTCAAATGAGGTAGAGAAAGACAACAAATTCATGTTACCTGGTAACTCGTTAGGAATCACATATTCAAGGTCCACCACATCCTCAATAAGCCCAGTCATACGTACACTACTGTGGGGACCCGGACGCTAATCAAGTTCTTAATCATAAATGGGACTAATTAATCAATTAAACACAGGGTCTAAATTTTTTTTTTAAAATGCGGAACGTAGTGCAATCAAACCATATATACATATCAGTATATATATAAAATACAAGTCCTGTATCACAAATATTTATTCAAACTAGGGTTTGACAACTACTATCAAGTGTTCAACCATATCTCTAGTCCAAGTCCGGAGCCTCCACGCTAATCACGATCTCTCTCATCTCCTGGACCCTGATCCTGTCCCACCTGTTGTCAAGTACACATACAAACAAGACAACAGCCGGATATACCGGTGAGAATATAATCCCCAGTATAAATCAATGAAACATGCAATCATATAAACAATATAAAGCATGTAATCAGGTAACATGAATATGTATCATAATCCGAAACATAAACAATACTCGTACCTACATCATTTAAGACTAGACTCTATCCTAGTCTAGGGATCCCGGTTTCCAGATGTGGTATTCCTATATCGAATTCCGTAAAGGAGGGAACCATAATATCTATTACTCGATATAACCAGTGCCCCGGTATTCCTATATCGAATTCCGTAATAGAAGAATTCCAACCCCTTTACTCGATATAACCAAATATGGTGTTCCTATATCGAATTCCGTAATGACTTCCATTACTCGATATAACCATACATCCAGTGTCCTGACCTATCCGTCATGGACTGTAGCTCTATCGCTAGCATCCTATCTTGTGACATCTTGCAATGTGCCGTGGCGATACCACCACTATCCGGCACGGTGTGTCACAAGACAGTTCGACTAATACCTGTCATCTAAATATCAAGAGCACAAGTATATTAATCAAATAAATGCAAATATCAATGCAATAAATAAAGTATGTGATTTAGGGAAACCCAAGTCCAAGCCGACTCAAGTCCATCTCCCAATACCACATTGACTTATACCTTTCTTTGCAGTCTCGGTTTCCCGCTCAGTCAAAGTCCTGAATTCACAGTCTGTCTGGTAATGACAATATAAATAATCTTATGTCAATATACCACTCGAATCAATAACAATCTGATAATTCTTGATTTAATTCAAAATCAACGGCATAACGGTACAATTCCAATATCCCCGTCTATACCAATTCACCAGATAATAGTTACAATCTATAACCCATATCCAATACAATCTATAATCAATCCATAATCCAAATCTGTCCGGTATCAACTGATTATAATCAGAAAATCATAACAATTCCATAATCAGTCTATTTCTTAATCTGACTTCGATTCTATGATGTCGACTATGTCAAGAACAACATATATGAGTTCCCTTTAATTCTGACAATAGCATAATTTCAAAGCATGTCAAAACGTAGCAAAACTTACGTCAAAGTGTAGCCTACGTTGCTAGGAACTCGGTACCGAAGTCAGAATCAAAATCAGACGGACGGATTGATCGCACGATTGAATTTAAGATCAATTTGGAAAAGGGGTCTCGATTTCTTCTTTTTCCTCTGATTAATTTCGTTTCTGAATATACATATATATATATCCGTGCATGTATTACACGACGTGGCCCATTCCTTTACCGAACACGTCTCTCGCTCGGGCGGACATAAGTTTCCGCCCGGGCGAGTAACTCTCGGCCCTCGCAATTCAAGCAGTCTCGCTCGGGCGAGCACAAACTTCCGCCCGAGCGAGTAACTCTCGGCCCTTTCCAGTATTCCGTCTCGCTCGAGCGGACAAAAACTTCCGCCCGGGCGAGACACTTTCGGCCCACCTCTTGGCTCTTCCTATTTTTTGGTCCGGGTTATAATCGTGTCCACTAATAATCAATAATCTCAGATTAACATGATACAAAATTTCGGGCATTACATTTCTCCCCCCCTAAGATACGATTTCGTCCTCGAAATCACAGGCATTTTATTCGTATCAACAAGGAGTATATACAAAACTGTATACGAAATTACATCAGTGAAATAATGCTGGGAATTCCTGTCTCATATCAGACTCCGTCTCCCACGTGGCTTCTTCAACACCATGACGAGTCCATTGAACTTTCACCAGAGGAATCATCTTTGTTCTGAGCTGTTTATCTTTACGATCGATAATCCGAATCGGTTTCTCGACATAACTCAATGTCTCATCCAGCTCGGTCTCGTCTAGCTGAATAACGTGAGAATCATCAGGGAGATATTTCCGCAGCATTGATACATGAAAAACATCATGTATTCCAGATAATGAAGGCGGTAATGCAAGTCGATAGGCACGATCTCCTATCTTTTCGAGAATCTCATAAGGACCAACATATCGTGGAGACAATTTTCCTTTCTTGCCAAATCTGACAACACCTCTGAAAGGAGAAATTTTCAGGAATACTCGGTCTCCAGCCTCAAATACCAACGGTCGTCGTCGAAGGTTGGCATATTTGGCTTGTCTGTCCTGAGCTGCCTTCATTTTCTTCTGAATCAACTTTACTTTCTCATTCATTTCTCTGATCATGTCAGGTCCAGTCTCAGGAACTTCAGAGATATCATCCCAGTAAAGAGGGGATCGACATTTCTTTCCATACAACGCTTCAAATGGTGCCATCTCAATACTCGTCTGATAGCTGTTGTTGTACGAAAATTCACAAAGTGGCAATGCATCTTGCCAATTAGTACTAAAATCAAGTACTACAGCTCTCAGCATATCTTCCAATGTCTGGATCGTCCGCTCTGACTGTCCGTCAGTCTGTGGATGATATGCGGTACTCAGATGTAACTTCGTACCAAGAGCTTGCTGCAGACTCTGCCAAAAGTGCGAAGTAAACCGAGGATCTCGGTCTGAAACAATCGACTTTGGCACTCCATGCAATCTTACTACTTCCCGGACATAGATATCAGCCATCTGATCATATCGGTACGTCATCTTGTATGGAATAAAACATGCGGATTTGGTCAATCGATCAATCACTACCCAAATCGCATCACAACCTCGAGAGGATCTCGGCAACTGTGTCACAAAATCCATGGAAATGTGATCCCATTTCCATTCAGGAATTGACAAACTCTGTAACAATCCTCCTGGTTTCTTTCGTTCAGCCTTCACCTGTTGGCAATTCAGACACTTTGATACAAATGTAGCAATGTCTGCTTTCATTTGTTTCCACCAATATTGTGTCTTCAAATCATTATACATTTTCCTGCCACCAGGATGAATGCTAAATCGACTGTTGTGTGCTTCTGTCAGTATCCGCTGTCTCAACTCCAAAACATTCGGTACAACAATACGATTATTAACATACAAGATACCATTTTGAACCTGGTATTCAGATCGATGTCCAGCTCTGACCATAGCAATCGAATTCTGTACATTCTGATCAACTTTCTGAGCTTCTTTAATTTTCAAAAGCAGCTCTGGTTCAGCTCGAACAGCACACATTCTCAGAGGCTGACGATCTGTTTCAAAAGCTAATCCAGACAAACAACAGTCTTCAATCAAATTTGATACCCCAATCGTCGATAAGGATAGTGCACATACCTTTCGACTCAGTGCATCTGCTGCTGCATTGGACTTCCCTGGATAATACTTGATTTCACAATCGAAGTCTTTCAATAAATCTAGCCATCTCCGCTGTCTCATATTCAACTCTGATTGCGAAAACAGATATTTCAAGCTTTTATGATCAGAATATATCTCAAATTTCTCACCATATAGATAATGTCGCCATATCTTCAATGCAAAGACTATGGCTGCCAATTCAAGATCATGAATTGGGTAACGAGTCTCATGTGGTTTCAATTGTCTAGAGGCATAGGCAATGACATGCCCTCGCTGCATCAGTATACATCCCAACCCTCTGTGAGATGCATCACAATAAACCACAAAGTCACCAGTACCTGAAGGAATCGTCAACACAGGCGCACTGGTTAATCTTTTCTTTAATTCAAGAAAACTGGTCTCACATTCCTCAGACCAATTAAACGGAGCATTCTTCTGAGTCAACTGTGTAATCGGTTTGGCAATACTCGAGAAATCTTGAATAAATCGGCGATAATATCCTGCCAAACCCATAAAACTGCGAATCTCGGGTACAGATGTCGGTCTTGGCCAAGAAATCACTGCCTCAACCTTACTGGGATCCACTGATATACCATCTCCGGATATAATATGACCCAGAAATATCACCTGTTTCAACCAGAACTCGCATTTCGACAATTTCGCATACAACTTCTCAGTTCTCAGAATTCTCAACACCGTCCTCAGATGATTAGCATGCTCAATCATATTCTTTGAATAAATCAATATATCATCAATGAATATGATCACAAAATCATCCAAGTATTTCTGAAAGACACGGTTCATCAATCCCATAAATACCGCCGGTGCATTCGTCAAACCAAATGGCATGACAATAAATTCATAGTGTCCATACCTGGTTCTAAATGCAGTCTTAGAGATATCAGAGTCCCTGACTCTCAGTTGATGGTATCCAGATCTCAAGTCGATCTTGGAATACACAGATGAACCTTGCAATTGATCAAACAGATCATCAATACGAGGCAAGGGGTATTTATTCTTTACCGTTGCCTTGTTCAGTTGCCTGTAGTCGATACAAAGTCTCATCGACCCATCTTTCTTTCTCACGAACAGTACTGGAGCACCCCAAGGAGATACACTCGGTCTGATATATCCCTTGGCCAGTAAATCCTCCAACTGTTCTTTCAACTCCTTCAATTCGATTGGAGCCATCCGGTAAGGAGTTCTTGAAATCGGAACTGTTCCTGGCATTAATTCTATGCTGAAGTCTACCTCTCGAATCGGAGGTAATCCAGGAATCTCATCTGGAAAGACATCAGCAAACTCACACACCACTGGCAAATCCGCCAATGCTGGGCTCGTTTTCAGTAAGTGAACTGAATATACCAGGAATCCATCCGCTCCTTTCTGCAATAATCGTGTCATATTCATTGCAGATATTAAAGGAATTCTGGCTCGAGAACCCTTACCATGAAATTTCCACTCCTCAGCCATCTCAGGTCTGAATCGAACTATCTTGTGGAAACAATCGACTGTAGCTCGGTACTTGGTCAACATGTCGATGCCGACAATACAATCAAAATCAGATAAACCAAGCACAATACAGTCTAACTCAATCATATGTCCATCGTACTGCAGTATACAAGGTTTCACAGATTTCACTGATATCAAACCTGTTCCTAACGGGGAAGAAACAGATACTACAGTAGCTAAGGACTCAACAGGCAATGAATGCATTAAAGCAAATCGCTCAGACATGAAAGTATGTGATGCACCAGTATCAATCAATACATAAGCAGGATAACCAGAAATCAAACAGTTACCTGCCACGACATCATCAGGTGCATCTTGTGCTTGCTCCTCAGTCAAAGCAAACAATCGGGCCTGCTGTCTAGGAGGCTGGCTCGCGGTCTGGCCCCCTCCTGGCCTCTGCTGCGACAGAGTAGATGGTACTGGCTGAAAAGTATGAACGGCAGACGGTCGTCTACCTGCCTGAGCCACTGATCCAGACGACTCAGCAGCCTGTGATCCTTGGGCACTCCTCTGGGGACACACTCGAGCAAAGTGTCCTTGCTGTCTACAGATACGACAGCTGCCAACTACTCCTCAGCACTGATCTGTGGAATGCCTCCCTCCACAGGTACCACAGTACGGTCCTGCATAGCTCTGGCTCTGACCGGTCTGTCTAGAGCCACTCGAACTGGACGAGGTAGTCCCCGATTTCTTGAATTGCTTCCCTCTAGCCTTCAAGAAATCCTTCTTTCCGCTACCGCTGGTGCCACCTTCAAATCTAGGAGGTGGTTGCTGTCCCGGTGCTGGAAGCACAGACGAAGCCTCTCTCTGCCTCATCAAGCCTGCCTCGGCTCCCTTGGCTCTGTTCAGGGCATCGGTGAAGTTGTTGGGCCTCCCAGTATTCACCAAGGTAAAAATCTCAGGATTTAGGCCATTTATAAACTGGTCCGCAACGGCCTCATCATGTTCAGCTACGTGGGGAGCAAATCGAAGCAGTGTCGAAAACTTAGCCACATAATCTTCAATGTTCAACTGGCCTTGTTTCAGGTTTGCAAACTCGGCTCCCTTGTCTTTCCTATAAGAAACTGGAAAGAACCGTAGATAGAATTCAGTCTTAAACACATTCCAGGTAATGGCCGTACCTCGCTGTTCCAATGCCCTTTTTGTCGTGATCCACCAGTGTTTAGCAACGTCATGCAACTGGTGTATTATCAGTTTCGCTCTCTTTTCCTCCGTATACTCCAAAGAGTCAAACAGTGATTCAATGTCGTCCAACCAACTTTCACAATCCACGGAGTTCTCCGTTCCTTTCAAAGTCGGTGGGTGAAATGACTGAAACCGTTTCAGCAATTTCTCCATTGCTGTAGGTGTCACATCCATGGGAGGATTCGAGGTACTCCCCTGTTCTGGCATTTTTCTCGGAGGCATATCTAATAACCAAAAGGGTTAGCAGTTCCAACAATAATTCCGTGTTCAAGCCTCCCTGGATCATCTTACAGCTGATCCATTCCACTAATACACAATACCATATCAATAGCAGATAAGTCAGGTAACATGTATTAAAGCGGTAAACATGCTAGCAATCAAAAGCAAGGAAAGAAAATCTCATTCTACCCCGCTCACTAGCTCCTATCTCAATCTCAAGGATCTATAGCTCTGATACCACCTGTTGTGGGGACCCGGACGCTAATCAAGTTCTTAATCATAAATGGGACTAATTAATCAATTAAACACAGGGTCTAAATTTTTTTTTTAAAATGCGGAACGTAGTGCAATCAAACCATATATACATATCAGTATATATATAAAATACAAGTCCTGTATCACAAATATTTATTCAAACTAGGGTTTGACAACTACTATCAAGTGTTCAACCCTATCTCTAGTCCAAGTCCGGAGCCTCCACGCTAATCACGATCTCTCTCATCTCCTGGACCCTGATCCTGTCCCACCTGTTGTCAAGTACACATACAAACAAGACAACAGCCGGATATACCGGTGAGAATATAATCCCCAGTATAAATCAATGAAACATGCAATCATATAAACAATATAAAGCATGTAATCAGGTAACATGAATATGTATCATAATCCGAAACATAAACAATACTCGTACCTACATCATTTAAGACTAGACTCTATCCTAGTCTAGGGATCCCGGTTTCCAGATGTGGTATTCCTATATCGAATTCCGTAAAGGAGGGAACCATAATATCTATTACTCGATATAACCAGTGCCCCGGTATTCCTATATCGAATTCCGTAATAGAAGAATTCCAACCCCTTTACTCGATATAACCAAATATGGTGTTCCTATATCGAATTCCGTAATGACTTCCATTACTCGATATAACCATACATCCAGTGTCCTGACCTATCCGTCATGGACTGTAGCTCTATCGCTAGCATCCTATCTTGTGACATCTTGCAATGTGCCGTGGCGATACCACCACTATCCGGCACGGTGTGTCACAAGACAGTTCGACTAATACCTGTCATCTAAATATCAAGAGCACAAGTATATTAATCAAATAAATGCAAATATCAATGCAATAAATAAAGTATGTGATTTAGGGAAACCCAAGTCCAAGCCGACTCAAGTCCATCTCCCAATACCACATTGACTTATACCTTTCTTTGCAGTCTCGGTTTCCCGCTCAGTCAAAGTCCTGAATTCACAGTCTGTCTGGTAATGACAATATAAATAATCTTATGTCAATATACCACTCGAATCAATAACAATCTGATAATTCTTGATTTAATTCAAAATCAACGGCATAACGGTACAATTCCAATATCCCCGTCTATACCAATTCACCAGATAATAGTTACAATCTATAACCCATATCCAATACAATCTATAATCAATCCATAATCCAAATCTGTCCGGTATCAACTGATTATAATCAGAAAATCATAACAATTCCATAATCAGTCTATTTCTTAATCTGACTTCGATTCTATGATGTCGACTATGTCAAGAACAACATATATGAGTTCCCTTTAATTCTGACAATAGCATAATTTCAAAGCATGTCAAAACGTAGCAAAACTTACGTCAAAGTGTAGCCTACGTTGCTAGGAACTCGGTACCGAAGTCAGAATCAAAATCAGACGGACGGATTGATCGCACGATTGAATTTAAGATCAATTTGGAAAAGGGGTCTCGATTTCTTCTTTTTCCTCTGATTAATTTCGTTTCTGAATATACATATATATATATCCGTGCATGTATTACACCACGTGGCCCATTCCTTTACCGAACACGTCTCTCGCTCGGGCGGACATAAGTTTCCGCCCGGGCGAGTAACTCTCGGCCCTCGCAATTCAAGCAGTCTCGCTCGGGCGAGCACAAACTTCCGCCCGAGCGAGTAACTCTCGGCCCTTTCCAGTATTCCGTCTCGCTCGAGCGGACAAAAACTTCCGCCCGGGCGAGACACTTTCGGCCCACCTCTTGGCTCTTCCTATTTTTTGGTCCGGGTTATAATCGTGTCCACTAATAATCAATAATCTCAGATTAACATGATACAAAATTTCGGGCATTACAACTACGCTCATGGACCAAAGCCCCATCTTGCATTCGTGTAGTCATGAGCTTTTAAAAGTGGTGTGCATCACTGTACGAGTTTCATGTACCATGCAACTGTTGCATGTGTATTCGAATGTCGGCAGCATTCAACATTTCCTCAAACTGTCCCCACAGTTCATTTGACATAAAAGCGAGCATGTTACACTTTAGCTTGCATACTATGGTCCTACCATCTTGCATGATTTGTCAGTTCAGCAGGAATGACATTAGTGTGCATGCCATGTTCTCCGAACTCAGAACAATTTTCCCAACCAGTCTTGAAAATTAGATTCAATTAGCTTGTTAATAATAAAAATGGATTACGTGAAGAAATCGAAAATATACTGATACGAAAATAGAATAATGGTTGCTGATTATTTTAAAATAATTTTAAGATATAAAATATGGATTTTATTTTATAAATCTCCCTCCCACTATTTTGACATTTCCACCACCCTCTGATGAAAAAGTGAAATCGTATTTACTTAGTGGGCACGTAGAGTCCAATTAGCTAATTATAATCCCGAATAATATCAGCCAATTATAATTTCTAAAAGGTAAAGTCCAATTGCATCCCTATGCAACCTCCGCATGTTTTGCCTCACGTTTAATAAGGACCCAATAATATGACGACGTTTATTTTCACATGTCAAACCAACCCATCAATATTGAATTGTAGTATACGGTCGCCATGAGTTCCCCCAATATATGAGCCGAAATCATAAAAGTTCCACTCAATTCAAATCATATGTCCGGTGGAAGTCACAGCTTTCCGGCGTACAGGCCTCCCCAATAATATGAGTCAAACACTGTCCACAGGTAGCGATCAACATGCAACCACGGTTGATGGAAGGCAAGGAAAAAATTAAACTCTTTTAATTTTTACTTTTTCGGTTTGATAAATTTTGAATCTTATTCAAAATGAGGGATTTTAATTTTAAAATTGTATCATCATTTTAATTTAAAAATCGCGTGCCACGAGTTTGTATGTTTGCCGGATACATGCAACTATATTATCTAATAATATACATACATGCATATTACTATATATCGCATATATCATAATATGACATTCAACAATAAATAAGGATGATCGATTGCCAACACTATTAGATCCATGTGAGCCAAACATGGATCCAGGTCCAAACCTAGGTGAATGCAGGGATGCAAATGCAAGCATCACAAGAGCTTCCAATATTTTACATGTCTTCATCTCGTTCATCAGGCCCACCATCTTACAGTCTTGATCTCCCACTATTTCTAATAATTACATTTAAATAGCCATGGCACATAAGGTATACACTCATGGGGTGGGAACGGTCATAAACCAGGTCCACTTTAATAATATCAAATATTAAAAAGAAATAAAACAGTAAAATATCCTAACATATACCTAACACATTGGTCAAGGCTCTCGATCATCCTTCATGCATTTAATATCAAATATTAACATCAATATAATTAAACAATTTAATTAATTGATAAATTATATATCTAATAATTTGTCACTAACCACCACAATTATTAAAAGATTTAATAAATTAAATAAACTCTTTTATTTAATTACCAATTAAATCAATAATAATTGATTTCTTGTAAAAACTCATTTTTACCATAAATAATTAAAATCATATTCTAATTATTTATTTTACAAGAAAATTATAAATTTTCCAAAAAATAATTTCCAAAATAAAAATTGAACCACGGCCAGCCGCAGCATGCGCGCAAACAAATTTTTTTTTATTTCTGGAAAAATAAAAATTTTAATGGTGCTATAATTTTCTGAAAAAAATTTCTTGTGTGGCTAGAAATAAATTATTCAATATCAAACCATACGATTTAGAAAAAACTGGCTCTGATACCACTGTTGCATCTCGGTTTTCTACGAGCCCAAAAGCAGCGGAAGTTTTAAAATTTTTAGATCTTGACATTCAAAATTATTTTGGACACTCGTATGATTTATGGAATCAAACATACATAGGATGTTAGAATCGTTATACCTTCGGTGAAATTTTCACTTGGCTCCAACTACTCCGGTATTAGCGGATGTAGCTCTTTTTGTAAATCCCTACGAACATTCTTCGATCTCCTAATCCGTTCCACGACTGGAATATTTGTCCCTTTTCTAAATTGCACTAGTAATTTAGAAGAACTTTTGCGTAGAGATATAACACGAAAAATTCGACTCAAAAATTTAAACCAAATTTTTCTTGCAAAATGAGAGTGAAATCGAGAGCAGCACTTGGGAGAGTTTGGGAATAGCCGAAAGACCTTTTTATTGTTGATTTGAAAAACCAAAACCCACGATTGCATGCCATATTTTAAGGATAAGAAAATCCTTATTTTATTACTAATAATTCATTTACTTAATTAATTGAATTAATTAAGTCAATGAAATATTCTTATTGCATACCAAATCTTTATCTTCTCCAAATCACCAAAAAAATGTTTCGAAAACTTGTGCTCTCATGGATGCTAGGGTTTATGTGGGGACCCGGACGCTAATTCATGTTTTAGTCATTATTAATGTCAAATAACAATTAAGAAAAAGTGTGACTAAAATTTTTTTTTTAAATTATAATTATAAATGCGGAAACGTAATGTCATCTATCTAATATACATGTCAGTATAAAAGTACAACACATGTACTACATGTATCTATCTCAACTAGGTTCAACATTTATACATCAAGTGCTGAATCCTACTCTGCTTCTGGGCCCGGATCTCCACGCTAACTATAATCTCTCATCCTCTTCCTGATCCTGTCCCACCTGTTGTCAAGCACACATACAAAAAAGACAACAGCCGGATAACTCCGGTGAGAATTACATTCCCAGTATAAATCATGTATACATGGATATCATATAAACAATATAAAGCATGAAATAGATATTCAAAACATGTATCAAATTCAGTAACATGAATTAATATCAAACTTTAAATCATACTCTGAATATGTATCAAATCAGAAACATGACTCAATACAAACTCCGAATCACACACCGTGACTCTTCGACTCTGACTCGACTCAATCCTAATCTAGGGATCCCGATCGGAATAAGAACATACACCCACCTACACTCTCGATCGGAATGGTGGCACGTTCTTATTCACGGACTTTGGCTCTTTCCATACCGAACACCAGTAATAGAAAAAACTCCAATTCTATCCACTCCGATATAGCCAAACGCCCGGTGTCTTGGCGACTCAGCCACAAACTGGGCCTATATCGAACATAAGTAATAGAAGAAACTCCAACTCTATACAATTCGATATAGCCAAACCTCGTTGACAATGTGAAATGGGCCAGTGACGATTCCATCACAATCAGGCACTCCTTTCACGAGATCAAATGTATACGACTAGGCACATCCGCCTATAACTCAATACATACATTGTCTATAAATCCATAAACCAAAGATATCAATCACACTCAATTGCAAATAACAATGCAATAACATAAAGTATGTGATTTTGGGAAACTCAAGTCGAATCCAACTTGAGTTGTGCAATCCCGCATCAACATCAATTTATACCTTTCGTTATGTTGCCCTAACTCTGTCGAAGTCTCGAACCCACTGCTTGTCAATATCAATCTGGAAATAACATATCGAATATATCGTATCAATATACAACTCAATTCGAAACTTATTCTGATCAGTACTCAAATCAAACATAATCTGATCAATGTCACGACAGAACGATACAATCATAATCAATATTGTATCTGATTAACACCAATCTACTGAAGCTTCAACGGTATAATAATATAGTCTTGATAACCCTGTCAATCTCAACATCACAGACATACTATAACAAGACATAATCAATATCAATACAATTCATAACTCCAGCAATAACAGATCATAATCTCAAATCGGTACAATCTCAGTCATATCACTTCAGAAAATCATAACAATTGCATACGCAGTTTGTTCTTCGATCCAACTTTGATTATACAATGTCTACTATATCAGAGACATCATATATGATTCATACTTAATTCTGACAATATCATAATTTCAAACGATATCAGAATTCAATAAAACTTACGTCCCGTTGTAGCTGTCGTCGATAGAAACACGATGCTGTACTCAGATTCAAAATCAGACGGGCGAATCGTCACCAGGTCAAATTTCAAAATCAGAATCTGAAGTTTCCCTCGGTTCCATCTTTTTTTCTGAATAATGAAATCAAGTTGTATATATATATACACATACACGTTGCATGAGAAGGCTAGGTGGCTTGTTGCATGTTCTGCACGTCTCGCGCATATGCGCGACCAGCAGCGGCGCATATGCGCGAGACACAAAGTATCGGCGCGTCTTCGTCACGGCAGCTCGTGCATATGCGCGCCCCATCGCCGCGCATATGCGCGAGACCTACTGTCTCCGCATTCTACCACTCGCGCATATGCGCGCCCTAGCTCGGCGCATATGCGCGAGGTCCTCTGGACATTAACTTTGGCTACTGGACACCTCGCGCATATGCGCACCCTCACGCCGCACAGATGCGTGGGGTTTTCTGCCAAATCCGCGCATGTGTGCGCACCAGATCGCGCATGTGCGCGAATGGCATCTCCCTCGCACATATCTCGCATCTTTTCTCGTCTTTCCCGGTCTGATCCTTTTCGTCTATAAACACATCAATTAATCACTAAATCATCTCAGATTAATTTCAGATTACGGTAATAAAATATCGGGCATTACATTTCTCCCCCCTTAAGATTCGATTCCGTCCTCGAAATCACAGGCAATCAATTCAGATAAAGAAAGAAATGTATGATAGAGGTTAATCAGAAAACACATTGCAATGAAATAATTCTGAAATCTCAGTCTCATATCAGATTCTGTCTTTCAGATAGTCTCTTTGATACCCTGCCGACTTTACTGTATTTTCAACAGTAGAATAGTTTTCGTTCGGAATTATATTTCTTCTACTGATTCTGATTTTAATCTGAAACAATCATTTAAGAAGTATAATCTCATAATACCACTCAAATAACTGATAATAGAATCAATCTCACAATCCTGGCTATAGAACATCCGTATATACCAATTAACAGCTCATAACAAATCAATACTATCATCTCCAATCGATCTGATAATTTCAATCAGGATTATATTCAATCTTCAATCTCAAATATCAACAGTCATCATCCGATGTCGACATATTCAGTCTATTTATTATGAGCTGTCCTTATTCCCTTCTGAATCAGTTTCAATTTCTTTTTCATATCTCTGTTCCCATCAAATCTAATCTCAGGTATCACCGAGATATAATCCCCATACAAGGAAATTTCCAGTTCTCACTGTACAATTCCTCGAATGATGCTATTTAGATACTCATCTGATAGCTATCGTTATACGATAATTTACAAGTGACAATAAATCATGTCAACTAGTGCAAAAATCCAGCACTACAGTTTCTGGATATTCTCCAGTATCAGGATAATTCGCTCCGACTATCCGTTGATCTATAAACAATAGGTGGAAGATCTTATTGTACACTCTGCCAAAAGTACAAAATCAACTGAAAGTCGTGGTATGATAAAATTAACTTTGGCATTCAGTGCATGTTGCCCACTTTTCTGACATACAACTCAGTCATCAGATCATGTTTGTACATCTTCCTGTACAAAATAACATATGCAGATTCGAGTAATCTGTCAATCATAATAATATCACATCACAATCTTGAAAATATGGCAATAGTTTCATCACAAAATCCATAGAAATGTACTCACATTTCTATTCAGGAATCGATAATTTATATAATCAATCTCCTGGTTCCTCTCATTTTCTCCTATTGGTGGCCAATATAGACATCTCAGTACAAACTCTGCCACAACTAATCTTATCTGTTTCTATCAAAACTATCTTTTCGAATTATCATATGATGTCTATCACCAGAATAACTACTGAATCGGCTACTGTGCACTTCTAACCATATCTGTCATTTCAAATTCAAATATTCGGCACAACCAAGTTGATTATTCACATACAATACAGCATCACATACCTGATATTCTAACCGATACTATGGGGACCCGAACTTAATTCAATTCATAATCACTTTCTTGGAATAATTAATCAATAGAAATAAACAGGGTCTTATTTTTATTTTAAAATACGAGTGTACGCAGCTTATGAAATAAATCTTATCTCATTTACAAGATCACTATTCAGATCTAAGTACAAGTCATGTACAACAATAACTCATAATAACTACTGTTTTCTTCACTACGTCTCAGGTGATATACAGATATACTCCTAAGTCCAGATCTCCACGCTAACTGTCTTCTCTCATCCTCTTCTTGACCCTGATACAGCCCCACCTGTTGTCATGCACACATACAAAACAAGACAACAGCCGGATAACTCCGGTGAGAATTACATCTCAGTATAAACAATGTAAACATGCAATCATATAAAAGTATATACAAAAGCATATAAGAATTATTCATATCATGTATCAAATCAGAAACATAAATCAATATCAAGCAATGAATCCCACTCAGACTCAGACTCGACTAAAACAACGCGTCGTCTCAGACTCGACTCAACTCTAACCTAGGGATCCCGATGTCTGGATATTGATAATTATATTGAATCTCAGTCGATAGGAATGAATCAATTCCTACACGACATCGATATAATTCATATATCCAGTGTCTGGGCGAAACAGCCGCAGAATTGACGAATCAGTCAAGAATTAAGCGAATCAGCCAGTAACTAGACGAATCAGCCAGTAATTAAGTGAATCAGCCAATAGTTTAGACGAATCAGTCAATAACTAGACGAATCAGCCAATAACCAGACGAATCAGCCGGTGACTAGGTTAATCAGCCTATGCTTCCACGACTCAGTAGTCAATACATGCAGTGGCTATAAATCAATAGACTACAAACATCAATCTCATCAATTACAAATATCAATGTAGTAAACTAAGTATGTGATTTAGGGAAACTCGAGTCAAACCTCACTCGAGTCGTGCAGTCCCGACACAACATTAATTTATACCTTTCTTTCTGATATTCTGACTCTGTCGAAGTCTCGAACCCCAAGCCTGTCAATACTCAATATTACAATAACAATATCGAGGGTACGATATCAATACCCCACTCAATCAATACTGGATATAATCAGAATTCAATCAAAATCTGTTTTAACGACATAACATCATAATCCGAACATAACCAGCAATACCATATCAGTCAGATATCAATTCTAACGTCTTATACTAGATAATCATTCAATCTTGATATCAATTCTTACTCAACTCAACTCTAAAAATCATAACAATTTCATATGGTATCTGTTTCTCAATCCAGTTCCAGTTATACGATGTCTAACATGACAAGAACACCATATATGAATCATATCAGATTCTGACAATACCATAATTTCAAAACATATCAAAACGTAGCAAAACTTACGTTCAGTTGTAGCCTACGTCGATAGGAACACAGTACCGAACTCGGATTCAAAATCTGACGAACGGATTTTTCACAAAAGGCGTAAGAATTTTCTCTCCCAAAGCTTCGACCCTTCTTCCGATTTATAACAGGAAAATGAAGGAGTGTATATATATATATATATATACATACACGCGCATGCACAAGGACGAGTGGCTCATCCCACATTTTACACGTCTCGCGCATATGCGCGACATCATCGGCGCATATGCGCGAGACCTACTGGTCTCGTTACTCGGCTTCTCGGCAGCTCGCGCATATGCGCGCACCATAGCCGCGCATATGCGCGAGACCTACTATCTTGTGCCCAACTACACTCGCGCATATGCGTGCCTCACTCGGCGCATATGCGCCAACCCCACTGGACCTATCGCTCATGTGCGTGCTTTACGTTGCGCATGTGCGCGCAAGGTTCGATCTTGGCTCCTTAGTTTCCGCACAGCTCGCGCGCGTATGCGCGAGACCTTCGGCTCTCGCACCAACAATCTCACATGCACACTTTCCATCCGTGTCTCGGTTAGCCCATTCATAATTGTCTCGATTAAAAATCAATAATCGTAATTTAATACGATATTAAATCTCGGGCATTACAGATACACTGTTCTGATTATCGATATCAAATTCTGAACATTCTGATCGACTTCCTGAGCTACTTTAACTTTCAAAATCAGTTCTGATTCCACCGGCCCAATAACAAGTTTCAACGATTCACTATCTGTTTCAAATATTCATTCAAAACAACTGAAATTTCAAATCAAATTCACAACATCAGTCATAGATAATAGCCTGCTAAACTCATAGAACTGCAAATAATTGACATTGATATCACTCACGACCAACTAATCACGACCTCATTATACTCAGATCAACAGATATATCATCTCCAGATACCACATACTCTGTATACAATCTGCCTCAGTCCAGATTCACATCGTAACAATTTCCGTATACCACATCTCAATTCTCAGAATATTCAACAAAATCAGTCATATTCTTCCAATATCTCAGAATATCACAGCTAACATAAGCATAGAATCATCAAAATATGTCTGAATACAGAGTTAATCAACTAACAAAATAGCTGATATATACCAACAATAAATACTCAATCAGAGGTAACTCTCGGCCAGTAATCTTCAAACTGATTTTTTTTCAATTCTTTCAATTATATCGATGCCATTCAGTACAAAGTTCTAAAGAAAATAAACTTTACCTGGTATCAAGTCAAGGCGGACATCAATCTTCCCGACTGAAGGCAAACCCAGAATATCATTTGGAAACAATAGCAACACTCATGCCATTGGTAAATTAGACAAGAATAGACTCGATTTCAGTAAATCAACTGAATACCTAAGGAGTCCCTCCGCTCCTTCGATAATCATCGAATCATATAAAATACGGGTATCAAAGGAATTCAAAATCCTTACCGTATAATGTTCATCCTTGGGCCATGTCAGGTCCAAATCTTACAATCTTCTGGGATCGGTCTGTAATAGCTCTGTACTTTGTCAGCATATCATTATTCAAAATGTAGTCACAATTAGACAATACAAGTACACATCAGCTAATTCAATTTCATTCTTATCTTACTGCAGTATACAATGTCTCACAGAATTCACTGATATAAAAACTCTTCCCAAAAAGGTAAAGAGATAACAACTACCGCAGATACAGACTCAACAGATAAAGCAGGCATCAATGCAATTCATTCAGAAATCATGTATGAGATGTGCGAGAATCTTCCAATACATATGGAACAAAATCATAAAAGAACAGATTCATGTCACTACATCATCAAGTGCATCCTGGATCTGTTCCTCGGTCACTATCACCAGATGCCTCTGCTCTCTGGAATCTTCGGGAACCTCGCTGTGGACATACTCTCGCAAAATGTCCTGACTGTCGGCAGATACGGCAACTACCAAATACTACTTGGCATTGCTCAGTGAGATGTATCCCTCCGCAGGCGTTGCAATACACTCCGGTATAACTCTGACTCGAACTACTGGAGCTAGAAAGACTGCTGCCTAACTTCTTAAACTGCTTCTTTCGAGCTTTCAAATAGTCTTTCTTTTCACCACTACTACTACCAGTCTCAGGTCCGAGAGGTGGTTGCTGTGGTCTCGATGCTAGAGGCGCAAATGAATCTCCTTTTCTGTCTTGTCAGACTGGCTTCGGCTCTCTTGGCCCTACTCAGAGCATCAACAAGACTATAGGGTCGGCATGTATTTACTAATGTCAATATCTCAGGATTCAACCCCTACACAAACTAATCAGTCACAGCTTCATCATATCCAGCCACGTGAGGAGCAAAACGTAGCAAGGTAGAAAATTGAGCAACATATTCTTCAATACTTAGCTGACCCTGTTTCAAATTTTCAAACTCCGTTTTCTTATCCTCTCGGTACGAACTTGGGAAAAATCTTAGATAGAACTCAATTTTGAAGATCTTCCACGTAATCACCGTACCACGCTGCTCTAAGGCTTCTTTGGTTGCAATCCACCAACTCCTTGCAACTTCCTGTAACTGATGTCCAATCAATTTAACTCTACGGTCATCTGGGTACTCAAGTGAATCAAACAGTATCTCTATATCATCCAGCCAATTCTCACAATCAACAATCGTCTCAGTACCCTTCAGAATCGACGGTTGGAATGACTGAAACCTACTCAACTGTATTTCCATCGGAGTTTCTGACACATCCATCTGATCAATTAAGATACTTCCCTGACTCTGGGATTCTTCGAGGAGGAATATCTGATGATTACAAGAGCCAGCAATCATATGAGACAAATCCGTCTCAGTCCCTTTCTGATCAGCTTACCTCTGATCAGGAATGGGTTCTAATTAATTCTCAAATAATACACATTACCAAATCAACTCAGATATTCAGGTAACATGTATCTTCAAAACAGTAACCACATATCGCAATATTAGCATATACAATGTAATTCAACATTATAATAAATCACATGCTAGCAATCACATGCAAGGAAAGAAAACTCATTCTACCCCGCTCATTAGATTCTATCTCAATCTCATTCTAATGGATCTATCGCTCTGATACCACCTGTTGTGGGGACCCGGACGCTAATTCATGTTTTAATCATTATTCACGTCAAATAACAATTAAGAAAAAGCGGGACTCAAAATTTTCTTTTTAAATTATAATTATAAATGCGGAAACGTAATGTCATCTATCTAATATACATGTAGTATAAAAGTACAACACATGTACTACATGTATCTATCTCAACTAGGTTCAACATCTATACATCAAGTGCTGAATCCTACTCTGCTTCTGGGCCCGGATCTCCACGTTAACTATAATCTCTCATCCTCTTCTTGATCATGTCCCACCTGTTGTCAAGCACACATACAAACAAGACAACAGCCGGATAACTCCGGTGAGAGTTACATTCCCAATATAAATCATGTATACATGAATATCATATAAACAATATAAAGCATGAAAAAGATATTCAGAACATGTATCAAATTCAGTAACATGAATTAATATCAAACTGTAAATCATACTCTTAATATGTATCAAATCAGAAAATGACTCAATACAAACTCCGAATCACACTCCGTGACTCTTCGACTCTGACTCGACTCAATCCTAATCTAGGGATCCCGATCGGAATAAGAACATACACCCAACTACACTTACGATCGGGGTGGTGGCACGTTATTATTCACGGACTTTAGCTCTTTCTATATCGAACACCAGTAATAGAAGAAACTCCAATTCTATCCACTCCGATATAGCCAAACGTCCGGTGTCTTGGCGACTCAGCCACAGACTGGGCCTATCGACCCTGGAGTCTATATCGAACATAAGTAATAGAAGAAACTCCAATTTTATCCACTTCGATATAGCCAAACCTCAGTGACAATGTGCAATGGGCCAGTGAAGATTCCATCACAATCAGGCACCCGTGTCACGAGATCAAATGTATACGACTAGGCACATCCGCCTATAACTCAATACATACATTGTCTATAAACACATAGACCACAGATATCAATCACACTCAATTGCAAATAACAATGCAATAACATAAAGTATGTGATTTTGGGAAAATCAAGTCGAATCCAACTTGAGTTGTGCGATCCCGCATCAACATCAATTTATACCTTTCGTTCTGTTGCTCTAACTCTGTCGAAGTCTCGAACCCACTGCTTGTCAATATCAATCTGGCAATAACATATCGAATATATCGTATCAATATACAACTCAATTCGGAACTTATTCTGATCAGTACTCAAATCAAACATAATCTGATCAATGTCACGACAGAACGCTACAATCATAATCAATAGTGTATCTGATTAACACCAATCTACTGATGCTTCGATGGTATAATAATACAGTCTTGATAACCCCGTCAATCTCAACATCACAGACATACTATCACGAGACATAATCAGTATCACTACAATTCATAACCCCAGCGATAACAGATCATAATCTCAAATCGGTACAATCTCAGTCATATCACTTCAGAAAATCATAACAATTGCATACACAGTTTGTTCTTCGATCCGACTTTGATTATACAATGTCTACTATATCAGAGACACCATATATGATTCATACTCAATTCTGACAATATCATAATTTCAAACGATATCAGAATTCAATAAAACTTACGTCCCGTTGTAGCTGTTGTCGATAGAAACACGGTGCTGTACTCAGATTCAAAATCAGACGGGCGAATCGTCACCAGGTCAAATTTCAAAATCAGAATCTGAAGTTTCCCTCGGTTCCATCTTTTTTTCTGAATAATGAAATCAAGTTGTGTGTATATATATATATATATATAGACACAGATACACGGTGCATGAGAAGGCTAGGTAGCTTGTTGCATGTTCTGCACGTCTCGCACATATGCGCGACCAGCAGCAGCGTATATGCGCGAGACACAAAGTCTGTGCGCGAGCTGCCGTCATCGCCGCGCATATGCGCGAGACCTACTGTCTCCGCATTCTACCACTCGCGCATATGCGCGCCCCAGCTCGGCGCATATGCGCGAGGTCCTCTGGACATTAACTTTGGCTACTGGACACCTCGCGCATATGCGCGCCCTCACGCCGCGCATATGATCGGGGTTTTCTGCCAAATCCGCGCATGTGTGCGCACCAGATCGCGCATGTGCGCGAATGGCGTCTCCCTCGCACATATCTCGCATCTTTTCTCGTCTTTCCCGATCTGATCCTTTTCGTCTATAAACACATCAATTAATCACTAAATCATTTTAGATTAATTTCAGATTACGGTAAAAAAATCTCGGGCATTACAGTTTAGCTCATCTACTACATATTTTAATCAAGTGATGACCTAAAGTCCATTAAAAACTTTAATCACTTAGTATGTTGAACTTGTACTCCTACAAGCCCATTAAACATAGTTCTCTTTATATTTAATTTAATATTTAATAAAATCAACGTTTGAGCTTAATAAATTAAATTAATTATAAATTTCAACATTTGAATTTATTATTTAAATTATAAATTCAAATTTTTGAAGTTATCACCTCCAAAATTTAATATTTAATAAACCCAACTTTTGAGTTTAATAAATTAAATTATAAAATTTTATAAATTCAACTCCTTGAATTCATTCTCTCCAAATTTCATAAATTCAATTTCTTGAATTTACTATCTCACAAATTCAACTCCTTGAATTTATTTTCTCAAAATTTTATTATCATAAATTCAACTCTTTGAATTTACTATATCATAATATAAATTCAACTCCTTGAATTTATTATCTCAACGGGAACAAACGATCCAGTGCTTGTGTGACCATCAATAGTTCAGGGATACAGCTAGCCGTGGGTTCACAACTCTTTGTGATTCAGAATAATATTTATTCTTATTCGGGCTTACCCTAGTTAGCCCCATTCTTTTTATCAACACCTTGATTAAGAATGTCAGAACTCATTTCTGATTTCACACATCGGATCATGGTAAGAGCTTCTAGTAGCATCGCCCATGATCCACTAGGTATCACTGATAGTGCCTGCAAGAACCAGTCGATTATGATTAGCGTACAGTACAGTCCCTTCAGCTCATATATCCCGATCGAATCTGCAACCATTGGTTCTTCGAGGGTTGCATATTAATTCGATAACTATGTGATAACTATAATAGTGTCATCGCGTGTATTAATGGAGAACTCCTTCTCCAACGAACATCTCGTACTCTGGCCAGAGATTCCATGCACTATTATTATATCAGATCACATAGGCTATCCACACCCGCGGGTGAGCGGTGAATCCCCGACTACAATGCACTGGCTCATATATGTGTCGCAATTGTACCCAACCTCACCACCTGATGACTCTCCTGGAGCCGGTAAACGAGTCAAAGCACAGCCCTAGCATATAGAGCCTCAGTGTTGTCCCGGGTAGTAAGGACTAATGGTGTACAATCATAATCACAAACTTATCCTCTCGATGAATGACAACCACTTGGAAAGTCCGAGGGAGGGTTGTTCGGTATAATCATCATATGACTACCCATCTGCATGTTTGGACATCTCTATGCCCTTACCAAGAAACGCAGTACACAACGTCACAGATGCTAGTCTCGAGCTCAAGCGGCCTTTATCCCTGTTTTAGGCGGCTGAATCGACTAGGAACGAATTTAGAATATGCAGTGTTATAAATGAGTTTCAACATCGAATTACGATTCATTTGTATTAAAGCATAATCAAGGACTTTATCTATGATGTTTGCAAGGGTATACAGATAAAGTATAACAAGACCATAAAAAGTTAAATTAAATTAAAATAAAGACTGTTTATTTCACTTGAGTCAATAAATTCCCTAGCCAACCGTTGGCTTGCAGGTCATCTACTCTAACACCCTGACCACCCTCGGGGAATGCCTCGAGAACGATCAACTCCGGGTCTGTGGCAGCCTTTCGTTTCCTCTGCCTAAGAGGAATATGATCTTCAGCCTCCTCCATGGTCTCGGGCGGAGTGCTTTCTAGAGTGGGTTCAGTGCTTAGGATCACCTCCTCATCGGCCCGCCTTTTCTTCTCTTCGACAGGTGCTCGGCGAGCTGCCATTTTCTTCTCCTGAGTTGCTTTCTCAGCTGCCCGCTTCCTAGCAAATGCTGCTTGCATCTCGGGATTTTCTGCACAAGAGAATAACAGGGTTATATGAAAGTTAAATGTACAGACTAGAAGTATAAAAGAGAAGGGAAGACAGAAGATTTATTGGGTTGAGAGCCCGAGCCAACCACGACATCAATTACCCAGTCCAAGGGGTCCTCAACCCGGGCACTCAACCTATAAGCATTCAGGTTCTCGTTGGATATAAGGGTGGAGGAGGAATATTTACGCCCCTCCACCAAGGTTTGGCTTATAAGGAAAGGCTCTTCGAATTTGTAAGTTTTTGGGAGGGTAGGTTTTGGAGGTAAAGAGAGAATGAACCCGGTAAGACAAGGGAGGGGACCCGGGAGTTGAATAAAGAAGTATCTTCCTTTTCAACCCTTTAGGGAGGAAGGGATGTCATCAAGGAACCAGTCATTTAACTGGGCAGTCAGGGAGAAGGCGTTATCCCCGATTCTGCAAGAAAAGAAGTAATGGAGGATGAGCGGGGTGATGGCAAGATTGTTCATTTTAAAAAAGACATAGGCCGATGCCATAATCCAAAAAGAATTGGGGTGAAGTTGGTTAATAGGCATGCCAAAGAACTTGGCGACCTCGATATAGAAAGAAGGGATAGGAAATCGGAGACCATTTCTAAGTTAGTCCCTGAAGAAGGTGGTGTAGGCGTGAGGAGGGTTGTATGTCCTATCTGAGGGGCCGGGAATCGGAATGGAAAGATGGGAGGGGATAGAGCCCAAGACTCGGAGCTCTTTGTCCAGCACCGAGCACAAAGTGCTGCTCATTGGGAACTTGGGTGGTAATGCGACAGGGAAGGGGAGATGGAGAGGAATCAGAGCGCATCACGGTAGACTCGTCACTAGGTGAGCCTCGCGCATTTGCTCCTGAAGTAGATGAGGTAGAATTTGACATTTTTGTGGGAAAAGAATAGAAAACTTACAAGTTTCGGGGAAGGAAAGTGGTGGAAGATCGCCGGTCGGTGGATGATTTTGCGCGACGGAACTTCGAGGAAAAAATTTGCAAGAGCTTCGCTAGAAGTTTGAATTTGCAAATGATTTTTGAAAAACTAGTGAAGTACTACATATAATGGGAGGGAGTTAATCCCCACCGTTGATCTAGATCAGATCGGACGATCAAGATGGATCTAGGAAAGTGTGCAGGCAGGTGAAAGATGCGTACAGATATCGAGGAGGCAGGCTCATTATTATCTCAGAATACGAAACGATTTTTCGGTGGTTTAAATGCCAAGGCATGCGTCATAATGACATCTTTTTGACTGCTCGAGTTCAAAGCCCGGAGACATGAGGTCCCGGCATCTTATTCAAAACCCGGGAGATATGAGGCCCGTGCTTATTATCTTAATCCCGGGAGATATGAGGCCCCGACATATTATCTTAAGCCCGGGTGGTATCAGACCCCGACACCTCATCCCATCTATGGGATATTTGAAGCCCCTGACGCTCTTACACATTCTGAATTATTTTTCTGCGAAATTACGAGTATGACTGATCGGGACAGCGAGTAAGACTCTAGCACGAATATTTTAGGGATGGGTGGTGATACCCCCATAAGGATCTGGGTCATTATTAAACCGACTTATTCATTGGATAGTCCGGATCAGAGCCAATATGTCGGGTACTTTCCTCATTAAACCAGGCATTTCTGCTCTTCCCGGGTGATCAATTGCCCAGGCCCTCATACAAGCATCCAGGTACCTTACCACCCGGGCCACCTCGAGAATTGCACCACACTCGAGTATGATTGATATATACTGTCTAATCTGTCAGAACCACTTGGGTTTAGAGTGTTCCAAAAGTCATCAGAAGCTATAATGTAGGCAGCCTACTTGCCATACTTAGTAGGTGGTACGAGAAATGAGGTACCTACCCCCTTCTCCCCTATAATTAGCAGGTATACTTCTCATTTAATTATTCTGAAATCTTTGAACTCTCAAGCACTCACATATATCTTCACATATATCACTTGTGTTCATCTTCAACCTGCTGACTTAAGTATCGAAGTGGCTATGCCGGACACTTCTCCGGCGCCTATTCACGAGTTACTTTCTTGTTTGCAGGTGTTATCGAAGCCATTATCTTCACTCAAATTCCTAAACACTAAATTATTGATTTGACCCGATGAAGCCCTTTACCATGCTCATCCATTTCATCGAGATCACATCACTTGGCTCGTGCAATAATTTTTGTAAGGTTATATATGACGTAGGTAGGGGTGAGCATTCAGTTAATTCGGTTACCGATCGAACCGAATTAGCCATAACCGAACCGAACCGAAATATTTAGCCATAACCGAACCGACCGAATTATTTTTCATAACCGATGAAAACCGAACCGAATTAAAATCGGTTAATTCGGTCGGTGACCGAATTAACCGATTAGTTTATAAAAAAAATTGTGATTTAACTTTAAAAATATATGTAATTTTTTTTAACGCTACACTTTACACAAATGCATAAAAACATAAAATCATACACATCACAAATGTATAAGTTTTATTGGAATACAATTAATACATATTGTATCGATTTTAAAATAAAAATTAAAATATTTATAAAAATTGATAAATAATTTTTTTTATTAAATAATAATATTTATTATATCGGTTAATTCGGTTAACCGATTTCAAAATTTTGAAAACCGTAACCAAACCGAATTAACCGATATAACCGATTTTTTTTAATTTGAAAACCGAATTTCCGAAATAACCGAACCGAATTTCCGAAATAGCTCGGTTCGGTCGGTTAATTCGGTTTAACCGAAATCTTGCTCACCCCTAGACGTAAGAGAGTACTTAGCAAATGTCTTGTCACTCAGCTTTCCAAGAGAAACGATCCCACTAAACCGAACAAAGATTTCGAGGGATAGGGAGGAGGCTCGGTGTGGGGACCCGGACGCTAATCATCTTCCTAATCATCGTTGGGATTTAATTATCAGTTCTGATAAACAGGGTCTAAAAATTTTTCTTTTTAAAATAAAGTGCGGAAGGTAATGGAGTCTCAATATTATACATATCTGTATAAAACTACAATCCAGTATAAAGATACAACAATCTTTTAACTAATCTAAGGTTCACTACTAAAGTTCAAGTAATAAAACCAAATCTATCCAAGTCCGGAATCACCACGCTAAACTCTTCTTCTCTTATCATCTTCTCGACCCTGATCTTGTCCCACCTGTTGTCATGCACACATACAAAACAAGACAACAGCCGGATAACTCCGGTGAGAATAAATCCCAGTATAAAACATGGTAAGCATGTATAGACACAATCTAAATCGTAAAACATGCTATCATAAACATATTCAAAGATAATAGATTTCATAATCTATGAAATCAATTCAAAATAAGCATGCAATTCAATTCAGATAACATGCAATTTAAATCAAATCATATAACATGCTATATCATAACTGAAAGCAATAAACATTGGTTTCATAGTCTATGAAACCACATTCATAAACACATGCAGTTCTAGTCAAATCATGTCTAGACTCGACTCCATGCTGACTCTAGGGATCCCGGTGTGAATAAGACGTCACTGTCTGTTACCTACTCTCCCAATCGGGGTAACGTACGTCTTATTCCTAGACTTCGGTCATATCTGTATCGAATAATCTACAATCGGAGGGTGTCTGCTCCTATGTAACGATACACCGAACGTCTAGAGGTATGACTGTCTGTCAAGACTCTCCTATATGAAATGCAATGCATATAAATCTATAAACAAAGCATAATCATATCAAACATAAACATCAATCTAGTATGTGATTTTATTGGGAAACTCAAATGAGATCTGATTTGAGTTATGTCTTCCCGAACATCACATGAATTATACCTTTGTCGTCCCTGTCTGACGAAGACGAAGTCCTGTATTCAAATCTGTCCATCTCGAATCTGAAATGACAATATTGAATACGCTGTATCAGTGAATAACTCAATACACAATCTGTTCTGATCAATACTCAACTCAGTACATAATCTGATCAATATCTGAACAAGATACAATTCAATTCATATCATCGATATCACAATACAATCTGAATCATATCTGAATCTGATCAATCTAAATCAACTGATGTTTTGACGGCATAACAATACAGTCTGAATAACCCCGTCAATCTGAATATCACAAATATAATACTAGAACTCATAATCTGTGTCAACATAATTCATACTCTGAATATTAACACAATTCTGATATAGAATCTCAATCGATATCTTTCAAAAATCATAACAAATACATAAACAATCTGTTCTTCAATCTGACTTCAATTATACGATATCTACGGTAGTAGAAATATCATATCTGATTCATATTCTATTCTGACAATATCATAAATTCAAAACATGTCTAAACGTAACAAAACTTACGTCCAGTTGAAGCCTGCTCTGACAGGAACTCAGTACTGTGTTCGGTTTCAAAATCAGACGGGCGGATTTCTCGTAACTCACAAATCTACGAGACAAAAGGCGTAAGGATTTTCTGCTATCTTCCTCGGCCCTTTTTTCAATTCTGAGAAATGAGTTGCTTAAGAAATTCTGAAGATTTGCATGTGTATATATATATATATATACATCCGTAACATGCACTGAAGCAAGTGGCTCATTCCGCCTATTCCACGTCTCGCGCTCGAGCGGTAAGAAAGTACCGCTCGGGCGCGACACTTTCTGTTCTGTGCGTGGCTCCTTATTCCATTGGCGCTCGAGCGGTACTTTTCTACCGCTCGGGCTCCACCTCTTCTGTTTGATTATCATCTCGGAGAACACTGGCGCTCGGGCGGTAACTTTCTACCGCTCGGGCGCCAGACTTTCTGTCAAACTCTCCCATTTATGGTGTATTGGCGCTCGGGCGCCACGAGTTCTGTACAAATCTTGTTTTTCTTGCACCGACGCTCGACCTCGTCATTTGAGTTCTTATAACCCCAATCATGTCAATAATCAACGTCTTATTACCGTAATTAAATCTCGGGCATTACACTCGGCATGCGTTTTATGGTTGATCACAAATTGACCAGGTTGTCATTATAGACGCAACCTGTCTACAAAAATGATTTTGGTAGACTTCTTGTTTAAATTTTTTACTTTCATTTTCACACACAGCTATCTTATGATTTTTTCCTACTTTTTCATAGATCTATAAAGATCTATAAATCTAATAACGCAAAATATTTTGCAAACATTTCCTAAATCATTCATACGGCCACTGATAGATCAACATACAGGCACTGCACCATAATTTAGTTAACAATGAGTCTCAAAGGCAATGAAAACCAACCTTCGAAACATTAAGGCCGATGAAAAATGTTAGTTTTTCAACTATATTTGCTTTTTTCGTTCAGCTATTGACAAATTATCCACAGTCGAATCGTCGATTTTTGTATTTCGACTCCACTCAGATTTAATGTAATACCCAAAATTGGCAATATATACTATTTCTTTCAACAAAAATCGTAAGTAATACAGAATAAACTGTCACAAATGCATCACTGATATTCAACGCTTGATGAGGTCGTTAAAAATTACCTCTAGAAGACGTAGAAGTATACACCAACTTTAGTATGAATATCCGTATGAACTCTTTGAACCATCGTTTTTGGATTATGAAGTTGGGCATCAAAACACTCTTGCCTGTTTTTCGTTTCCACAACACGTGGATCTTGGTAACACGTGATTTCTCAAGTAGATTGAATCTTTGATGGGGTGCAAGATGAAGCGCGGATCTTTACACGGCTGAAGCTGAGCTCCATGCTCTTTCGAACTATGCCTTGTAATAGTCTCTTGGCAGTCTCGACGGCTTTATCTGTTCCATCAACATGCACAGTGAAGTCGTAAACAATCCTCTCCAACTCAGAGGAGGTCAATCTACTTTCGGGAGGTGAATACCTAAGCAAATCCAAAAGAGTTCGAGCTCTCTCTTGAGCTACTGAAGTCCCCTCTGCTGTTAAACGTAGAAGACCGGGTATAGCACCTTCATTTAGAATAAGCTCCCTATATTTATCACGGCAGCTTCGGCACAAGGATAGTAAAACTCCAACTGCGTGTTCCATGCTAATAGAGGATCCATCTTCGACAGTTTCGACTAAAGTTAAAATCCCACCATCTACATTGGTAATTGCCATTCTTCCCTCCTCGGAACTAGAGAAGATCTCAAGTAGGAAAGTAGTTTTCTCCGCGAACTTGAAGTACTTCTTGCACTCCTTTAGTAGGTGTATCAGAGGGGGAACTGCTTTAACATCAACAATCAGCTTTGGCCCCTCTTCGGAGATTGAAAGATTGTACAGGGCCGTGACTGCATCAACTTTTCCTTGCACACTTCCAGAGCAAAGGACTTCCACAAGCAAAGAAGCAGCCCCAGAAGCAGCTATTGTTGGTTTATTTGATGCAGCAGATGACAGCGCCAGAATAGCCGCACCTGCTAATTCTCTCAAATTGCCAGTTTGACATTTGAGGAGCTCCACAAGAGGTGGAACAGCACCCAACGAAACTATTCTGGTCTTGTTTCTGCAGAAAATAAACATATATAAGTAAAGCACAAAGGGTAAAAGTCGCCAGATTGAAAAGCAAACATTAAATTGAAGAAACAGAAGAAAAATCACCCACGAATCATGATATATGACAAAAAATTCACATCATAAAGCAGCACAATTAATTGAAAGGAAATCTCCATTAGATGTACCCATATACCACTTTCGGACCCAATTATTATTGGGCCTAGATCCAAACAAGCCCAGAAGTCGTCTGGGAAGTCTAGAAAGAAGGAGAAAAATAAAATAGGAGGGGGAAACGAGTCGTTATTCATTCTGTTGTTTTTGTTGCTTGGGAAAACAATTCATTCCCTTTTTAATTTAAACATCCAAAGATGCTAACACAGGACATAAATGAACGAATTACCCTTCATCACCTTCTGAATTATTTCTTTTAACAAAACATGTTTGTGAATTCAATAGAATAAAATGCAAGCTAGCCTCTATGTGATCATGGTTGGACTCGATGAGACTAATTGAGCCCACCACAAACATCCATTGCAACGAAAAACTCATTTACTTTCAGCTCCTAAAGTTTTGCAATCTATCTTCAACTGACATTTAACTAACTTCTTTCAAATATTAGAGCCATGAAAAAAAAAATTCAAGTTTGAATCCTCTTCAGTATACAACCACATGTAATCTATATCCATCAAATTTGTACTAGAACCTCGCATTCATTGAGTGCACTTTACTATATTAAGGTCATCTCTTTCTCAGTTATTTGTTGTATTTGTCCTAATTTACTTTCAGGAAAAGCCGAGGATGAGGAAATCAAGAAAGATGAAATAGAAAAAGCCAAGTTTTCCTACTCAGTGATTAATAGATTTTAAAATAATAGTTGGAGTAGAGAGCGCTGTGGGTTCTCTAGGCAACCTAGTGTAGTGATAAATAATTATTTTACCCCACTAGCTGATTCAGCTAAATGCAAAATAGCAGCTCTATTTTGTCAGTTGATGTATGCTTTTCTCAGTTGAAATACCATATGCAGTTTGTGCTACATCAAGTCCATCCTATTTGGTTTCTGGAATCGAGAATGATCTGCAAAGTTCACTTCACCATACATTACTCAAGGGGCATTTTATGCCTCACAAAAGGTTTAATTAAAGTAAAAAAGCGGGAATAACTCTCTTCTCAATGAAGTGATCCAGAATAAGAAAATCAGGTTCAACAATCCGAAGGAGTTCTCCGAACAGTTCCATAATAAATCTCATCATTGCTCTGTAGCAGCTGACACTACAATATAAATGAAAATTTTCTGAAAAACAAAGGAAATTTCAAGTAGCAAGTTTAACTGCCAAACTTGTCAAGAAGAATCCCACGACATAGTAACAGATAAAAAAATCCTGTAAACTTGGAAAGCCTAAACTGCAAATGAACATGGCTTGTTGCATCGGTAGGTTGACCTAATGCAATAAAACAACCAAGGCCAGCGTAGCCAGTATTTTGACAACTGAGATGCGTTCATAATTACAAAGTCCTCAATCTCCACAATATGAGAAGTCTTTGAAACCTATGAAGTGGTAAGAAGTTATATATTTAGCACCTACGGATGAAATTAAAACCTTTGACTAGTCCTCTACTCAAAATAATCCGTAAACTCTCGTCTACACAACTCAATATCTTCAGCATACCAAGAAAAAGTTCTTTCGTTTTTAAAACTGTTTGTTTGCATTCACACACTCGAAATCAACAAAGACAATCTCATCCAAAAGAAAATCAGAGGCATTCTAATCTTTCTGGCTTAATTAATCACACTAAAATGACAAACTAACTCTTGCACTCGTCCATTAAAGATACCACAGAACATCAAAGGAATTATCACCAATGACATCTTTGATTTTTTCTCAGCTAAAACATTTCAAAACATCAACATCAGGAAACTGGATAGCATATGTACTCGCTCTCTAATCATGCACAATCAAATATTGAAGTCTCCGTCCGATTTATAAAAGCAAAAGGAAAATTAATTCCACAAGAAAGAACCTCTGCACATCACATCTCGAAGCAATTATTCAATTTCAGATATTTTCAATCTAAGCTGCAGAAACCCTTCTCAAGCAAGAAATATATCAAATTCAAAGCACGAAAAGGGAGGGAGCAGAAACCTCAAATTACGAGCGGCGAGATTGAGAAGCGCGAGCAGAGCAGCCTCGCGAGCGGATAGAGGGAACCAATTGTTGAGCATAGAGACGAGCGGCTCAATCGCCCCAGAAGCGGCGAAGCGACAGCGCACAGCGGACTTGGAGTTGGAATTGGAGGACTTTCTCACCATCTTCCTGACTTCTTTGGCGGCCTCGATTCTCATCATCAGATCTCCATTCTTGAGCCTCCAAGCAACCTCGTCCACCATAATCGCCCGATTTCTGAGCGGCGAATTCTGGAATTTGACAATATTGTAATCTTCTTCGTCGTCGTCTTCTTCTTCCTCCTTGTTGAGCATTGCCTCCTCCTCCTCCTCCTCCATTGTTGCCCTCTTCTTCTCTCCGAATTTGGATACTGCCGCTTCGTCTTCGGATGACAAAAACAAATAAAATTATTACCTTTTTATTATTAAATTAAAAAAATATATATAAACGATTGTTAATAGCCTGCTTTTTTGAGATGAGAAAATTGCCATAAAATCCAAATCAACTCCACAATATTGCCGCATTTTGGCTTCTTCGACCCTACATACACGGTGCCACGTGTATTTTAAAATAATTTTTTTTAAAACTAATTTTAAAGTAAAAAGATGGACAAAATCCCAAATCTCAACCATTTCCCCTCCGTCTAATCGACAAAATTTTCGAAAATCAAAGCTTCCGCCTAATCTCCTTTTCCCGTGCTCCAAATTTCCCACTCCGACTCCGACTCCGTCTCTGTTCCAGTCCGACTCCGTCCGTATCTACTCCATCGACCACTGTATTGCTGGAGGTTTATATGCATATACGCTCACAATACTCACCTGAGGCGCCAATCTTACCATTGTGTCCGTCTAATCTCCAAGCAAGTAAGAGCTTCAGTGAGTCAAGCTTTTGTAGATGTTACAGATTAATTTCTTACACCATTTGCTGCATCTTTATCTAATTTTTCAATTTTATTTTGCATCTTTGATGGTCTAATTGTATATGAGTAAATGGAAGATGACAGATCATTTTTTTACACCAATTTTATTTTGCATCTTTGATGGTCTAATTGTATCTTTGATCGTGCTTTTGTAGATTTTACAGATCATTTTTTTACACCAATTGCTGCATCTTTATTTAATTTTATTTTATTTTCAGTGTATTTTATAAGATAATACATTCATGTAATATTTGTTCCAGCTTTTGTTGCTTACAATGGAAGATGACAACTCAATAGCACTCGAAGAGTTGGAGGGAGACTACGATCAAGAAGCCGAAATTCATCCTAGTTCAAAAACGCAATGTGGAATTTCTGATTTCTCAATGCAAGAAAATATTGAGGTACAAACTGAAAAATCTTTCGTTGACATTTTGGAAAGTAAACTTGAAGTGGGTACAATTGTGAACAGTATCGAAGATGCATATTTACTGTATTGTCAATATGCACATGCTAAGGGATTTAGTGTGAGAAAAGGTGATCAACGATGTTTTGCACGTACAAATGAAATTCAATCAAAAGAATTTAATTGTTCATGTGAAGGTTTGAAAGATGAAAAGTCTTCTAGTAAAAGGATTCCTGTCTATCAAAAGCCAGTAATTAGAACTCAATGTAAAGCTAAATTGAAGATTTCAAGGGAGAAAGGGGGTGAATGGCGAGTGATTAGATTTTTTCAAGATCATAACCATGAGATGTTTGCACCTGATCAAACTCATTTGTTAATATCTGCACGCAATATCTCACATGCCAAAAAATCTACTCTAGAAGCTATGGTAAATGCTGGAATCTGTGTCTCTAATGTTGTTTCTTTTATGGAAAATGAAGCATGTGGACCAGAAAACTTAGGATTTAGTAGAAAAGATGCATATGACCACATGAGTCGGATGAGAAAACATACCAAAGTTGAGAATGGTAATGCCACTTCACTGATTCAATATTTTATGAACAAGGCGAATAAGGAAAATTATTTTTATTGGAACATGCAATTGGATGATGATAATAGGGTGATGAACTTTTTCTTCAAGGACTACAGATGTGCTGTTGATTATGAATATTTTGGTGATGTCCTATCCATTGATACAACATATCGAACAAATAAGTACAATTTGATATGTGCTCCATTTGTTGGTATAAATCATCATATGCAGAATGTTATGTTTGGCTTAGCATTTATGTCAGATGAAACAGAAAGTTCTTTTGAATGGTTGTTCACGACGTTTCTTTATTCGATGAATGGAAAACAACCTCAAACTATTTTTTCAGACCAATGCCAATCCATGATGAATGCCATTGGGACTGTTTTTCCACGTTCACATCATCGTTTATGTCAATGGCATATAAATCAAAACGCGCCTTCTCACTTTGGTAGTTTAAATGGCGACCCAACTTTCAAAAAATTGTGGTATAAATGCATGAATTATTGTGAATCTGTAGATGAATTTGAGGCGACGTGGAAATATATGATTGAAACATATCATTTGGATGGTCATAGATGGTTTAATGGAATGTACAAACTTAGGGACAAATGGGTGACTGCTTTCAGTGATGCAAAGTTTAGTGCAGGACTTTTGGCCACTTCGAGGAGTGAGGCCACAAATTTGACTTTAAAAAAATCAGGCAACAAAATGAGTTCTTTGTATGAATTTGTGATGAATTACGAAAAGATTCAAAATAATTGGCGAATAAAAGAGAAAGCTGAGGATACACGTTGTCGACATGGTAAGCCTGCACAGATTTTGAAAAATCATCCATTGTTGATTCATGCTGCTGATGTTTATACGATGACCATATATCAGTTATTTGAAATTGAATTGGTTAATTCCTTGAATTGCAAATTTGTGGAACCACCGACTTGTTTTGGCAATGATTGGAATTTGATTGAGGTGAACGTAAAATCTCATGATGAATATGCAAGGGTTAGACATGTGGTGTTCAATAAGCAGAATCATGAAATAGGATGCAATTGTCACAAGTTCGAGACAATGGGGATTTTGTGTAAGCATGCTTTGCTGGTATTTAATTGTATGGATGTCACTGTTTTGCCCAAATGTTACATTTTGAATAGATGGATGAAAAATGTAAGAAACAGAGTTAGCTCCGATTTTGAAGAAAATGGCAATGGTGGTCATGTTTCTGAGATGGTGTTTGTCAATCAAATAATGAGATTGATGTATGATCTAAGTCAACAAAGCAAACCACATGAGGATGCGAGAAAAATATTATAATACAATTGTTGACATTGCAAAAGAGGAGATCTCCAACCTTCTACAGAATCTGAGTGTAGATGATGATACACCTTGTGATGCTATGACAAATGATGGTCACATAGATGAAACACGCGTACGTGATCCACTTACTGCTAAAGCCAAAGGAGTAACAAATACAAATATTACACGACACTGGGATACTAAGAGCAAAAAGGAAAAAGGAAAGCGAAAAACTGAAAGATCAAGTAAGTTTTCATTCATTCTAAAGCTAAAAAACTGAAAGTTTAGGTAATTGTTATATATTTCACATATTTGTAATTTTATCGTGCTTGGTAGGTACAAAAGGATCCAAATTAAAAGGGCAAAGTTCACAAGAACAACAAAATGTCACACCATCGCAATATCCATTTACATATCCTCAAGTTCCAATGCAATATTCTTTTGCATATCCTCGTGTCCCATCGCGATATACATTTGCTTATCCTCAAGTTCCACCTCAATTTGCAATGGTAAGTGACTTGTATATAATGTACTAAGTCAAAAACAACAAAATATGTATTACATCTTATATTTAATTATAAGTTTGTTATCATGCAGGAAGGAAATACAAACTTATATTTAAGTGGGCAGATGAATGTATTACCGTATCCATATGGGACTTCTCAATCATCACAAGTAAGAAATTTTTGCCAGTTTTTTCATTACATTTTTTTAGTTTTTCCCCAACTTAATTTGTCACTTTCTATATAAACTTTATCTTATTTAGGGACATGATCAAGATAAATAAAAAGGTAATTTCTCAAGATTTATGCTTGACGTTTTCTCAGTAAGTGTTCTGTTTTTAACTTAAAGTTAAACAAATTATTCTACTAACCATCCATTCTCTTGCATATGACATGTGATTCTGAGAATAGAAATATAAGAAGAAGGTAAGTTTATATTTTTTAAAGGTTAGACAGTACTATTGTTGCACACCGTTTAATTTTCTGTAGCAGCTTATACTGATATATAACTACAGGTTTGGAGGTTATTTCTGCAGAGAAAGATTAATTGCATTTGGCTGTTCCAATTCCACCAGATTATGGTCTCTCTCATTTATCCAAGATGATCCAAGGAAACTATACTTTGTGTTCTTTATTATTCTAATATTCGACTTTATTTGATGTATTATCAATATTTTGGACAACTGAAATGTTTAGACAAACAAAGTGTTGCTGTGTTGGATTGTTCATGTTGTGTGTTTATCTTTTTAAACAATTGTTGAGCATGTAAGGTAAGTTTTACCAACGTATAAGTCATTACCACAGTAACGGGTAAAGCAGCTATTGCGTTGTTCATTTTTGCATTGGTAACCCCCCCCCCCCCCAAACATTTGATAACTGATACAAGAACTAATGGCGTACATATATTGAATATGTACTTAAGAAATTAAGATAAATTAATATTTCCATGAGAAAGATAAATTGCCATATTTGGAATTGGGAGACAATCTGTAGATTCCTCGGTCTTCATCCCTCCATTGAGCTATAAACCCAGCCCCCTCATACCAAACTCATTAATTTTTAAAAACCAAATGCACTTTTCCTATAAATAATAGTGATAAGCAGTATCTAAGCCAGCCTAAAAGCACAAATCTGATGTTAGGATACAGATAAGTCTTCACAAATAGCTCCTCGGTAGAATGATAACCATAAAACATAAAATAAAGATGTAGATATCATTTGTAATAATATAGATGTAGAATCAGATTGTAATAAAAATATCTACATAGATAAAATATGTTTTAGCTCTTCCAAAAGGCAAAAATCAGAATGAAATAATATATATGTAGATAGATTCCAACTGAAAATAACTACATGCGACTAAAACTAAATACAAATACTTAAATCATTATAAATGAACTACAATGATTTCAATATATTACGCATTTTTTCAGATATCTCTAAAATTCTCGAAGTATGTCTCTGATTCTCAACGTCTAATTCCAGTTGAACATTTCTTAGTTGAACTACTTTTTCATCTTCTCTTGATGTTGAGCTTGAACAATTCTCTTTAGTAGCGGTAGAAGAGGCGGCAGCTGCACCTTCTTTATGCATAAATGCATCAAAAGCTTCCACAGCCTCTCACCTGTTATGATATGATTTGTGAGAAGCGCCACTAAATTTATTAACTTGGGCATGTGCTTCAGTCCAACTATCGTAAACGCCAGGTTTCCGTCCAACAAACACGACATATATTTTGCTCTGCATTAGAAAATTATCGAAGTCGAGGGAATAAACATAAAAAACTTTCAAAACTCAAACAAACACAGGCAGGCTACTTCCTAAAATCATAATAGAATGGGTATATAGGCTATAACACATGCATGCTCGGTTTATAAAAAATCAGACAGTAATTTGATCGGCTTGCTTTCAACTTATATAGGGTGGGGCGAGTTACAAGTGTAAGTTGGTCGAATATTAGGAATACCACCACGACCAACTAAACAAAACATACAAGTGATATTAGGAATACCAACACGACCAACTAAACAAAACATAGCTCTGATATTGTATCAAAATCTCAAGCTCAAGAAAGCACACAATTGATAGTTTATATTTCAACAATATGTATACATTACAATTAGTTTGAGCTCAAGTAAACCATAATTATTCAGAAGCTGGTAGTTGCTGAAATACCCTACAAATGTTTATAAAAATACATTGCTGAAGCAAGCACATGTGATATATGTACGAACTCTACTTGGGCATGTGAAGCAAGACACAAACATGAAAATACGCAAGAATCACTAGAGAACTCAAACCATTTAACTCGAAGTCGTAGTTGGAGGCAGAGATCTTCACGAGATTCGGTGGTGGCCAGAGATCTGCAACCGATGGAGTGTATCAGAGATGCAAAATAAAATTGAAAAATTAGATAAAGATGCAGCAATTGGTGTAAAAAATTAATTTGTAGCATCTACAAAAGCTTGACTCACTGAAGCTCTTACTTGCTTGGAGATTAGACGGACACAATGGTAAGATTGGCGCCTCAGGTGAGTATTGTGATCGTATATGCATATAAACCTCCAGCAATACAGTGGTCGACGGAGTAGATACAGACGGAGTCGGACTGGAACAGAGACGGAGTCGGAGTCGGAGTCGGAGTCGGAGTCTGTAGTGACCCGTTCCAGAATCACCTACTAAGCAAGAACTAAGCATGCAATTAACCTAATTAATAAAAATCAGAGATAACAGCGGAAAATATGGTTAACAACAATAGTTATACAACCCAATCGAAATCCAGAATACTCAACTAACTGAAAGTATCTGCTACAATCATATCAAATCAAATGGAAAACACTGAAAACTAAACCAACCAGCTACTCAATGTCCTCCTCCTGCTCCTCCTGAGCCATCCAACCTGAGGCCTGCCCCGTGGGAATGGGGTGTCCAAGATAAACAAAACCGAGGACGTGAGCGATAAGAACGCCCAGTACAAAAGCATGAGTATACAAACCTATATGAAATGCACATGCTATGATATGATACCAGGGTAGTCAAGAAACAGGAGTCACAAAGGAACTCAAAATGCTCAGTCTAGAGGCGCCAAGTGGATAGTGCCGCGCGGTCCTACCTCTGGGTCACTGCATCCACTACAAGAACAGACGTGGACCTAAAATGTCCCGGATCACCGAAGCCCTTCCCGACCCGTCGGCCACTGTGTACTCTCGGTGTCCATGCGTCCACAAGACACGACAGGGCTGAGCGGCCCCACAAGATATAGCTTATCTCGAAAGAGATACAGCTCAACAGTAAAGGCTATCTCGAAGGAGATACGGCTCAACATGAAATGCAACGTGCAATAATAAACGTGACATAATAGCATGCATCATATGACATATATCAATGTACCACATAATCATGCAACACATATATGAATGTATACTCAACCAGGATATCTCGGATAGTACTTTCGTACCTCTATCACAGCAATCCTAATCCACTGGAATAACCAGACAACCGGTCTAGTCCAAGCCTATTCATCAAGTGAAAACCATCACTAAAACTTATCTACCAGACTTAACTAGATAATCCTGAGATAATACTGATACAATTCCAAACCTTCGTCCGTCGCTAGCCCACTGATGCCGCTAGCTCCCAACTAGAGCACAGCTCCGCTACAAGACCAGCAGCTCCCCGCTAGTGCCCGAACCTCGGAAAAAGACTAGAATCTCACAGAAACGTCTGAAATGCTATGGAACTCTTTGAATTGGCGAGTCACAAATGAAGCCTCGCGCCTCTATTTATAGCCAATGTTCGGACGATCCGAACCATTTCGGAAGCTCCGATCCAGCACCCTTCGGAGGGTCCGAACCCTGATCGGACGATCCGATCCTTGCATGACTTCCACGAGTACAGCCACCTGTCTCGGACGATCCGAACCCCAATCGGATGATCCGAACCTTACCACGTGTCCAGAACCCTTCCACGTGTCCAGCCACCTGTCTCGGACGGTCCGACACCTGGCTCGGACGATCCGAACTCATCGGACGATCCGAACTCATCGGACGATCCGAACTTGTTCGGTCCTTCCGATCCTACCGAAAATATAATTAATCCAATAATTAACTCAAATTAGGAATCGGGTTACTACATTCTCCCCCCCTTAAAAGATTTCGTCCTCGAAATCAAGTTTATAGGATGAACAAAACTGAAATAACAACATTGTTATTACATCTCAATTGTTGCCAAACACAACTGATATTTGGATTACAACGGAAAACATACATACATCCATAGTACAACTACAGTACAACTCAAAAGAGCTCTGGATGCTCCGAACGCATACGACTTTCTAGTTCCCAAGTGGCTTCTTCAGTGCCTCTACGCTGCCACTGAACTAATACAAGAGGAATGATCTTATTCCGCAACACCTTATTTTTGCGATCGAGAATCTGAACTGGTCGCTCCACGTAAGACAAATCCGATTCAAGTTGAACTTCAGATGGATGTAAAATGTGTGATTCATCTGCCACATATCGTCGCAAAAGGGATACGTGAAACACGTCATGAATTCCAGACAGATACGGAGGTAATGCTAACCTGTAAGCCAAATCTCCCACACATTCCAGAATCTCAAAAGGACCAATAAATCTCGGAGATAGCTTACCCTTGAGACCAAATCTCAAAATCCTGCGAAAAGGCGAAACTCGGAGAAACACTTTCTCACCTGGCTGAAAATAAAGAGGTCGCCGCTTGGTGTTCGCATAACTAGACTGTCGATCCTGGGCAATCTTAATCCGCTTCTTGATTACTGCAACTTTATCAATAGCCTGCTGGACTAACTCCGGTCCCTCAACATGTCGTTCCCCAACTTCATCCCAGAATAATGGAGTACGACAACGTCGCCCATACAACGCCTCAAATGGTGCTATACCAATACTACGATGGTAGCTGTTGTTGTACGCGAACTCAATCAAAGGCAAATGATCTTTCCAGGCGGGTCCGAAGTCCATAACACAGGCTCGCAACATATCCTCAAGCGTACGGATAGTCCTCTCTGACTGACCGTCAGTCTCCGGATGATAAGCAGTACTCAGACTCAGTGTAGTACCCAAAGCTGACTGGAAACTACCCCAAAACCGTGAGGTAAAACGAGGATCTCTGTCACTGACAATACTGACTGGCACTCCATGCAAACGTACAATCTCTTGAATGTACAATCGAGCATATGCTCAGACTTGGTGAGTCGATCCACCACTACCCAAATAGCATCACTATTCCTCGACGATAATGGCAAGTGAGTAATGAAATCCATCGTGATATGCTCCCACTTCCACTCAGGAATAGGTAGATTCAACAATAATCCTCCAGGTCGACGGTGCTCTGCCTTAACCTGCTGACAAACAAGACACTTGGAAACAAACTGATAAACACTGCGCTTCATCCCTTTCCACCAAAATCGTGTCCTCAAGTCTTTATACATCTTATTGCTTCCTGGATGGACACTCAGCTTGCTTCGATGAGCCTGAGACAAGATCTCTTCCCTTAAATTATCATCCTCTGGTACTACAACCCGATTAGACAAACACAGAAGACCATTAGACTGATAATGGAAACCGCTATCTCCACCCGCTAACCGAGCTAATCTCTGAGTCTTCAGATCAGACATCTGAGCATCTCGAATCCGAGCGAACAAAGTTGGCTCAGATAAAATGGTAGCAACACGAATGCTCTCCATACCTTTCCGATGTTTGAAGTTAAATCCCAACGAACAACAATCCTGAATAGTATTAATCATAGCACTGGTCTGAAGTGCAGAGGCTCTCACCTTACGACTAAGAGCATCGGCTGTGAGATTTGCAGAGCCTGGATGGTACTTGATCTCGCAGTCATAATCTTTCAGTAGATCCATCCAACGACGTTGTCTCATGTTCAACTCAGCCTGAGTGAACAGATACTTCAGACTCTTGTGATCAGTAAAGATTTCAAACTTAACCCCGTACAGGTAATGACGCCAGATCTTCAGTGCGAATACAATAGCTGCCAACTCTAGATCATGAATAGGGTACTTCTCCTCGTGAGATTTCAGCTGCCTGGAAGCGTAAGCGATCACATGACCATTCTGCGTCAACACACACCCTAAGCCTTGAAAAGAGGCATCGGTGTAAACACTGAAACCATCAGATCCTGACGGTAACGCCAAAACAGGTGCAGAAGTCAGAAGTCGACGAATCTCTCTGAAACTATCTTCGCACTCAGATGACCACTCAAATGGAACATCCTTCCGAGTAAGTTGCGTCAAAGGTCTAGCTACCTGGGAGAAATTCACGATGAAGCGACGATAATACCCTGCCAGACCTAGAAAACTACGGATCTCGGCCACCGTCGTAGGACGTGACCAATTTAGCACTGCTTCAATCTTGCTGGGATCCACAGAAATTCCTTCCTTGGAAATCACATGACCAAGGAATACTACACGATCAATCCAGAACTCGCACTTACTCAGCTTAGCATACAATTGCTTCTCGCGAAGAATCTGCAACACAATCCTCAAGTGCTGGACATGCTCCTCTACACTGTGAGAATAAATCAAAATATCGTCGATGAAAACCACAACGAACTGATCTAGAAAATCACGAAAGACTCGGTTCATCAGATCCATGAACACTGCTGGCGCATTCGTCAATCCGAATGGCATAACTAGAAACTCGTAATGCCCGTAACGAGTACGAAATGCAGTCTTGGAAATATCATCATCTCTGACTCTCATCTGATGATAACCCGATCGCAAGTCAATCTTGGAGTAAACAGAGGTACCCTGAAGCTGATCGAACAAGTCATCGATACGAGGTAATGGATACTTGTTTTTGATCGTCACACGATTCAGCTGGCGATAGTCAATACACAATCGCATCGATCCATCCTTCTTCTTGACAAACAAGACTGGGGCTCCCCAAGGTGAAACACTCGGGCGAATATAACCTTTATCAAGAAGATCCTGCAATTGCTGCTTCAGTTCCCTCATCTCTGACGGCGCAAGACGATAGGGGGCACGAGAAATCGGTGCAGTCCCTGGCATTAACTCAATGCCAAACTCCACCTCTCTAACCGGAGGAAAACCAGGAATCTCATCTGGGAAAACATCAGAAAATTCACAAACCACTGGAATATCCTCTATACCAACACTACCTGTGGACGTATCAATTGCATAGATGAGGTAGCCTTCCCCGCCCGCCTCTAAAGCACGACAGGCTTTCAGAGCAGATACCACTGGCATCGGAGGTCGCGCTCCCTCACCATAGAAAAACCAACTAGAGCTCTCAGTCGTACGGAACTGAACAAGCTTCTGGTAACAATCCACAGTAGCTCGGTAGGTAGTCAAAATGTCTATACCTAAAATACAATCAAAATCTTCCATCCCCAGAATCATAAGATTCGCAGTCAACTCGTTACCCTCAAAATCTAAAGGACAACCCATCACCTGACGCTTGGCTAAAACCGAATGACCCATCGGGGTAGAAACAGAAAGAATGACGTCTAGAGAAACATACGGTAACTTATGACGCTTAACGAATCGTGCAGAAATGAATGAATGAGATGCTCCGGTATCTATAAGAACAAAAGCAGGAATACCGCATAAACAAAAAGTACCTGCTATGACTCTCCCGGTCTCATCTGCAGCCTGATCCTGGTTCAGCGCAAAAACCTGACCTTGGGCACGAGGTCGAAGATTCGAACTACCCACTGCCTGACCCTGCCTCCTCTGCTGAACAGTCGCCTGAGATCCGGAACCAGATCCTGCTCCACCTCGCAACTGAGGACAATTCTTCTTGATATGCCCCATCTCTCCGCACTGAAAACAAGCTCCCGCGACTGATCGGCACTGCTCCGATGGATGGTTCTTCCCGCAATGCACACAAGCATCCTTCTTCTCACCAAAGCGAAAAACACCGCTAGACCGTGATCTAGATCCAGAAGAAGAAGAAGAACCAGATTTCTTGAACGACTGAGATCGAGGACTCAAAGTACTCGGAGGTCTAGAAGAAAGAATAGCCCTACCACGCTGGAGACTGATCTCTGCCTGGCGACACCGGTTCACTAACCCATCATAAGAAGTAGGATTATCACAGACAGTGACTCGGTCAAAGATCTCCTGGTTAAGACCCTGGAGGAAATGATCATACTTGGCTTCAGAACTGCCACTGATATGAGGAGCAAAGGGTAACAACTCGAAGAATTTCTGCTGATACTCATCAACAGACATACTCCCCTGCTTAAGGTTCAGGAGCTCAATCGTCTTCGCCTGGCGAAGGGCTGGAGGAAAATACAGCTGCATGAAAGCTGCACGGAAATCGGCCCAAGTCACCCTACCCTGGGACTGGGCTATCGGCGCAGAAGTCGATCGCCACCACTTGCGCGCACGGCCCTCGAGAAGAAAACTAAGGGTCTCTATCTTCTGCTCCTCGGTGCACTGAAATGCACGGAAACAACTCTCCATGCGCTCTAACCAGTCCTCAGCATCATCGGGAGTCTCTCCACCGACTAGAGGCTTAGGCCCCATCTGAATAAAACGATGCAACTCAAAACGCCTAGGACCATCCCGACGATGACGATGCTCACGATGACGCCTATGATTATCCTGGTCGCCCCAACGACCTACACTCCCCTGACTACTCTCGTCATCAAAGTGGTCAGCCATCGCTACAAGATAGAATGGGGAAAAATGGTAAAATGGTCAATGAAAAATCCCAAAACAGAAATCTATATCCCAAAATCGTAAGCATGCTCTGATACCATAAATGTAGTGACCCGTTCCAGAATCACCTACTAAGCAAGAACTAAGCATGCAATTAACCTAATTAATAAAAATCAGAGATAACAGCGGAAAATATGGTTAACAACAATAGTTATACAACCCAATCGAAATCCAGAATACTCAACTAACTGAAAGTATCTGCTACAATCATATCAAATCAAATGGAAAACACTGAAAACTAAACCAACCAGCTACTCAATGTCCTCCTCCTGCTCCTCCTGAGCCATCCAACCTGAGGCCTGCCCCGTGGGAATGGGGTGTCCAAGATAAACAAAACCGAGGACGTGAGCGATAAGAACGCCCAGTACAAAAGCATGAGTATACAAACCTATATGAAATGCACATGCTATGATATGATACCAGGGTAGTCAAGAAACAGGAGTCACAAAGGAACTCAAAATGCTCAGTCTAGAGGCGCCAAGTGGATAGTGCCGCGCGGTCCTACCTCTGGGTCACTGCATCCACTACAAGAACAGACGTGGACCTAAAATGTCCCGGATCACCGAAGCCCTCCCGACCCGTCGGCCACTGTGTACTCTCGGTGTCCATGCGTCCACAAGACACGACAGGGATGAGCGGCCCCACAAGATATAGCTTATCTCGAAAGAGATACAGCTCAACAGTAAAGGCTATCTCGAAGGAGATACGGCTCAACATGAAATGCAACGTGCAATAATAAACGTGACATAATAGCATGCATCATATGACATATATCAATGCACCACATAATCATGCAACACATATATGAATGTATACTCAACCAGGATATCTCGGATAGTACTTTCGTACCTCTATCACAGCAATCCTAATCCACTGGAATAACCAGACAACCGGTCTAGTCCAAGCCTATTCATCAAGTGAAAACCATCACTAAAACTTATCTACCAGACTTAACTAGATAATCCTGAGATAATACTGATACAATTCCAAACCTTCGTCCGTCGCTAGCCCACTGATGCCGCTAGCTCCCAACTAGAGCACAGCTCCGCTACAAGACCAGCAGCTCCCCGCTAGTGCCCGAAACTCGGAAAAAGACTAGAATCTCACAGAAACGTCTGAAATGCTATGGAACTCTTTGAATTGGCGAGTCACAAATGAAGCCTCGCGCCTCTATTTATAGCCAATGTTCGGACGATCCGAACCATTTCGGAAGCTCCGATCCAGCACCCTTCGGAGGGTCCGAATCCTGATCGGACGATCCGATCCTTGCATGACTTCCACGAGTACAGCCACCTGTCTCGGACGATCCGAACCCCAATCGGATGATCCGAACCTTACCACGTGTCCAGAACCCTTCCACGTGTCCAGCCACCTGTCTCGGACGGTCCGACACCTGGCTCGGACGATCCGAACTCATCGGACGATCCGAACTCATCGGACGATCCGAACTTGTTCGGTCCTTCCGATCCTACCGAAAATATAATTAATCCAATAATTAACTCAAATTAGGAATCGGGTTACTACAGAGTCGGAGTCAGAGTCGGAGTGGGAAATTTGGAGCACTGGAAAAGGAGATTAGGCGATTAGGCGGAAGCTTTGATTTTCGAAAATTTTGGGGGAAATGGTTGAGATTTGGGATTTTGTCCGTCTTTTTACTTTAAAATTTGTTTTAAAAAAATTATTTTAAAATACACGTGGCACTGCCTGAATGGATCCAGGCAGTGCCCGTGTATGTAGGGTCGAAGAAGCCCCCCATTTTCTTAATTGCACATGAATGGCACGTGAATCTTTGTGATTGGAACCGAAACTGGTGAAAAGGCACTAGTGATTATTTGCACCCAAAAATAAATGATGGTGAAATTTTAAATTCTATAGAAAATCCATTGATGCGATCTCGCTGAAACGGGTGAGCCGGGTAAAGAGCTCCAACGGATCGGATCAACAATTTATAATGTTTGGGAATTTGAGTAACGGTAATGGCTTGAATAACACCTGCAAATAATGCAAAGAACTCGTGAATGGGCGCCGGAGGGATGTCCGGCGTGGCCACTCCGATGCTAAAGTCAGCAGGTTGAGGATGAACACAAGCAATATTTGAGAGAAAATATTTATAATGCTTAGAGTTCAAAGATTTCAGAATCATTTAATGGCATTAATATCTGCTATTTATAGTAGAGGAATGGGTAGTTACCTCGATTTTCATGCCACCTACTAGGTATGGTAAGTCGGCTGCCAATACTAGAGCTTCTGATGACTTCTAGGACACTACAAGCCCAATTTGTTCTCACAGATTGGACTACCTGTATCAATCATACTCGAGTGTGGTGCGATTCTCGAGGTAGCCCGAGTGGTAAGTTACCCGGGTCTTTTACATGAGAGCCCGTGCTACGACGACTGCCCGGGAAGCTGGCCTTGGATAGGGGCTATCCAATTGACAACCCAGGTCATCATTGACCCGGACACTGACAAGGGTATCACCACCCATCCCTAAAATAGTCGGGCTAGAGTTTAACTCGCTGTCCCGATCAATTGTATTTGTAACTTGGTTGAAGCATATCTTTAGAGTGAATAAGAACATTGGGATTTCAAACATCCCACAAATAGGATGAGATTCCAGGACCTCATTCTTCCTGGGCTTAGAGCAAGATGATGCTTAGCATCCTCGGGCAATTAAAACAGTGTTATAATGACGTATGCCTTAGCATTAATTCCCGCCGAAAGACTTTCCGAGATGGATAAGACTGACATATTGGTAGCCGTGCACGTCTTCTCAACTGCCCAATACAATTTCCAAAGTTCATCCTAGACGTTCATGTGTTCACAGATCAACGGCTGTGATTAGCTCTCTCCTCCTATATATAGTAGGCCACCTATTTTTCCATCATACCAGCAAATTATAATCTAAGAAGTACTATGGCAGGTTCAAGTAGTTCGAAGGCTCCCGATATGGCAGAAGAGTTCATGAAAGCAACTTTTGAGCAACGGAAATCTGAACTGGAAGATGAAGCCTTCCAGATGGTCCTTCGCTACTGGGAAGAGTTGCAAGGACTTCAATTTCTCTATGATTGTGGAGAAGCTACCACTCCTCAGCTGGTGGCAAGGCTTGAGAAATATCGGGAATGCTTGCACATTTCCGATACGGTAAATCATTTTGAGGACGACTATGTCCTCCAGCTAATGCTTTATAAGGAGAGGAAGACGCTGCAGAACATTGCCGATTCTGCTAGCTTTCTCAAGGCGTTCACTGGCAGCTCTGTAAAGAGCTTGATGATCAAGTGGATGGCTTCTGTAGAGGAAGAGTATTTCAATGTAATCCGCAAAAATTCCCTCAAATGAATGAAAAGTTACTTTGGTTTATTTCTGTATTTTATTTCTTGATAAATGACCCAATGAAATCATTTGAAGATGAATAACCGATGATTAATCAACCGAAATGCCATGATTTAATGTTCCCCGAGCTCAAAATCAAATACTGGGACCTCCAATCCCCCGGGTTTTTTAAATAAGATACCAGAGCCTGAAACCTCCCGGGCGTTAATAAATGTCGGGGCCTAAAACCTCCCGGGCTTTAATAAATGCCGTGGCCTAAAACCTCCCGGGCTTTCCAATAAGATGTCGAGGCCTCTGATACGTCCTGCCCCTTTTTATTGCTTTAAAAGTACTAGAAAATTTTTTGCTTTTTTTTTTATAATCACATAAAAATATTTTTATAAAATATTTTCTCCTTTAAAATAAAATACCAACCAACTAGCATTTTAAAATCAAGTGCAATAGTCATAAAACTGAAATCGTCTACTGTTACCAAACCTAAAAAGCAATAAGTTTGAAAAGTGAAGCTCATACTAAACATCTCAAAAATCTCTCAAAAGCATAAATAAATAGTCTTAAAAATCTTTATCTAAAATCAGTAATCATAAAACATAATGCAGAAAGAGTAGCGCTGGTCCTCGGGTTGTGTGCACAGACAATCCAGTAGAATCACCCGTCAAGACCTCCCTCATACCCACCTGCATCCATCACACTTAATGAGTCTAAAGACTCAACACACCATAATCTTTATAACAAATAATAAGTAATACAGTCAACATATAACAGTGAAAAATATTTGTACTTAAAATATCGTTTTCATGAAGATGCATAAACCTCAAACATGACCATTTTCATAAATATTTTCATGATGCATAAACTTAAACATAAACATTTTCATGACATGCATTTCATAAACCTTAACCTTTTTCCTTTTTCCTCAATTTGACATGACATAAAACATTTTTCATGATCATAAACATTTTTCCTTTTTCCTTTGTTGAATTCAGATCGTTAATTGTGTCTTTCCTCAAACCTCAAAAGTCGATGGATCCATCTACATGTAACCACAGTACTGGACGGCGGGGGACACCAGCGACACTCTCACCGGTCAACTGGGCCCTGACCTATCATGATCGAATAGAAATACGATCGTCGGGGCTCCCTCTGGGGCCTTCTCCCATAAATAGGCTCCCTCTGGGGCCTTCTCCCCTCACGATATTCCCATTCTTACCTCAAACCTCATATCCTCATAACCTCATATTCGCAATAAAGGGAACACGATCGTCGGGCTTCCGCTGGGACCATCACCCTCACGACATCACCATCATTAACGAATTAGTCACAATCACTTCACTTCCTTCAACATTTTTCATTTACATCACTTTAGAAAAATCATGAATAATATTTCCATTTTTCATTTTGAAACCAAACATGCAACACGTCTTTTAAATGTCAACCTTAAATCATAAAAATCCCTTAGACAGTTAAAAATCATAATTTAATCAGAAACATTTCATAAAAATTTAAAATAATCATAATACCATAAAAACAGTATTTAGGGCACTGCCATGACCTTTACTAATTTAAAGGTGTAAAAAGACCGTTTTACCCCTAGACATAAAATTCCTCGAATTTGACTTTTTTCTTAATCTAATTGACAACAACATGTCCCATATAATTATTTAAGCCTATATAAATTTTCTCGTATTTTTATTTTGCTTAAATATTATACTTTTTCATTTATCTTCAATTAATTGTGTTAACGGTGTTTTAAATCCCGAAAAATCCCAAAATTCAATATAAAATTTCTAAATTCTAAATTTAGTCTTTTTATATTATTTTAGCCCTTATGGGCCATGACTCGACCCCCGTGAGCCATTTTTTCCAATTTTTATTTATTTTTAAAACCCTATTTGACACCTAAACTTCGACCCCGAGCCAACTTCCGATTTTCACGGGTTACTTCCGAGCCATGTTGGACCAAAACTTGCCCAACATCCTAAACTAACCCCCTGGACCCTTAGACCACTAAGAACCCGACCGCAAAAACGAGGACCCCTACACAACATCATACTCTGGCCGAGAGTTGCAGATTGCATGGACTCTCGATTCATGCACCTAAGGACCTAGCCGACGCCCTAGCACCTGAACCAACCCCCATTGCACTTGCGTAAGACCCTAAAGAAGTACCCTAGCCCGGCCTTTGAACCACAGACCGCGCCCCGAGCCCCTGGAAGCATACCACACCCTGCACATGTGCTGCGCGTTCTCAGGTGAGAGTCCTTGCTTGCAAGGACTCTTCCCTGCACTTCCAGACCGAGTCCTAGCATGGATAGGACTCTCCCCTGACCCAAGATAGACCCTGGTCGAGCCCTAGCCCAAGCCAAGGCCGAACCAAACTGTAAGGACCGTGTATCGTATTATCGTAAATCTTATATGATTTTCGATAATTTATGAATTTGATATGTGATTATACATTTGATGTATATTATGATAATGAAATTGAGAAATGAATATCGAATATGAATTGACGTTGTAAGAGCTCGAGTGGAGAGGCCGGACGCCAATTTAGTACAAACATAAAAATTTGTACAGAACAAGTGGCGCCCGGGTGGTAGAAAATGACCGCCAGAGCGCAAACGTATAAATTATGTATGTTTGGGGCAGAACCTGCCGCGCCCGAGCGGTAATGTTTGACCGCCCGAGCGCGGTGCATTTGTGACTCTGGGACAGAATGTCTCGCGCTCGGGCGCGAGAATTCTACCGCCCGAGCGCGACAGCGGTGGTGATAAGAATGAGATTTCTTCTCTTTCTTTCTTCAGTTTACGTTTTAGAAAATACGAGAGACACGAGAAATTCGAATTTCTTCCGTCCAAATTGACTTCGAAACACTGTCTAAACGCGAAACAAATTATATATTTGTGATCTGCGCGTTGAGGGCTTCTGACTGAGGTAATTTTCTTCTAGTTCCAGCAACTTGAAATGTCAAAGTGCTGGAATATCATGTATTTGAAGTTAAAATTCTGATATGTAGTAGAATAACCGACAATAAACTCGTATTCGAAGTCGGAATTGAATTATGATATGATTATGATTTGATATGAATTTTTGAAGTTTCAAATGATATTTGAAACTCATATTAATAATTTTGGAGAATGTTATTGATTGGAATGAGTATGTTATTGATGTAGATAAAGTATTATACTGATATCTTCAAGCTACATCGACTGGAACGAAGAATTGAGGTATGTTGCGACCGGGTAACATACGACATGTATATGTATTATACGATATATGATTGGATTGGAATACGTGTCTATATGCCTATTTTTTGATTTGATGTGGCATACATGACATTATGATTTGAATATCGATGTATAAAATAAATGTTTTGTTAACACACATCATTTTATGCATACATCGATACATGACATGCACGTTGCGCTATGATCCTTGGATACCTTGATATGATTGGATTGGATTCCGGGGTTTGTGAACACAATCGCTATGCCGGTATTATATAACCCCTAAAGCATAGACAATTGTGGCCCCATATGATTGTATATGAGATGTGGGATTTGATGGCGCTTTGCCGACGCTATCATACCTGTATTCCCATATCGGCCGGTGTGCCAGCTTGAGCATTGATTTGATTTGATAGCGATTCGATTGATTCTGACATGTGCTCAGTGGATGGGCATTTGACCTGATACCTCCACGACATACATGCATTGCATACCATATATCATTGTTTAGATATCTGTGGTATATATGATTGGTTGTTCCATACGGAGCTTTGCTCACCCCCAAGGGGGGCTGTTGTTGTCTTTGTGTGTGGACAATGGCAGGTACTCCAGGATATCAGGAGACCGGAGAGGGTACTTCTGGTGGGAGCCACAGCTTGGGCTGAGGTTTATGTTTATGTCTTGTTCCCAGTATATATGTATATGTATCTATATACCGGGGCATGTCCCGAGGATATGAGATGTTTGTATGTGATTGATTGTGATTACGTGTGGGCATGATTATGACGTGAGATGAGATACTATTTTTAGTATTCAAATAAAATGACTTGGGCTCATTGTAAAGAAAATTTAAACTCGTTTTCCGCTGTGATTAATTAACTCTAATCAGATTGCATTGTAATAACGATTAGGAGCTAAGGGCCCCACACTAGATGGTATCATAGCATAACTGAGAATGCTCTATTGAGTCTTGTGTACACTTGAATAGGCACAAACGAATTGTGCGTATGTGTTTGACTTATTTGTATTACTTGCTCTTATGTGATTTGATTTGAGTAAGTATCTGATTAGATTGATGATATGAGATGATGAGATTATGAAATTGATATGGAATTGTGATATTCATCTTTTGATTTGTAGATGGATCACACGAATAAAACTGCGAGTAGCAGTACTGAGAGGATTGTTGGGCAATTTGAAGGGTTGTCCATGAATATTGTGATGGCTCGATTCCAGGATCTGAAACCACCGAGGTTCTTTGGCACTGAGAGTGCTGAAAGAGCTGAGGCCTGGCTGAAGGATATCGAGCACTTGTTTAATATTGTTGAGTATTCTAAGGCTCGGAGACTGAAACTTGATTTGTATCAGCTGAAAGACCGAGATAAATCTTGGTGGGAAGCCGCTGAGATTGAATTGAAAGAGGCCGGGACTGAAGTCACATGGGATGTCTGTTGCAGAGTATGCTTCGAAATTTGCTATGTTACTGAAGTATGCACCTCACGTAGCTGGAAATGCGAGGCCAAAATATAACAGGTTTGTAAATGGTTTACATCCTGCTTTGTATACATATGTTGTTTCTGGATTGCCTACCAGCTACGCAGAGGCAGTTGAACGAGCCAAGGCCGCCGAGGCTGGACTCAGGCGGGGAGGTCCACAGTATACTCCTCCACCTCCGGTGTCAGCTCAGCAGCCTACTTTGCGGCCGAGGGGTAAGAAGTTTAAGAAGACTGGTTCTGTTTCTTCGTCTTCTTCGAGTTCGAGTGGATCACTAAGAAGACTGGTTCTGTTTCTTCGTCTTCTTCGAGTTTAAGAAGACTGGTTCTGTGATTGCTCCTTACTGTATCCATTGTGGGGGTAAACATACTATCGAGCAATGTCGAGGTATGTTTGGTACTTGTTATCAGTGTGGGCAGGAAGGCCATTTCTCTCGAGTATGTCTGAACAGGGGTACGACTTCTGCTCAACCCCAGCCAAGATTTAGAGGTGGCCCTAGTATGATGAGACCTGCTGTTCCTGTTCCATCTTTTCAGCAGTCAAGTGTGCCACGATATCGAGGACCGGGTGGTCAGAGTGCCCAAGTTCCTCCTCAAGTGATAGTGTACGTCATGACTGAGGATCAGGCGAGAGAAGCTCCTGGTGGTGTGATTGCAAGTATTTGCACGCTTTGCGATTATCCTGCACGTGTTTTATTTGATACATGAGCATATCATTCATTCATATCTCATGCATTTGTTGCATCTCACGATATTGAGTGTACCCCGTTGTATGATACTTTGTCGATAGCCACGCTAGCAGGGAAGATTATTTTGTCTGAGAAAGTTGTGCATAATTGTGTACTGATCTACGAGGATAATGTGGTATTTCTGAATTTGATTGTCCTCCCTATGCACGACTTTGATTGTATTGTTGGCATGGATATCTTGACGACAAATCGAGCTACTGTTGATTGTTGTCATGGAGTGGTTCGATTTCGACCGATTGATGGACCCAAGTGGAATTTTTATGGCAAGGGTTCCCAAGCCAAAATTCCATTGGTATCTTCCTTGGAAATGTCTCGATTGTTGACTAGCGGAGATGAGGGTTATCTTATCTACGCTATTGATATTTCGAAGAAGGAGTCTTCTTTATCTGAGATTCCAGTTGCGAAAGAATTCCCGGATGTATTTCCCGATGAGATTCCTGATTTTCCTCCTCATCGAGAAGTTGAGTTTAGTATTGATCTTGTGCCGGGGACTGCGCCTATTTCTAAAGCTCCTTATCGCATGGCACCCATGGAATTGAAAGAATTGAAAGAAAAATTACAGGATGTTCTTGATAAGGGATATATTCGACCGAGTGTATCACCTTGGGGAGCTCCAGTTTTATTTGTTCGAAAGAAAGATGGTACTATGCGAATGTGTATCGATTATAGGCAATTGAATCGAGCTAATGTGAAAAATAAGTACCCACTTCCTCGTATTGATGACTTATTTGATCAGCTTCAGGGTACTTCTGTATATTCGAAGATTGATCTTCGTTCTGGGTATCATCAAGTACGAGTTCGAAACGAAGATGTGCCCAAAACTGCTTTTCCTACGAGGTATGGCCACTATAAATTCTTGGTTATGCCTTTTGGTCTCACGAATGCTCCTGCTATTTTTATGGACTTAATGAATCGTGTCTTTCGAGATTATCTGGACCGATTCGTTATTGTGTTTATTGATGATATTCTTGTTTATTCGAAATCGAAAAAAGAGCATGCTGGACATTTGAGACTGGTACTTCAAACTCTTCGTACTAGTCATTTGTATGCCAAATTGTCCAAATGCGAATTCTGGATGGACAAAGTGGTATTTCTGGGCCACGTCATTTCGAGACATGACATATCTGTTGATCCTGCGAAGGTCGAAGCTGTATTGAATTGGCCGAGACCTACGAATGTTCCTGAGATCCGTAGCTTCATGGGTTTAGCTGGATATTATCGTCGTTTTATTGAAGGATTTTCGAAGATAGCTAAACCTATTACTCAACTGACACAGAAGAATTAGAGATTCATTTGGTCACATGAATGTGAAGCTAGTTTTCTTGAATTGAAGACGAGATTAACCACAGCACCTGTGCTTACTATTCCCTCAGGTACCGGAGGATTTGTGGTGTGTACAGATGCGTCGGGTAAAGGTTTGGGCTGTGTTCTGATGCAACATGGAAAAATGGTTGCTTATGCGTCTCGTCAATTGAAATCTCATGAAACACGTTATCCTGTTCATGATCTTGAATTGGCCGCCATTGTATTTTCTTTGAAGATTTGGCGCCATTACTTGTACGGAGAAAAGTTTGTTATCTATTCGGACCATAAGAGTCATGAAATATCTCTTTTCTCAATCTGATCTGAATATGAGGCAACGCAGGTGGATGGATCTCTTGAAAGATTTTGATTGTGAGATTCAATATCACCCTGGATCGGTGAATATTACTGCGGATGCCCTGAGCCGTAAATTTCATGATTCTGTTCTAGCTTCTGTCAATGTCGCCAAAGTACACGAGGATATATGTACTTCTGGGTGGACTTTTCACTCGAATTGGAATTCTGTCACTGTCTCAGCATTGAAAATTGAGCCGAATTTGATATCGAAAATAAGAAAGGCCCAACGAAGCGATGCTCAGATCCAAAAGTCGAAAGCACTTGTATCTGCTGGACATCAGTCTGGATTCCAGATTTCTTCTGATGGTTCTTTACGACTTAATGGTCGGCTGGTAGTTCCTAACGACTCTGATTTGAAATCTGCCCTTCTTCGAGAAGCACATTGTAGCAAATACAGTATTCACCCTGGAGGTCGAAAGATGTATTTGACACTGAGACCTCAATTCTGGTGGAGACGTATGAAAAAGGACATTGCTGAGTTTATTTCTAAATGTCTTGTTTGCCAGCAAGTGAAAGCCGAGAGAATGAAACCAGGGGGATTGCTCCATAGTCTTGAAATCCCGAAATGGAATTGGGAGCATATTGCTATGGATTTTGTGACTCATTTACCTCGTTCGCCCAAGGGCTGTGATGCTATTTGGGTAATTATTGATCGGCTTTTGAAATCTGCACATTTTATTCCGTATGAGCGGACTTATCCTTATAAGAGAATAGCCCGTTTATACGTTGAGATTGTTGTGAGACTGCATGGTGTGCCAGTATCAATTGTATCTGATCGTGATCCCAGATTTGCTTCTAAATTCTGGGTAGTTTTCAAGAAGCGATGGGTACGCGTTTGGCTATGAGTACAGCATATCATCTTCAAACTGATGGCCAGACCGAGCGTACGATTCAAACGTTGGAGGATATGTTGCATGCTGTTGTGATGGATTTCAGAATGGGATGGCAAGATGCCTTACCATTGGTTGAATTTTCTTATAATAATAGCTTTCAGGCGAGTATCAGTATGACACCGTTTGAAGCTCTATACGGGAGACGATGTAGATCACCGTTATTTTGGGATGAGATTGGCGAGAGACAATTGACTGGACCTAAAATGATATAGGAAATGAATGATAAGGTTCAGTTGATACGGCAGTGGATGAAAGCTGCTCAGAATCGTCAAACGAGTTATGCGAACAAGCGAAGACGACCCTTGGAATTCCAGAAAGGTGACAGAGTGTTCTTGAAAATATCTCCCTTTAGAGGCACTGTTCGATTCGGCATGCGAGGGAAATTATCTCCTCGATATGTTGGTCCATACGAGATTCTTGATCGAGTTGGTGATCTTGCATATCGATTGGCATTGCCACCAGCTCTATCTGCCATTCACGATGTGTTTCATGTTTCTATGCTGAGGAAATATGAACCAGATCCATCACATGTACTTGCGCCTGATGAGGTTGAACTGGATCCTTCTCTTTCCTATGTTGAACAACCTGTTCGCATTATGGATCGAAAGGAAAAGATATTGCGAAATAAATCGATTCCTCTAGTTCGAGTGCAATGGACACGACATGGTGTTGAAAAGTCGACGTGGGAATTAGAAAGCAAAATGCGAGATTCATATCCGCATTTGTTTAATTCTATGTCATCTGTTCCATTGTATTCAATGTATAATGATCCATTTACTGATTTTAGTTTTATATGTACTATAACGGGTGACATATGTATGTTTACCAATATTATGTATATAGAAATGTTTGAGATTTCGAGGACGAAATCTTTTAAGTGGGGGAGAAATGTAAGGACCGTGTATCGTATTATCGTAAATCTTATATGATTATCGATAATTTATGAATTTGATATGTGATTATACATTTGATGCATATTATGATAATGAAATTGAGAAATGAATATTGAATATGAATTGACGTTGTCAGAGCTCGAGTGGAGAGGCCGGACGCCAATTTAGTACAAACTTAAAAATTTGTACAGAACAAGTGCCACCCGGGCGGTAGAAAATGACCGCCCGCACGCCAAGTAGAAATTATGTATGTTTGGGGCAGAACCTGCCGCGCCCGAGCGGTAATGTTTGACCGCCCGAGCGCGGTGCATTTGTGACTCGGGGACAGAATGTCTCGCGCTCGGGCGCGAGAATTCTACCGCCCGAGCGCGAGAGCGGTGGTGATAAGAATGAGATTTCTTCTCTTTCTTTCTTCAGTTTACGTTTTAGAAAATACGAGAGACACGAGAAATTCGAATTTCTTCCGTCCAAATCGACTTCGAAACACTGTCTAAACGCGAAATAAATTATATATTTGTGATCTGCGCGTTGAGGGCTTCTGACTGAGGTAATTTTCTTCTAGTTCCAGCAGCTTGAAATGTCAAAGTGCTGGAATAGCATGTATTTGAAGTTAAAATTCTGATATGTAGTAGAATAACCGACAATAAACTCGTATTCGAAGTCGGAATTGAATTATGATATGATTATGATTTGATATGAATTTTTGAAGTTTCAAATGATATTTGAAACTCATATTAATAATTTTGGAGAATGTTATTGATTGGAATGAGTATGTTATTGATGTAGATAAAGTATTATACTGATATCTTCAAGCTACATCGACTGGAACGAAGAATTGAGGTATGTTGCGACCGGGTAACATACGACAGGTATTTGTATTTTATGATATATGATTGGATTGATTGGATTGGAATACGTGTCTATATGCCTATTTGTTGATTTGATGTGGCATACATGACATTATGATTTGAATATCGATGTATAAAATAAATGTTTTGTTAACACACATCATTTTATGCATACATCGATACATGACATGCACGTTGAGCTATGATCCTTGGATACCTTGATATGATTGGATTGGATTCCGGGGTTTGTGAACACAATCGCTATGCCGAAATTATATGACCCGTAAAGCAAGGACAATTGTGGCCCCATATGATTGTATATGAGATGTGGGATTTGATGGCGCTTTGCCGACGCTATCATACCTGTATTCCCATATCGGCCGGTGTGCCAGCTCGAGCATTGATTTGATTTGATAGCGATTCGATTGATTCTGACATGTGCTCAGTGGATGGGCATTTGACCTGATACCCCCACGACATACATGCATTGCATACCATATATCATTGTTTAGATATCTGTGGTATATATGATTGGTTGTTCCATACGGAGCTTTGCTCACCCCCAAGGGGGGCTGTTGTTGTCTTTGTGTGTGGACAATGGCAGGTACTCCAGGATATCAGGAGACCGGAGAGGGTACTTCTGGTGGGAGCCACAGCTTGGGCTGAGGTTTATGTTTATGTCTTGTTCCCAGTATATATGTATATGTATCTATATACCGGGGCATGTCCCGAGGATATGAGATGTTTGTATGTGATTGATTGTGATTACGTGTGGGCATGATTATGACGCGAGATGAGATACTATTTTTAGTATTCAAATAAAATGACTTGGGCTCATTGTAAAGAAAATTTAAACTCGTTTTCCGCTGTGATTAATTAACCCTAATCAGATTGCATTGTAATAACGATTAGGAGCTAAGGGCCCCACACTAGACCCCTTAACCATGAACCGCTCGCCCCAAATCTTTGACAGCCGGTTCACGGGTTCTTGCATGTTCTTATTTCTTTTTCTTTCTTTGTTTTAGTCGATTTATGTGTGGTTTGTGGGACTCAAAAATGTTTCAAAAACCTTCCTTAACCTTACCCTAAACATGGCAGCCCCTAAACACGAACATGACATGAAATTTGGACATATTGTATGATGATGGGGAATCCACCACGGTAAATGAAGTCATCACCGTCCTTTTAAGATCCTGGGAACCCAGAGTTAATGGCAAAACAATCTCCCCCTCCGAGTATACCACATGGCCAGCAAAACCAAAGAGGGCAGTTTCCACAGCCTCCAAGTGATAGGCCTGCAAATCCATCTGCATAAAGGCATCTTTAAAAATTACTTTTACAGAGCTGCCTGATTCCACGAAGACTCATAGAATATCATAATTTGCCACTCGGGCTTGGATCACCAAGGCATCGTTGTGGGGCAGATTCACCCCTTTCAAATCTTCCGGGCCAAAACTGATGACGGTCTCACTCCTTCTCGCTCCCTCCACCTCCAAACACTCCCTCATACTTCTCGACTTCCTTGCCCGGTTGGAGTCTCCATCAGTAGAGCCTCCTAATATCATTTTATTCAATCCCGTGGCAGGGGGCGAATTCTTTCTTCTCTCGGGCTCAAGCTCCCTTCTTCTACTGGGCTCAATCCTCGGGATATTCCTCATACTTCCTTTTCGGGCGCTAGATCCTGGTTGCCGAGATGTCCAAGGTGGCACTCTCAGCCTCTGGCTATTGTTGTTGGGTCTTGGGATGGAAGGTGAGACATAATTCCCCTTCAGTGTTTTGCAGTCTTCAGTGTTATGGTAGCACACTTTGCGAAGAGAGCAAAATCATTTCTTCTCTGGCCGGGATAACTGATGATCTGGAGCCAAATCTCTGCTGCATTCCTGCACTTCCCTTTCCTGGGCAATTTTCAAAGGCACGTGATGAGAAAAGTGCCATGTATTGCCCCTATTCTGTCCCCTCTCCTCGGGCTTAGACACCCGGTCTCCTCTCTCCTTTCTCACAGTTTCCCTCTTCTGTTTCTGGGCCTCCTCCATATTGATGTACTCTTATTTGTATTAGGTTTAGGGTTAATTCATTCATTCCACTCATAATTTTCGAAAATCCTAGCCTCCAAGCCATTGGATTTTCAAAAATCACCTCCTCACACTCTCCTTGTTTTCGGTCACTTCATATCAATCTCATCGTAAAATCCTGCTAAATTTCTAATGCAATTTAGAAGAGGAACATTTGATCTAATCGTGTACTTGATAGAAGGATTGAAGAAAATGAGCCTCGAAGAAAGTTCATAAGGAATACATCAAGAGCTATCTCCCCTAATCCCGGAATAGTTGGAGCCAAGTGAATCTTTCATCAAGGATAAAAGTTTTAAACATCCTATGTATGCTTATTCATTTAAAACATACGAGTGCTCAAACAATATCTTGAACATCAAAAGCTAAATTTTTTAAAACTTCAACTGCGTATGGGAATGAGAAAACACGATTCACAACAAGAACATCATTGTGAATACATAATTATATATGATTATGATCAATCAAGGAAAGATGTCCAGCTCTCATATGCGAGGGGGAGATATAAGAAATAACAAATGGGTTAACGGGTCTGTCATGAGGACTGAACCGACCATATCCATGTAATTAAGATGTTCATTTGAATTAATTGGAGGGAATAATTATTTCAGAAAATAATTGTCATAACTTCCATTGTATACATAATAGATAACATTGTAATGGATCAATACATCTATACATGAGAAAGCAAGAGGGCTGAGAGCTTCTTACTGAAGGAAGAAAGAATATCACATGTTTATTTAAGAATTTGGATTGTGCAAATCAGTTCTTTTTCTGTACGCGATTGATGTCGGAGAGTTGTAAAACATCATTATATTCAGAAAAAAAATTAGTGACTCAAATACAAAATTTCTAAATCAAAATATAGTTTTATTCGATAATCACATGTGATATTCGAGTGTATGATAATATAAAGCATTTCGAGCAATAATCGGAATCTTCACCAAGTCACAAATATGATTATATACCAAAACTTTTAATTTTTATTAATTTTCAACTGGATTCTTTTACACGCACAGATGGTTTGACAGTGTGATTGAATGGTATTTTTGTCCGACCTCTTTAATTGATTCTCGTCGTATATGTCCTAAATTTATGACGCCATTAACCCATTTAGTCCGACAAAGCCCCGCCACTACTTCTCTTTCCACGTTCAAACGCCGCCGCCACCCAAGATTCCTCCGCCTCGCCTCCTCCTCCCTCTCCCTTAACCTTCAGAAGATGGCTGATAAATCCACCACCGAAGATAATAGTGTCAAAGAGAAAAAGGAGGAGAATCCAACAATCCTGGTTCCCCCGCCGCCGGAGAAGCCCCTGCCCGGGGATTGCTGCGGCTGCGGATGTGTGAGGTGCGTGTGGGACATTTATTATGAGGAGCTTGATGAATATCAGAGACTTTATAACAAAACTCATCCTAAATCTTCTAGAAATTAAGAATAAGCTTCTGTAAAATTGTTTGTAGAAGAACATATTTCTGTCTTTGTACGAGGATGCAGTCGATTTTCGTGATCATTTGTTTACTTATTGTGCTCTTATCATTGGTTTGATAATATCAAAGACTTCATTTCAATACTCATCGTAAAGTTGCTTGAAATTTAGAATAAGATTATGCAAGATCATTAGCAGAATGTATGACTGTGTTTGTCTGTTAGGCTGGTTCTTCTATTTTTATCCAATGGGGGATGTAATGTATTTTCGAGATGGGTCTTTAATTTATTTTATTGTTAACACTTTCTTGTTGAAGTGTAGGCTCCATTGGTTTGATGAATATCAAAGACTTCATAACCATACTGATCCTAAATCTTCTTGAATTATAAGATTATATAAAATCATTTGTGGCAGAACATAGTTATGTATTTCTATACATGTTACGTTGTTTTTACTTCTATTGAGTGGGTTGGTTTTCGAAATAGTTTATTTTTTTACTTTAGTATTAACAAATCCCTGTAGAAAGGTATGATCCGTGGTGGTAAGTGACTGGTTTTCGGCTAACTTTGCTTGAGTTTCAGTCATCTTTTGGAACTTTTAATTAACTTAAACAACTCAAGTATTCATTAATTTTTTAACACATCGGTTTTATTTTATAGATTTTGGATAAGATTCTGATAAATATCTGTGGTTTGTGTGTTACATTGCTTCTAATTTTGTCCAATGGAGGATGCAATCGATTTTTAGTGTACAACGTTCATGCAGAAGGGTAGGATCTTTTGTTGGTAATCAGTTTTTGGCTTATTTTGCTTGAGCTTCAGTCATCTTTAGGCACTTTCAATCATCTTAAACAACTCGAATATTAATCATATAGTTTAACACATCAGTGTTGTTTTCTAGATAAAAGGATAAGATTATTCAAAATTGTTTATGGTAAAAGATATTTCTGTGTTTGTACGTTACATAGCTTCTGCTTCTATCCAATGGAGGATGCAATCGATTTTCAAGATTGTTTAGTGTGACTACATTCGTGTTGAAGGGTAGGATACGTTGGTGGTAATTGGTTTTGGTTTATTTTGCTTTAGTTTGTCATCTTTAAGCATTTTCAGGCACATAAACAAGTCAAACATTATTCATTTGGTGTAACACTTTGTATTTAATAGTCACTACATCAAGATGTAGAGTTTTAATAAGATGACAACAGATCTGATCGAGCCCAAGACGAACTACTCTAGAGAGTTTATTAAAACCATTGAAATCGGAATAAGGTAAAGTAGCTCCGGGATGGGGAACGACTCCTTTGATGGGTCTTGCAGTGACTCTATTTGCGGTATTTCTATCTATAATTTTGGAGATTTATAATTCTTCTATTTTATCAAATGAAATTTCAATGAATTAAATCTAATCTATTAAGAACCACAAAATTCTAGCTTTTGGTAGTTCGATCCAAAAAACTAGGCCTTTTTCGAATAATCCAATTCTTTTGGGACCTGCAGATCCACTCTTTTTCCTAGACAACCTTTTGATTTATGGGTTTATTAAAACATGGAATATTTCAACAAGCTGAATTCATTTCAGGGGCATAGTGGAAGAACTCGCCCTCGCTCTTATTTTTTATTTGTAGTATCGTTTGTTGAATACATTAAAACACCCTAGGGGCTACCAAATCAGTGACAAAGTATTAAGGGCTTCACCAGAATTGACTCTACTAGAGCTTTACCCATAGGATCTTTGGATCACCCCCATGAACAATATCCTCTACCAAAGTCTGCTCCACCAGTCCTTTGAGCACTCTGCTAGCAGTGTTGTTTGTAAATTTGTGGGGACCCGGACGCTAATCAAGTTCTTAATCATTTTTGGGACTAATTAATCAATCATAAAACATGGTCTAATTTTTTTTTTTTAAAATACAAAGCGGAAACGTAATGTAATTTACTCAAATTACATATTAAACATGAACATACAAATATTGTGTTATCTACAAGAATTCAACTAGGTTCAACTATATATCAGTGCTGAATTCTATGTTGCTTCGAAGCCCGGATCTCCACGCTATCTAATTTTCTCTCATCCTCTTCTTGACCCTGATCCAGCCCCACCTGTTGTCATGCACACATACAAAACAAGACAACAGCCGGATAACTCCGGTGAGATATAAATATCCCAGCATAAACAATGTATACATGCAATCATATAAAAGCATATACGAAAGCATATAAGAATTATTCATAACATGTCTCAAATCAGAAACATAAATCAATATCAAGCATTCAATCATCATGAATGATATAAACAATGTAAATCAACATGTCGTATCAGACTCAACTCAATCGACGCGTCGTCTCAGACTCGACTCAACTGACGCATCATCTCAAACTTGACTCAATTCTAACCTAGGGATCCCGATGTCTGGATATAGGTAATTATATCGAATCTCAGTCGATAGGAATGAATCAATCCCTAAACGGCATCGATATAATTAATATCTCCAGTGTCTGAGCGAATCAGCTGCAGAATTGACGACTCAGTCAACAACCAGACGAATCAGCCGGTAATTAGGCGAATCAGCCAACAACCAGACAACTCAGCCTATAATTAAGCGAATCAGCTTAATTTTAGACGAATCAGTCAATAACCAGACGAATCAGCCGGTGACTAGGCGAATCAGCCTATAATAAGACGAATCAGTCAATAACCAGACGAATCAGCCGGTGACTAGGCGAATCAGCCTATGACTCAACGACTCAGTAATCAATACATGCAATCAGTCTCTAAGCAAATCAATCAATGACTAGCGAATCAGCAGTCATTATATGCAATGGCTATAATCAATAGACTACAATCATAAGTCTCATCAATTGCAAATATCAATGCAATAAATGACAGTATGTGATTTAGGGAGACTCGAGTCAAACCTCACTCGAGTTGTGCAATTCCAACTCAACATTAATTTATACCTTTCTTTCTGATATTCTGGCTCTGTCGAAGTCTCGAACTCAAAGCCTGTCAATACTCAATCTGACAATAACCATATCGAGGGTACAGTATCAATACACCACTCAATCAATACTGGATATAAATCAGAATTTAATCAAATTTTGTTTCAATAGTATAATGTCATAATTTCAATTTATCCAGCACTATACCATATCAGTCAGATATCAATTCCAACGTCTTATACTCGATAATTACTCAATCTCGATATCAATTCTCAATCAACTCAACTGTAAAAATCATAACAATTTCATATGGTATCTGTACCTCAGTCTGGTTTCGATTATACGATGTCTAACATGCCAAGAACATCATATATGAATCATATCAGATTCTGACAATACCATATTTTCAAAAACCTTTTCTCGATTCTTATCGTTTCTTCTGAAGGATTACAATTGTTTATCTATATATATATATATATATATATATATATCTCAACTTGCATGTCCGAGACTAGGTGGCACATTTTCGTGTTTCCCAAGCGGCGCTCGGGCGGTCACATAATACTGCTCGAGCGCGGAACTCTCTGTCCGTGACTACAATTGTTATCCACTGGCGCTCGAGCGGTAATATTCTGCCGCTCGGGCGCCATACTTTCTGTCCGAGCCTTTCCTTATCACCCATTGGCGCTCGGGCAGTAATATTCTACCGCTCGGGCGCCACAGGTTCTGCCCGAAAATCACATAATTCATATGTTTTAACCAATTTGGTCTCGGAGCGGTCCAACCATACTCGCATCCATTCATAATAAATAAATCATCTCAGATTACGGTAATCAAATTCTTGGACATTACAAAATTAGCTGTTCTTCTAGATTAGCAACATGTTTGTTTTTGGCAACCTCGACTTCCTTCTTTTTGACAGTCACAAAACTTGGTTGCTGCTAACCTTAATGGCTTACTTGAACCACCAACATTTGGCATATTTAAGAAGCAACAGATGCCCGTATACGAAATACAAGACGATGCCCGCAGTCCCACACATGCCACCCACTATGGTGAGTGAAAACGTGAAATTGAACAATCCATCCCTCACATAATTTCATAAGAGCAACCTTGCCAGGAACTAGCGAAAGCCCATAACTGCTGAGAAATTGGGCTATACCACGAATAAAACTAAGATAAACCAAGTGAAAACCAGATATAACCAGTAGTATGCTACCACCCAGAAAGAAAATTGCGAAGTCTGTTACCAAGAGATACAAAAAGAAATCTATTAAAAGCAGTGGAAAAAAGCACAGGAAAATAACTGAATGCTATTAAGACGAAATTCCAGTGAAATAAGCAGACAAATAAAAATCACAAGACAAAAAGAGTGGGAGCTCTTGCTATTGCATGCTTCCTTCTCATATTCTTAATCTTGTATTAAAAAAATATTAATAAATAAAAATATATATTTTTTTTTAGTAAATCGCTTTAAAGGTTTGCTATTCTCCTTGTTCGTTTTTGGTTTCAAATCTGAGAGAAGTTTGCTACAGATTTGATTTATTTTAATTGAAAATCTTGAATTTATTTCTTGGATTTTCTTAATTCTTGAATTTTGTGCTTGCTTTTGTGTGTGCATGTGTTTGTGTCGTTTCTGTTTTCCATCTGTGTTAGAAATAAAACAGTGAAGCCAATATATGTGAGATTTGGCATATCTTAGCAGAGTCTCATATACGAAAATGAGCTGATTCTCATTGAGAGAGTGAAACCAATTCTCATTGAGTTTGGCTTCACATATGCCAAACCGCAATACTGTAATTTGTTCTGAAAATGAATGGGATCTTGTCATTGAGGTTCTTGAAAAACTACAAGTTTACTTTATCTTTGTTGACATCCAAATGTTTGAGTATGTTCATTGTAATATAGCAGGTTGGATCATTAACGAGGTACATGGTGATTGGAATCTCTAACCATAGTTTAAGTTCCATAGAGTTGTCTGATCTATGAAACTCTGATTCGCCTTTAATTTGTTTGAGATAAAAGAAGCTTTATTGATGATCAGTGATTATTTTTTTACTTTATTTGTTTGAATTTCCTTGCATGGTTCTATTATTTCGTGTACTTCATGTTATGTACTATGCTTTTGGAAGTTATTATAATTGTGGTGTGTATACTATAATATCTTTTTTTCCAAGAAGTTTTGCTGGCTCATTGATTTCAGAATGATCTGTGGTGTTAGCATGTTGAAATAAAGGGAATTGAGTGGTTAATACTTGAAAATGAACACAATTCATATAAAAATAGTTATGACTATGAATATTTTATGTTTCACGTTATCCATGTCAGCAAATATGAGCCGCATGGATTTCGACTTGGGGAATATGAATGTCTTGTTAGAGTAGATGTCCTGCAAGTCAACGGTTGGTTAGGAAATTTATTGACTCAAGTGAAATAAACAATCTTTATTTTAATATAATTTAACTTTTTATGGTCTTGTTATACTTTATCTGTATGCCCATGCAATCAGCATAGATAAAGTCCTTGATTATGCTTTAATACAAATGAATCGTAATTCGATGTTGAAACTCATTTGTAAACACTGCATATTCTAAATTCGTTCCTAATAGATTCAGCCGCCTAAAACATGGATAAAGGTTGCTTGAGCTCGAGACTAGCATGTGATGTTGTGTACTGCGTTTCTTGATAAGGGCATGGAGATGTCCAAACATGCAGATGGGTAGTCATATGATGATTATACCGAACAACCCTCCCTCGGACTTTCCAAGTGGTTATCATTCATCGAGAGGATAAGTCCGTGGTTATGATTGTACACCATTAGTCCTTATGACCCGGGACAACACTGAGGCTCTATATGCTAGGGCTGTGCTTTGACTCGTTTACCGGCTCCAGGAGAGTCATTAGGTGGCGATGTTGGGTATAGTTGCGACACATATAGGAGCCAGTGCATTGTAGTCGGGGATTCACCGCTCACCTGCGGGTGTGGATATCCTATGTGATCTAATGAAATAATAGTGAATGGAATCTCTGGCCAGAGTATGAGATGTACGTTGGAGAAGGAGTTCTTCAATAGTACACGCGATGCCACTAGTATAGTTATCACATAGTTATCGAATTAATTTGCAACCCTCGATGAACCAATGGTTGCAGATTCGATCGGGATATATGAGATGAAGGGACCGTACTGTACGTTAATCATAATCAACTGGTTCTTGCAGACACTATCAGTGATACCTAGGGGATCATGGAGCGATGCTACTAGACGCTCTTACCATGATTCGATGGGTGCAATCAGAAATGAGTTATGACATTCTTAATCAAGGTGTTGATGAAAAGAATGGGGCTAACTAGGGTAAGCCCGGATAAGAATAAATACTATTCTGAATCACAAAAAGTTGTGAACCCACGGCTAGCTGTATTCCTGAACCATTGAGGGTCACACAAGTATTGAATCGTTTGTTCACGTTGAGAGAATAAATTCAAGGAGTCGAATTCATATTATGATATAGTAAATTCAAGGAGTTGAATTTATGATAAATAAATTTTGAGAAAATAAATTCAAGGAGTTGAATTTATGAATTTATAAAATTTGGAGAGAATAAATTCAAAGAGTTGAATTTATAAAAGTTGATAATTTAATTTATTAAACTCAAATGTTGGGTTTATTAAATATTAAATTTTGGAGGTGATAAAATTCAAGGAGTTGAATTTACAATTTATATAATAAATTCAAATGTTGAATTTATAATTAATTTAATTTATTAAACTCAAAAGTTGAGTTTATTAATTATTAAATTAAATATAATGAGAGTATGTTTAAAGGGCTTGTAGGATTACAAGTCCAACATATTAAATAATTAAAGTTATTAGTGGACTTTGATTAATTAATTAAACTAGTTGGACTAGCCCAATTAATTAATCAAGCCCATTAATGTTAATTATGAAATTTAGGTTAAGTTTCTTTGTTAAGGAAATAAACAGAAAAATAACCTAGCCTCCATGTCTTGATATTTTTAGTGTTTCATGTGAGTTTCAAAACTCCTCCCAAATTTTTTGGCCAACTTTTCAAGAAAAAAAAGAGAGTTGAGTCGTCTCTCGATTTGAACTCCAACATTGAAACTTCTTCTAAATATTCTAGTGCTATTTGGAAGAGGAACAAATCTTCTAGTCGTAGACCTAATTAGAAGAATCGAAGAAAGTTCGTATGGATTCATCAAGAGCTAATCTATTCATACCGGATTAGTTGGAGCCAAGTGATTTAATTCACAAAGGTATAATTTCAAAACATCCTATGAATGTTTCTTGTTAAAATCATACTAGCGCCCAAAGCAAAACATATTTTGATTGTCAAAATAAATAAAATATTTTAAACTTCCGCTGCGTTTGGGCGTGTAGAAAACCTAGATCCAACAGTGGTATCAGAGCCAAGGTTTTTTCTAAATCGTACGGTTTGATATTGAATAATTTATTTCTAACCACACAAGAAAATTTTTCAGAAAATTTAGCACCACGAAAATTTATTTTTCCAAATTTTCAAAAATAAAATAAAATTAATCTGTTCCGGGCAGTCGTGTGCGCAGGGACGCCATCGCGCAGTACGCCAGCGCGCGCACAGGGGCTGCCGCCACTGCCCGAAACGTTCGGGCAGCGGGCGGCTGCCCGGGATTGTCTCGGGAACCATTCTGGATAATGGGCTTGAATTGTTTGGGCCTAGGGTGCAATTTTCTGATTTTTCAAATTTTTGAGTAAAATTGATATTTTTGAAAATTTGTTCAATTTTTATTTTGAAAAATTAATTTTTGGAGAATTAATAATTTTCTTGTAAAATAAATATTTAGAATATGATTTTAATTATTTATGGTAAAATGAGTTTTACAAGAAATCAATTATTATTGATTTAATTGGAAATTAAATAAAAGAATTTATTTAATTTATTAAATTCTTTAATAATTGTGGTGGTTAGTGATAAAATTATTAGATATATGATTTATCAATTAATTAAATTGTTTAATTAAATTGATGTTAACATTTGATATTAAATGCATGAAGGATGATCGAGAGCCTTGACCAATGTGTTAGGTTTATGTTAGGATATTTTACTGTTTTTTATTCATTTCTTAATATTTGATATTATTAAAGCGGGCCTGGTTTATGGCCCGTTCCCACCCCATGATATGTATCTCTTATGTGCCATGTCTATTTAAATGTAATTATTAGAAATAGTGGGAGATCAAGACTGGAAGATGGTGGGCCCGATTAACGAGATGAAGACATGTAAAATATTGGAAGCTCTTGTAATAGTTGCATTTGCATCCCTGCATTCACCTAGGTTTTGGACCTGGATCCATGTTTGGCTCACATTGATCTAATAGTGTTGGAAATCAATCATCCTTATTTATTGTTGAATGACATATTATGATATATGCGATATATAGTAGTATGCATGTATGTATATTATTAGATAATATACTTGCATGGATCCGGCAAACATACAAACTCGTGGCACTCGATTTTTAAGTTAAAATGATGAGTCAATTTTAAAATAAAAATCCCTCATTTTGAATATGATTCAAATTTATATCAAACCGAAAAAGTAAAAATTAAAAGAGTTTAATTTTTCTTTGCCTTCCATCAACCGTGGTTGCATGTTGATCGCTACCCGCGGACAGTGTTTGACTCATATTATTGGGGAGGCCTGTACGCCGGAAAGCTGTGACTTCCACCGAACATATGATGTAAATTGAGGGGAACTCCCATGACTTCGGCTCATATTATTGGGGTAACTCATGGCGACCGTCTACTGCCCAGGATTGTCTCGGGAACCGTTCTGGATAATGGGCTTGAATTGTTTGGGCCTAGGGTGCAATTTTCTGATTTTTCAAATTTTTGGGTAAAATTGATATTTTTGCAAATTAGTTCAATTTTTATTTTGAAAAATTAATTTTCGGAGAATTAATAATTTTCTTGTAAAATAAATATTTAGAATATGATTTTAATTATTTATGGTAAAATGAGTTTTACAAGAAATCAATTATTATTGATTTAATTGGAAATTAAATAAAAGAATTTATTTAATTTATTAAATTCTTTAATAATTGTGGTGTTTAATGATAAAATTTTTAGATATATGATTTATCAATTAATTAAATTGTTTAATTAAATTGATGTTAATATTTGATATTAAATTCATGAAGGATGATCGAGAGCCTTGACCAATGTGTTAGGTTTATGTTAGGATATTTTACTGTTTTTTATTCATTTTGTTAATATTTGATATTATTAAAGTGGGCCTGGTTTATGGCCCGTTCTCACCCCATGATATGTATCCCTTATGTGCCATGTCTATTTAAATGTAATTATTAGAAATAGTGGGAGATCAAGACTGGAAGATGGTGGGCCCGAGGAACGAGATGAAGACATGTAAAATATTGGAAGCTCTTGTAATAGTTGCATTTGCATCCCTGCATTCACCTAGGTTTTGGACCTGGATCCATGTTTGGCTCACATTGATCTAATAGTGTTGGCAATCAATCATCCTTATTTATTGTTGAATGTCATATTATGATATATGCGATATATAGTAGTATGCATGTATGTATATTATTAGATAATATACTTGCATGGATCCGGCAAACATACAAACTCGTGGCACTCGATTTTTAAGTTAAAATGATGAGACAATTTTAAAATAAAAATCCCTCATTTTGAATATGATTCAAATTTATATCAAACCGAAAAAGTAAAAATTAAAAGAGTTTAATTTTTCTTTGCCTTCCATCAACCGTGGTTGCATGTTGATCGCTACCCGCGGACAGTGTCTGGCTCATATTATTGGGGAGGCCTGTACGCCGGAAAGCTGTGACTTCCACCGAACATATGATGTAAATTGAGGGGAACTCCCATGACTTCGGCTCATATTATTGGGGTAACTCATGGCGACCGTCTACTGCCCAGGATTGTCTCGGGAACCGTTCTGGATAATGGGCTTGAATTGTTTGGGCCTAGGGTGCAATTTTCTGATTTTTCAAATTTTTGGGTAAAATTGATATTTTTGCAAATTAGTTCAATTTTTATTTTGAAAAATTAATTTTCGGAGAATTAATAATTTTCTTGTAAAATAAATATTTAGAATATGATTTTAATTATTTATGGTAAAATGAGTTTTACAAGAAATCAATTATTATTGATTTAATTGGTAATTAAATAAAAGAATTTATTTAATTTATTAAATTCTTTAATAATTGTGGTGGTTAGTGATAAAATTATTAAATATATGATTTATCAATTAATTAAATTGTTTAATTACATTGATGTTAATATTTGATATTAAATGCATAAAGGATGATCGAGAGCCTTGACCAATGTGTTAGGTTTATGTTAGGATATTTTACTGTTTTTTATTCATTTTTTTAATATTTGATATTATTAAAGTGGGCCTGGTTTATGGCCCGTTCCAACCCCATGATATGTATCCCTTATGTGCCATGTCTATTTAAATGTAATTATTAGAAATAGTGAGAGATCAAGACTGGAAGATGGTGGGCCCGAGGAACGAGATGAAGACATGTAAAATATTGGAAGCTCTTGTAATAGTTGCATTTGCATCCCTGCATTCACCTAGGTTTTGGACCTGGATCCATGTTTGGCTCACATTGATCTAATAGTGTTGGCAATCAATCATCCTTATTTATTGTTGAATGTCATATTATGATATATGCGATATATAGTAGTATGTATGTATGTATATTATTAGATAATATACTTGCATGGATCCGGCAAACATACAAACTCGTGGCACTCGATTTTTAAGTTAAAATGATGAGACAATTTTAAAATAAAAATCCCTCATTTTGAATATGATTCAAATTTATATCAAACCGAAAAAGTAAAAATTAAAAGAGTTTAATTTTTCTTTGCCTTCCATCAACCGTGGTTGCATGTTGATCGCTACCCGCGGACAGTGTCTGGCTCATATTATTGGGGAGGCCTGTACGCCGAAAAGCTGTGACTTCCACCGAACATATGATGTAAATTGAGGGGAATTGCCATGACTGCGACCGTCTACTACAATTCAATATTGATGGGTTTGTTTGACACGCGAAAATAAACGACGTCATATTATTGGGTCCTTATTAAACGTGAGGCAAAACACGCGGAAGTTGCATATGGATGCAATTGGACTCTACCTTTTAGAAATTATAATTGGCTGATATTATTTGGGATTATAATTGGCTAATTGGACTCTACGTACCTACTAAGGAAATACAATTTCCCTTTTTCATCAGAGGGTGGTGGAAATGTCAAAATAGTAGGAGGGTAATTTATAAAATGAAATCCATATTTTATATCTTAAAATTATTTTAAAATAATCAGCAACTATTATTCTGTTTCCGTATCAGTATATTTTTGATTTCGTCACGTAATAAATTTTTATTATTAACAAGCTAATCGAATCTAATTTTCAAGACTGGTTGGGAAATTGTTCTGAATTCAGAGAAAATAGCATACACACTAATGTCAGTCCTGTTGAACTGACAAAGCATGCAAGATGGTAGGACCATAGTATGCAAGCTAAAGTGTAACATGCTCGCTTTTACGTCAAATGAACTGTAGGGACAGTTTGAGGAAATTTTGAATGCTGCTGACATTCGAATGCACGTGCAAGAGTTGCATGGTGTATGAAACTCATACGATGATGCACACTACTTTCAAGGAGCTCATGACTACACCCATGCAAGATGGGGCTCTAGCCCATGAGCATGGTGTACATATGACTGTGCTTATTGAGAATGTGGTGGGCCTATAATATGTGATTCCTAATGAGTTACTAGATAACATCAATTTGTTGTCTTTCTCATCCTCATTTGACGGGGTTATGGTGAACTTCAATTTGAATAAGATAGATGATAGCCTTGAAGAGCTAGTCAATACGCTTATAACTTATGAGATCACCATGAAATAGGGAATTGTTGTTTTTCTAATGGGCCTCTCGTCAGACGAAAAATTGCCCACAAGGTAAGGGAAAGAAATGTTCTGCCCCTCACAAGAAAATCAATCCTAATAAGATGCAAACTGTAATGCCCGAGATTTAATCATTTTAATCAGACGTTGATTAATTGACGTAATGGAAGTCATAGGAACTCAAATGACGAAGCCGGGCGTTGGTTTATGTTAAGCCAAGATGTTGAACCGAACATCTCAAGATGTTAGGCCGAACATCTCGCGCCCGAGCGGCAGAAAAGCACCGCCCGAGCGCGCATGTATAATTGTGTGGGCCGAGAGTTCTTCGCCCTAGCGAGCAACTTTTGACCGCCCGAGCGACAGGAGATGTTCAGCCGAGGATCTCGACCGAAACTGACTCGCCCTAGCGGTAGGTTTTGACCGCCCTAGCGAGAGACATGCAGAACATGCACAATGCCACTTGCCCTTGGGTTATGAAACGTGTATGTATATATGTAAATATATATATATCAGCCTATTCCTTCAGAGGGAAAAGACGAGAGCTTCAAGGGAAAAGCTTTAAGGGTTCTTCGATATTTATTTTGGAATTTGCGAGAAATTCGTCCGTCCGATTTTGAATCCGACTTCGGTACTGTGTTCCTATCAACGTAGGCTACAACTGGACGTAAGTTTTACTACGTTTTGACATGCTTTGAAATTATGATGTTGTCAGAATTGAATGGAATTCATATATGATGTTCTTGACATGTTAGACATCATAGAATCGAAGTCAGATTTATAAACTGAATGATTATGAAATTGTTATGATTTTCGGAGTAGTTTTGGAGTCGATTTGATATCAGAATTGAGTTGTTATTGATTATGAGATATTGGAATTGATATCTGACTAATATGATATGGCTGGATATATTGAGATTTCGCCGTTATGTTGTTGAAACAGAATTTGATTAAATTCTGATTATATCCAGTATTGGTTGGATGGTGTATTGATATTATACCCTCAATATCGTTATTGTCAGACTGAGTATTGACAGGCTTGAGTTCGAGACTTCAAAAGAGTCGGAATAACAGAACGACAGGTATAAATTAATGTTGAGTTGGGATTGCACAACTCGAGTGAGGTTTGACTCGAGTCTCCCTAAATCACATACTTTTATTTATTGCATTGATATTTGCAATTGATAAGACTTATGATTGTAGTTTATTGATTTATAGCTACTGTATGATAAGATTGATATTTGTAGCCTATTGATTTATAGCTACTGCATGTAATGACTGCTGACTCGCTAGTCATTGACTGATTTGCTTGCATACTGAATGCATGTATTGATTACTGAGTCGTTGAGTCATAGGCTGATTCGCCTAGTCACCAGCTGATTCGTCGGGTTATAGACTGATTCGTCTATTTATTGGCTGATTCGCCTAATTATAGCTGATTCGCTATATTTTGACTGATTCGTCTACACTTAAGCTGATTCGCTTAATTACAGGCTGATTCGTCTGGTTATTGGCTGATTCGCCTAATTCTTGACTGATTCGTCAATTCTGCGGCTGATTCGCCCAGACACTGAATATATGAATTATATCGATGCCGTTTAGGGATTGATTCATTCCTAGCGACTGAGATTCAGTATATTTATCATTATTCAGACATCGGGATCCCTAGAATAGAGTTGAGTCGAGTCTGAGACGACGCGTCAGTTGAGTCGAGTCTGAAATGACGCGTCGATTGAGTTGAGTCTGATATGACATGTTGAATTACAGTTTTATATCATTCATGTTTGTTGAATTGCTACAGGTTAATGATAACTTATATATGCTTTTGTATATGTTTCTATATAATTGCATGTGTACATTGTTTATACTGGGATATTCATATCTCACCGGAGTTATCCGGCTGTTGTCTTGTTTTGTATGTGTGCATGACAACAGGTGGGACTGGATCAGGGTCGAGAAGACGATGAGAGAAGACGAGGTTAGCGTGGAGACTCCGGACTTGGTTTAGAGATAGGGTTAGACACTTGATATTAGCTGTTAAACCCTAGTTGAATAAATGTATGTGGTACAGGACTTGTACTTTTATACTGAGATGTATATTCATGTTTAATATGTAATTTGATTAAATTACATTACGTTTCCGCTTTGTATTTTAAAAAAAATTTAGACCCTGTTTTATAATTGATTAATTAATCCCAGTGATGATTAAGATCATGATTAGCGTCCGGGTCCCCACAACAGGTGGTATCAGAGCTGTAGGTACTAGAACTGTAGATTCTTGAGATTGAGATAGAAGAGGCTAGTGAGCGCGGTAGATTGAGGTATTCTTTCCTGCTTCTGAATGCTAGCATGCTTTACTGCTTTATATAATACATGTTACTTGACTCATCTGATTTGATTTGGTAATATGTATTATTGGGAACGAATCTGAATTGATTCTCGATCAGCAGTAAGATGATCGGAGGAGAGACTGAATTGAAACAGATGTGTTGGATTGGATTACTAATCCTTTTGAGTTTCAGATATGCCTCCTAGACGAATTCCAGAACAGGGTAGTACATCGAATCCTCCAATGGATGTAACACCGACTCCAATGGAAACCTTGCTGAAGAGGTTTCAGTCATTCAAACCACCCACTCTGAAAGGTACTGAGACATCAGTCGAGTGTGAGAGTTGGTTAGGTAGCATTGAGTTGCTGTTTGATTCACTGGGATACAGTGATGAGCGCCGAATTAAATTGATTGGTCACCAGTTGCTGGATGTTGCACAAAGCTGGTGGGTAACAATGAAGAGGGCCTTGGAGCTGCGAGGTACGATTATTACTTGGGATGTATTTAAAACTGAGTTTTATCAGAGATTTTTCCCAATATCGTACAGAAAGGACAAGGGGGCGGAGTTTGCCAATTTGAGACAGGGTCAGCTGAACATTGAAGAATATGTGACCAAGTTCTCTACCTTGTTGAAGTTTGCTCCACATGTGTCTGAAAATGACGAAGCCGTTGCGGATCAGTTCATCAATGGTTTGAACCCCGATATTTTTACATTGGTGAACACAGGGCGACCGAATAACTTTGCTGATGCCATGAATAGAGCAAAGGGCGCTGAAGCGGGCCTGATAAGACAGAGAGGAGCTGAATTTGTTCCTCCAGTGTCGAGACCACATCAACCACCTCCCCGATTCGAGAGTGGTAGTAGCAGTGGTGGAAGGAAAGACTTTCTGAAAGCTAGAGGAAAGCAGTTTAAGAAGTCTAGAGGTAGTTCTTCTAGCTCCAGTGGTTCTCAGCAGAGTTATACTGGCGTTTATTGCGGAAATTGTGGAGGGAGACATTCCACTGAGCAATGCCAAGGTGTACTTGGTAGTTGCCACTTCTGCAAGCAACAGGGACATTTTGCCAGAGTATGTCCACAGAGGGGTTCCCAAAGATCCCAGGGAGCTGAACCATCTGGATCAGCGGCACAGTGGAGTAGACGATCAGCTGCTGTTCCTTCATTTCAGCCAACACCATCTCAGTCACAGCAGAGGCCAGGAGGACGCCAGACAGTCGGCCAGCCTCCTAGACAGCAGGCCAGAATATTTGCTTTGACCGAGGAGCAGGCTCAAGAATCACCAGATGATAATGTTGCAGGTAACTGAGTTGTTTGATTATCCTGCATATGTATTGAGTGATGCTGGTGCTTCACATACTTTTATTTCTGAAAGAATTGCATTGATGTATGCATTATCTGTTGAATCCTTAGTTACTGTAGTAATTGTTTCTGTTCCTTTGGGAAAAGATCTTGTATCAGCGATTTCTGTTAGATCTTGTATACTACAGTAGAATGAGAATGAGATTGAGTTAGATTGTGTGGTAGCTTGTATTGTACTAATGTTCTCTGATTTTGGGACTGCATTACTGATATTGATATGCCAAGTACTGAGCTACCATAGATTAATTCCAGAAGATGGTGAGAATCAGACCTGAGATGACCAAGAGATGAATATTGTACGATAAGAATTCTAGACTGAGAATTCTTTTGATATTCGTACTAGCTATGACTCGATTATTACAGAAAGGAGCAGAATGACTCCTTATGTATTCAGTTGATTTACTGAAATTGAGTCTATCATTGGCTGATTTACCAATGATATGAAAGTTATTAATGTTTTCTCTGATAAGACTTCAGATCTGATTCAAATCAGAGAGATTGATTTTAGCCTTGAATCGGATTGAATATTGATGCTTATTCTGAATAAGTGTTTAAAACCGATTGTAGACAATAGAGATTACGTTGTACTGTCCGAACCAGAGCTGATGTTGAAACGTTAGCAGTTCAAAAAGCTGATTAGAATGTTTAGAACTTAATATCGATAGTCAGAACAGAGTGTCGATCAGAGTAACAGATATGTGATTGTGTATGTTGTATGAGATTGATTATTTTGTGATGTCAGATGTGTCAGAATTGTACAGTAAAGCTTTATATTGATAGTTAGAGCCGAATACCAGGTAGGTATTTCTTCTTTAAATTATGTTATTAACTGATTGGTGTATATCAAATAGTTCGAATCTGGAACGACAGATAGTGTCAGAAACGCAGAACAGTGAATTCAATTTCAGTTGGTAACTGTGAATGTATTATATTCGAACAGATAGCTTTGATACAGACAGATTAGATCAGTTATGACAGAATTTGTACTGAAATGTTGGCAGAAATTGTACTGATATGTCTGAATTGCTAACAGAAAAGACATAAAGATAGAAATTAGAAGATTTATTACAGAATTGTGAAGTTTTAAATAGAAATGGGAGTACATTTCTATGGCTTTCGTAATGAAATTACCGCCATTTTCTACAGATTGTGATATAATATGATTGTGATTGACAGATTGTTCAATCTATAATCTATTAGTTTGTACAAGATAACGTACAAACATGACCAGATGACACAGATCGATGTCAGAGAAGTGGTTAGAAAGATCAGAATGTCACAGTAGACTATGTCAGATTGTGGATTTTGCTTGAATTTGTATTTTCGATAGAGTATATCATGAACTCTCTCTGAGATTGTTTTACAGATTGACAGACCGTCAGAATGTATTATCCAAGATATTGGAAGACTTTGGTAGAGTTATAGAGTGCTAGATGTTAGCACTAATTGATATGATTCAGCATTACTGTGGGACAATAGCTATCAGCTTATCAGAGGGGTAATGAGATAGTATAGACAAGACAGTATACGATGAGTACTACAGATTTCTTTTGAAGACAATTCGAAGGAAGATGCAGATAGTTCAGAATGGACAGATTTAAGAAACCAACGTCGGATGATGACGATTGGTAGTTGAAGCTAAAGATTGTTTATGTCTTTGTTTGAGGTAAACAGATTTGTTAACAGCTGATGATACTGATATGTGATAAGCTGTAGATTGGTTTATACGGATGTTGTATAGCCAGTATGATGAGATTGATTTTGTCAGAACTAGTTTGAGGGGTATTATGACATTATACTTCGTGAATTCTTATTCCAGACTGGAATCAGATATTTGAGTTTTGGTTTAAACTCTGTACGCCTTTCTTCTGATATATCTGAATTGATTGTTTGTGAGTTCGAGGACGAACTCAGATCTAAGAGGGGGAAAAATGTAATGCCCGAGATTTAATCATTTTAATCAGACGTTGATTAATTGACGTAATGGATGTCATAGGAACTCAAATGACGAAGCCGGGCGTTGGTTTATGTTAAGCCAAGATGTTGAACCGAACATCTCAAGATGTTAGGCCGAACATCTCGCGCCCGAGCGGCAGAAAAGCACCGCCCGAGCGCGCATGTATAATTGTGAGGGCCGAGAGTTCTTCGCCCTAGCGAGCAAATTTTGACCGCCCGAGCGACAGGAGATGTTCAGCCGAGGATCTCGACCGAAACTGACTCGCCCTAGCGGTAGGTTTTGACCGCCCTAGCGAGAGACATGCAGAACATGCACAATGCCACTTGCCCTTGGGTTATGAAACGTGTATGTATATATGTAAATATATATATATATCAGCCTATTCCTTCAGAGGGAAAAGACGAGAGCTTCAAGGGAAAAGCTTTAAGGGTTCTTCGATATTTATTTTGGAATTTGCGAGAAATTCGTCCGTCCGATTTTGAATCCGACTTCGGTACTGTATTCCTATCAACGTAGGCTACAACTGGACGTAAGTTTTACTAACGTTTTGACATGCTTTGAAATTATGATGTTGTCAGAATTGAATGGAATTCATATATGATGTTCTTGACATGTTAGACATCATAGAATCGAAGTCAGATTTAGAAACTGAATGATTATGAAATTGTTATGATTTTCGGAGTAGTTTTGGAGTCGATTTGATATCAGAATTGAGTTGTTATTGATTATGAGATATTGGAATTGATATCTGACTAATATGATATGGCTGGATATATTGAGATTTCGCCGTTATGTTGTTGAAACAGAATTTGATTAAATTCTGATTATATCCAGTATTGGTTGGATGGTGTATTGATATTATACCCTCAATATCGTTATTGTCAGACTGAGTATTGACAGGCTTGAGTTCGAGACTTCAAAAGAGTCGGAATAACAGAACGACAGGTATAAATTAATGTTGAGTTGGGATTGCACAACTCGAGTGAGGTTTGACTCGAGTCTCCCTAAATCACATACTTTTATTTATTGCATTGATATTTGCAATTGATAAGACTTATGATTGTAGTTTATTGATTTATAGCTACTGTATGATAAGATTGATATTTGTAGCCTATTGATTTATAGCTACTGCATGTAATGACTGCTGACTCGCTAGTCATTGACTGTTTTGCTTGCATACTGAATGCATGTATTGATTACTGAGTCGTGGAGTCATAGGCTGATTCGCCTAGTCACCGGCTGATTCGTCGGGTTATAGACTGATTCGTCTATTTATTGGCTGATTCGCCTAATTATAGCTGATTCGCTATATTTTGACTGATTCGTCTACACTTAAGCTGATTCGCTTAATTACAGGCTGATTCGTCTGGTTATTGGCTGATTCGCCTAATTCTTGACTGATTCGTCAATTCTGCGGCTGATTCGCCCAGACACTGAATATATGAATTATATCGATGCCGTTTAGGGATTGATTCATTCCTAGCGACTGAGATTCAGTATATTTATCATTATTCAGACATCGGGATCCCTAGAATAGAGTTGAGTCGAGTCTGAGACGACGCGTCAGTTGAGTCGAGTCTGAAATGACGCGTCGATTGAGTTGAGTCTGATATGACATGTTGAATTACAGTTTTATATCATTCATGTTTGTTGAATTGCTACAGGTTAATGATAACTTATATATGCTTTTGTATATGTTTCTATATAATTGCATGTGTACATTGTTTATACTGGGATATTCATATCTCACCGGAGTTATCCGGCTGTTGTCTTGTTTTGTATGTGTGCATGACAACAGGTGGGACTGGATCAGGGTCGAGAAGACGATGAGAGAAGACGAGGTTAGCGTGGAGACTCCGGACTTGGTTTAGAGATAGGGTTAGACACTTGATATTAGCTGTTAAACCATAGTTGAATAAATGTATGTGGTACAGGACTTGTACTTTTATACTGAGATGTATATTCATGTTTAATATGTAATTTGAGTAAATTACATTACGTTTCCGCTTTGTATTTTAAAAAAAATTTAGACCCTGTTTTATAATTGATTAATTAATCCCAGTGATGATTAAGATCATGATTAGCGTTCGGGTCCCCACACAAACTCTGAAAGATACTTAAAAGGCCTAAAAAGCCCGATAAATTAGAACATATTTATTTCACTGCAAGAAGTCCGGACATAAGAAATTATATATGCCAGAAATGTTCTGGAAATGATAACTGAATGTCCAAGTAAACATGATTTCAACAAAAACCAAAAGAAAGTTAGATGATCCAAATCCCACACAAATATGGCACGCTAGACTAGGTCATATTTCCCAAAGAAGGATGCACAAACTAGTGGGAAAAAGCATGTTTGACTTGTCAGACATAAATTCTCTACCTACTTGTAAGTCCTGTCTAAAAGGAAAACTGACCAAGACTCCATTCAATGGAAATATGGAACGTGCACATGGTCTACTGGATTTGATCCACACAGACGTTTGTGGCCCGCTAAGTGTTAGCACAAAATATGGGCAATCCTACTTCATTACCTTACTGATGACCATTTGAGGTATGGGTACGTTTATTTGATGAAACACAACTCTGAAGCATTTGAAAAGTTCAAAGAATTCAGATCTGAAGTAGAAAATCAGCTAGAAAGAAGTATTAAGGCACTTCGATCTGATCGAAGTGGAGAATGCTTGAGTGCTGAATTTTTGGGTTATCTAAAAGAGAATGTGATTCTCACAGTGGACTCCACCAGCAACACCACAATTGAATGGTGTTTCTAAACATCATAAACGAACCTTGTTGGACATGGTTCGATCTATGATGGGATTCACTGAATTGTCTACATCGTTTTGGGGCTTTGCGCTTGAAACTGCGGCAATGTTGTTGAATAATGTTTATACTAAAGCAGTGGATAAAACACCATATGAGATATGGTTGGAAAAAACTCCCAAATATTCTTACATGAGAATAAGGAGATCTCTTGCTTACGTGAAGCACAGTGGGAGACAAATTGGATAGTAGATCCACTTTATGCTACTTTGTAGGATATCCAAATAATTCTGTTGGATATTATTTCTATCTTCCTAATGAAGTAAAAATGTTTGTTTCAAGAAATGTCACCTTTTTGGAAAGGGAATTTCTATTAGATAGAAAAGGAAAGATGATAGAACTTGAAGAAATTCAAGATACTCCCTCAACTATAGTAGTTGAACCTAATCCCCAACAACCAATAGTTGAAGTACAAGCTCCTAGAAGGTCTGATAGGGTTATTAGACCATTTACAAGATATATTCTTATTCATGAACAATTGAATAAACAAGGCCATGATGAGTCTTGTGTTAGAAGTGATCCAATGAATTTCAAAGAAGAAATATCTGATACTGATTCAACCAAATGGCTTGAAGCCATGCAGTCAGAAATGGACTCTATGTATTCAAACCAATTCTGGACATTGGTGGATCAACCTGAGAGAATCGTTCCCATAGGGTGCAAATGGATCTACAAAAGAAATCTTGGGGCGAATGGGAAGGTAGTGACCTTCAAAGAAAGGCTGGTTGCAAAAGATTATACTCAAAGACAATGAGTTGACTATGAGGAAATTTTTCACCCGTTGCTATGTTTAAGTCCATTAGATTACTACTAGCCATAGCATCATGGTATGACTATGAGATATGGCAAATGGATGTAAAGACTGCTTTCCTCAACAGTGACATCAAAGAAGAAATTTATATGTCTCAACCTAAGGGATACACATCAGTAGGAAGTGAGCATAAGGTATGCAAACTTCAGAGATCAATATATGGTCTCAAGCAGGAGTCAAGGAGTTGGAACCTCAGATTTGATAGCACTATTAAAGAGTTTGGTTTTGCTAAGAATCTAGAGGAACCGTGCGTGTACAAGAAGGTTAGTGGGAGTGTAGTGACATTCCTAGTACTTTATGTTGATGATATCCTACTCATTGGGAATGATGTGGGATTATTGCAATCAACTAAAGTATGGTTGGCCTGTAAATTCTCCATGAAAGACATGGGTGAAGCATCCTACGTATTGGGAATACAAATCTATAGAGATAGATCTAATAGGATGTTCAGACTCACCCAAGACACCTATATCGATACCATTATAAAACGATTCTCTATGGAAGAGTCCAAGAGAAGATACTTACCAATGTGTCATGGTATTACTCTATCTAAAGCTATGTGTCCCAAAACTGATGAAGAGATAGAGATGATGACACGTATTCCATATGCGTCAGTCATTGGTAGTATCATGTATGGTATGATATCGACACATCCTGATGTTGCTTAGGTTATGAGTGTTACAAGTAGATATCAGGAGAACCCTGGTCCAATGCATTGGAAAGCCGTGAAAGATATTCTTAAGTACTTGAGAAGGACTAAGAACTTGTTCATGGTCTATGGGGGTGGAGAATTAAAATTGGAAGGCTACACGGATTCTAGCTTCCAATGTGATGTAGATGATTCGAAATCGACCTCTGGTTTTGTATTCATGTTTAATGGTGCGACTGTCTCTTGGAAAAGTTCCAAGTAAGACACCGTTGCGGATTCCACCACTGAAACTGAATATATTGCTGCATCTGATGCAGTCAAAGAGGTAGTTTGGATGAGGAATTTTGTCCAAGAGTTGGGCGTTATTCCTAATGGAGTTGATCCAGTTCCGTTGTACTGGAACAACACTGGTGTCGTTGCGCAAGCAAAGGAACCAATGTCTCATCAACGATCCAAACATGTACTGAGGAAGTTCCACATCATACGGGAGATAGTGGGAAGATGAGACATATCAGTTGAAAGAGTCCACTCTGCAGATAATGTTGCTTATCCACTTACAAAGCCCTTGCCAGGACCATTGTTTGAAAAACATCGCGAAGCGCTCTAGGGCAAGTGGGAGATTGTTAGAGTAGATGCCCTGCAAGCCAACGGTTGGCTAGGGAATTTATTGACTCAAGTGAAATAAACAATCTTTATTTTAATATAATTTAATTTTTTATCGTCTTGTTATACTTTATCTGTATACCCATGCAATCAGCATAGATAAAGTCCTTGATTATGCTTTAATACAAATGAATCGTAATTCGATGTTGAAACTCATTTGTAAACACTGCATATTCTAAATTCGTTCCTAGTCGATTCAGCCGCCTAAAACATGGATAAAGGTCGCTTGAGCTCGAGACTAGCATCTATGATGTTGTGTACTGCATTTCTTGGTAAGAGCATGGAGATGTCCAAACATGCAGATGGGTAGTCATATGATAATTATACCGAACAACCCTACCTCGGACTTTCCAAGTGGTTATCATTCATCGAGAGGATAAGTCCGTGGTTATGATTGTACACCATTAGTCCTTATGACCCGGGACAACACTGAGGCTCTATATGCTAGGGCTGTGCTTTGACTCGTTTACCGGCTCCAGGAGAGTCATTAGGTGGCGAGGTTGGGTATAGTTGCGACATATATAGGAGCCAGTGCATTGTACTCTGGGATTCACCGCTCACCTGCAGGTGTGTATATCCTATGTGATCTAATGAAATAATAGTGCATGGAATCTCTGGCCAGAGTATGAGATGTACGTTGGAGAAGGAGTTCTCCAATAGTACACGCGATGCCACTAGTATAGTTATCACATAGTTATCGAATTAATATGCAACCCTCGATGAACCAATGGTTGCAGATTCGATCGGGATATATGAGATGAAGGGACCGTACTGTACGTTAATCATAATCAACTGCTTCTTGCAGACACTATCAGTGATACCTAGGGGATCATGGGGCGATGCTACTAGACGCTCTTACCATGATCCGATAGGTGCAATCAGAAATGAGTTCTGACATTCTTAATCAAGGTGTTGATGAAAAGAATGGGGCTAACTAGGGTAAGCCTGGATAAGAATAAATACTATTCTGAATCACAAAGAGTTGTGAACCCACGGCTAGCTGTATCCCTGAACCATTGAGGGTCACACAAGCACTGGATCGTTTGTTCCCGTTGAGAGAATAAATTCAAGGAGTTGAATTCATATTATGATATAGTAAATTCAAGGATTTGAATTTATGATAAATAAATTTTGAGAAAATAAATTCAAGGAGTTGAATTTATGAATTTATATAATTTGGAGAGAATAAATTCAAAGAGTTGAATTTATAGTTGAATTTATAAAATTTGATAATTTAATTTATTAAACTCAAATGTTGGGTTTATTAAATATTAAATTTTGGAGGTGATAAAATTCAAGGAGTTGAATTTACAATTTATATAATAAATTCAAATGTTGAATTTATAATTAATTTAATTTATTAAACATAAAATTTGAGTTTATTAATTATTAAATTAAATATAATGAGAGTATATTTAATGGGCTTGTAGGATTACAAGTCCAACATATTAAATAATTAAAGTTATTAATGGACTTTGATTAATTAATTAAACTAGTTGGACTAGCCCAATTAATTAATCAAGCCCATTAATGTTAATTATGAAATTTAGGTTAAGTTTCTTTTTTAAGGAAATAAAAAGATAAATAACCTAGCCTCCATGTCTTGATATTTTTAGTGATTCACGTGAGTTTCAAAAATCCTCCCAAATTTTTTGGCCAACTTTTCAAGAAAAAAAGAGAGTTGAGTTGTCTCTCGATTTGAACTCCAACGTTGAAACTTCTTCCAAATATTCTAGTACTATTTGGAAGAGGAACAAATCTTTTAGTCATGGACCTAATTAGAAGAATCGAAGAAAGTTCGTAGGGATTCATCAAGAGCTAATCTGTTCATACCGGATTAGTTGAAGCCAAGGGATTTAATTCACAAAGGTATAATTTCTAAACATCCTATGAATGTTTATTGTTAAAACCATACGAGCGCCCAAAGCAAAACATATTTTGATTTTCAAAATAAATAAAATATTTTAAACTTCCGCTGCGTTTGGGCTTGTAGAAAACCAACATCTAACATATCTTTGCCTCCTCTAGGTATAAATGTCGTCTTTAATGACAAGTGTGTTAGAGTATATGTTTAGCGAGCCAACTTGTGGGTTGAACTTTATCGACTCTTATGTAAAAATAATATTTATTTTAATAATTTTTTACGGTTTTATCCAATTATGACATTTTTTAATCTGTTTACTCATACAAACTGCATATATTAAGTGAGGAGAGTGAGATTGTTTGTTTAGGTTAAAGAGTTCACATTATTGACAGTTGCCAAAAATGAATCGATTGAAATTTTGATTTTCGAAATTTTCAAGTTTCATTATATGAACAAGTTTTGTACTCTCGCTACATCGGCATTGTCTGATCATCGATCGAGGTTATAATTTGTTCATAATTATTTATTTAGTAAATTTAAAATCTATTAATTAAATATTGATATTAGTAGTGATGAATATTGTAGAACCCGAAAATCGAATTACGTATAAACCATGCATAATTGCTACTATTTAAAATTTAAAATGAAATTTTTAATTAAATATAGGAAGTGTTTAATTCATTTTAATAATTGTTTAGTCATGATTATTTATTTTAGAAGTAGATGTTTAGTTTTATCTTTTCAGGATGAATACGCGAGGTCGGACCGGAGTTTGGAGATTAGAGATAATTAATAATAAGAAATATATTCATAAATTTAATTAAGTCAAGGAATAATTTAATTTAAAGAAAAAGAATGTTTTAGGATTTATTAAATTAATGGGAGCTAAGTTAATTAATAAGTTCTTTTAGGTTAATATTTAATTAAAGCTTAAATTAAGATTGGTTGTAATGCCCGGAAAATTAATCCTAGTAATCGGTAATTATTGATTTATAATTTGATATGATTATGAAAGGAATAATCGAGACACGAAATAAGATTTTATTTTAGGGGTGTAAGTTTCGGACAGAACCAGTGGCGCCCGAGCGGTAAGAAATGACCGCCCGAGCGCCAAAGTTCCATAAAGTTATGTCTCGGACAGAAGAGTTGGCGCCCGGGCGGTAGTTTTTGACCGCCCGAGCGCCAAGGGGCCATATCGATTGTGTCGGGCAGAAAGGACCGCGCCCGAGCGGTGCATTATTACCGCCCGAGCGCGAGGCATGCAAAGCGAAAATATGACGGGTGGCTTCAGCATGCACCGTAGGTGTATATATATATATATACATTACAAATTCTTCATTTCCTTTAGAAGAAATAATCGAGAAAGGGTTTTGTGTTTGTGCTGGAAATCCTTACGCCTTTTATGAGAAATCCGTCCGTTAGATTTTAAATCCGACTTCGGTACCGAGTTCCTAGCGACGTAGGCTACACTTTGACGTAAGTTTTGCTACGTTTTGACATGCTTTGAATTTATGTTATTGTCAGAATTGAATGGAATTCATATATGATGTTCTTGATATGATAGACATCGTAGAATCGAAGTCAGACTGAGAAACGGACTGATTATGGAATTGTTATGAATTTGTAGGGTATATTAAGTTATACCGGACAGATTTGAATTGTGATTGAATTATGGCTTGTACTGGATATGGGTTATGGATTGTAACTATTATCTGGTGATGTTGTATTGACGGAGATACTAGAATTGTACCGTTATACTGTGATTTTGAATTAAATCCAGATTGATCAGATTGTTATCAATTGGAGTGGTATATTGACATAAGATTATTCATATTGTCATTACCAGACAGACTGTGAATTCAGGACTTCGACTGAGCAGGAAACCGAGACTGCAACGAAAGGTATAAGTCAATGTGGTATTGGGAGATGGACTTGAGTCGGTTTAGACTTGGGTTTCCCTAAATCACATACTTTATTTTATTGCATGGATATTTGCATTGATTTGATTAATATACTTGTTCTCTTGATATTAGACAACAGGTATTGGTTGAATTGTCTTGTGACACACCGTGCCGGATAGTGGTGGTATCACCACGGCACATTGAACGATGTCTCAGGATAGGATGCTAGCGATAGAGCTATAGTCCTTGACGGTTAGGTCAGGACACTGGATGTATGGTTATATCGAGTAATGGAATCCATTACGGAATTCGATATAGGAACACCATATTTGGTTATATCGAGTAAAGGGGTTAGAATTCTTCTATTACGGAATTCGATATAGGAATACCGGGGCACTGGTTATATCGAGTAATAGAGATTATGGTTCCCTCCTTTACGGAATTCGATATAGGAATACCACATCTGGAAACCGGGATCCCTAGACTAGGATTGAGTCTAGTCTTAAATGATGTAGCTACGAGTATTGTAGATTCTTGTTTATGTTTCGGAGTATGATACATATTCATGTTACCTGATTACATGCTTTATATTGTTTATATGATTGCATGTTTCATTGATTTATACTGGGGATTATATTCTCACCGGTATATCCGGCTGTTGTCTTGTCTGTATGTGTACTTGACAACAGGTGGGACAGGTCCAGGGTCGAGGAGATGAAGAGCTAGATCGTGATTAGAGTGGTGGCACCGGACTTAGACTAGATGTAGGGTTAAACACTTGACTTTAGTTTTAAACCCTAGTTTGAATAAATGTTGAAATACATGATTTGTATTTTATATACTGATATGTATATATGTTGTATGTCACTACGTTCCGCATTTTAAAAAAATTTTAGACCCTGTTTTATTATTGATTAATTAGTCCCAATGATGATTAAGAATTTGATTAGCGTCCGGGTCCCCACATTGGTAAACAATTGAGGATCAATTAATCTAGGTATAATATATTCACGAAATTAAACATAGCATTTAAATATTTAAATTTGAGGTCACGTATGCCATGCAAGATTCTAAAGTAAACAAATTTGTTAATGCATTAAAATATATATAATGGAGGTTTAAAATCTTAAACAATTAAAATGCAAGGTTTAAATAAAATATACCATGCAAATGAGTAAAAATTTTGATCAAGATATTTTAAATGTGTAGTAAACCTCATTCAAATCACATCATGAGCCTTTAAGGTGAATACAATTCCTCACCTTTAATTCATTAGTTATTAGTGAATTCAAACACAATAATTGTAAGGCCCGAGATTTCATCATTTTTGTGAGAACCCGAAAATTAAATAATTGATTTAAATTTTCGGATGGCATTTTCGTAATTATTGGAGGGAAATGGCATTTTCGTAATTATGGGAGGTCAATGGCATTTTCGTAAATATTGGATGGCATTTTCGTAATTTTTGCAAAAATTTGGACAAATATTGAGAGGATGGCACGTGTGATTTCTTGCATGCAATATATATATATATATATATATATATATATATATATATATATATATATATATATATATATATATATATATAAGAATTCCTTGACTCAATCAGAGAAAAGAACCGAGCAACTTTCCTAGAAATCCCTTTTGCTTCTCCGTAGGTTCAATTGGGGAGTTTGATAATTCCGTCTACCCGATTTTGAATCCGACTTCAGTATTGAGTTCCTATCAACGTAGGCTACAACTGGACGTAAGTTTTACTACGTTTTGACATGTCTTGAAATTATGATGTTGTCAGAATTGAACAGAATTCATATATGATGTTCTTGATAGGTTAGACATCGTAGAATCGAAGTCAGATTAAGAAACAGACTGATTATGGAATTTTTATGAATTTTCAGAGTATATTGATTTATATCGGACAGATTTGGATTATGAATGAATTACGAATTGTATTGGATATGGGTTATGGATTGTAACTGTTATCTGGTGAATTGGTATTGACGGAGATATTAAAATTGTACCGTTATACCGTTGATTTTGAATTAAATCCAGATTGATCAGATTGTTATGGAATTGACTGGTATATTAATATGAGATTATTGATATTGTCAGTACCAGACAGATTGTGAGTTTGGGATTGCGACTGAGCCAGAAACCGACGAAAGAAAGGTATAAGTCAATGTGGTATTGGGAGATGGACTTGAGTCGGTTTAGACTTGGGTTTCCCTAAATCACATACTTTACTTTATTGCATTGATATTTGCATTGAGTTGATTTATATACTTGTTCTCTTGATTTTAGACAGCAGGTATTAGACGAGTAGTCTTGTGACAGAAGTGCCGTTAGTGGTGGGATCACCACGGGCACATTGCACGATGTCATAAGATGGTGTATTGGCGGATGTGCCAAAGACTGTCACTGGATGTTTGGCTATCGATGTGGATAGGATGGTGGCTTTTTCTATTACTGTTAATCAGTATTGTATCGATGTGGATAGATTAGTAGCTCTTCTATTACTGTTAATCGATGTCATATCGATGTGGATAGAATTTGAGTTGCTTCTATTACTGTTAATCGGTACTATATTGATGTGGATAGAATAATAGCTTCCTCTATTACTGGTAATCGATACCGTATCGATTTGAATAGAAGTGGAGTCTTTTCTATTACTGTTGATCGATACCATATCGGCGTGGATAGAACTGGAGTCTTTTCTATTACTGCTAGTCGATATACGTGCATGCCAACTTCTGGAATCGGGATCCCTAGACTAGGACTGAGTCTAGTCTAAATGATGTAGCTACGAGTATTGTCGACAGTTTGATATTGATTATGTTTCAGACTTTGTTACATATATCTGTTACCTGATTACATGCTTTATATTGTTTATATGATTGCATGTTTCGTTGATTTATACTGGGAGTATATTCTCACCGGTTTATCCGGCTGTTGTCTTGTCTGTATGTGTACTTGACAACAGGTGGGACAGGATCAGGGTCCAGGAGATGAAGAGAGAGATCGTGATTAGAGTGGTGGCACTGGACTTGGACTAGAGATAGGGTTGAACACTTGATCGTAGTTGTCAAACCCTAGTTTGAATAAATGTGTTATAATACAGGACTTGTATTTTATATACGGATATGTATATATGTTTTAGTTTCACTACGTTCCGCATTTTAAAAAAAAAATTAGACCCTGTTTATAATTGATTAATTAGTCTCAATGATGATTAAGAACTTGATTAGCGTCCGGGTCCCCACAATAATATACCTTAATTCTTCCTTAACCCATAATGCTAGTAAATATACAAAAATATGCAGCAAAATGAGGAAAAGAATCGGCTAACAAGGAGAGAATGAAGCAATTCAAAAACCATTCAACTCCTTCACTTGTAACTCCCACCTTAATGCATATTATGACACCTTTAACACCTCTTTCAACACTCACCTTCATTGTCTAGCAAACCCACACTCTTACCTGTGAAAAATATCAAGAAATAGCAGCTTAGAATCGTGAGTTAGCAGCTAGAATAAAAGAATAAGAGCAGCTACAGCAAGGTGAAGAAACAATTCAATTCCCATTCAAACTCTCACTTGTAACTCTCAACTAAATGCAATTCAAGCTAGAGTTATTTAACACCTCTTATATCATTCACCTTCCATACCTAGAATTCCCCCACCCTTACATTCGAAATATAAGAAAGAACCAGTTGTTGAAATCGTGAAAAACAGCACAGAAACAAGAAAGGAAATCCAACTCCGACTCCGCCGCTCGTATTCGTCGTTTTGATTTGTTTTTTTGTCAAAACAAATTCCAGGCATGTATATTTTGTTCCTTTGCTCCTCAATCAAGCCATATTAGATATTTTAAAGCAGTATATGATCAAGATTTAGGAGACAACACGAAATATATCAGCAACATTGTAATGAACCAGCACAAAGCACTCACGACTTTTTGTTCTCGACTTCACGGTTTTGCTGAATTTTGTTGCTTACAGGATGTTGTTCGGTTCCAGGCACTCAAGGCTGCTTCTAGGCATAAATTAGAATGTGTTAGGGTGTTATTGGTTCAATGGTTCAAGTCCATACACGCACAACAAAGAATTGACAACAATAATTCCATGAGTTACAGTTTTGTGTCAAAGTTTCTGTCATTGAGTTGTCTAAGGGGTGTATTCGAATCCTGGCTGCCCTAGGGGCTGTAGCCATGGTTAGAACCCTCCCTTATCATTTCTAGGACGTGATCAAATCACCCTTTCAAGGTTTAGTTCACGGCTTCATCAGATGTTTACATTTACATGGCAAATGTCCCTCGGTTTTGAAATTTATTGAAATCTGTAGGAGTGAGCTTCGGTTTTGGAGTGTTGTGTGGTTTTTGGTTGGCTTCTAGCCCATATTTATGGTTGATACAACACTTCATCATGTCTATATCGAGCCACGGTTAATCACGTAGCCACTGGAACGATCTAAGATGACAAAACAATGCAATACATCCCACTGCACAGAATGGGTGTGCTCGGTAGAATCTTGATACTGTCCAAGGTGATTGATTGGGTTGTGGCTGGCTTTTAGCCTTAGCCATGGTCTAATCAATGCCTTAGGATGTTGGTAAGAGTCTTTGGTCGGTGGTTCCAGCCAATGGTCATTAAATTTCAGAGTTTACACCACAAACACACAAGCTGCTACTGCTGTATTTTGACAGCAACTTTCAGTTTCGGTTTTGGTGCTTGTTTGAGTTCTTGGTTGGCTTTTAGCCCATGGCCTTGGACTGGACCGTACCTCAATGAGTTAAGAAAGTTATGTTTTTGGCCGTTTGTGATTCGGTTAAGTTTAGAGGTCGTACGAGAATTTACGGTGCAATGTGCCAAAGTGACTCTCGAAAGAACGTTTCATGATTTTGGCCTCCATTCACCAATTTTCGTGTTTTCCAGTCTTCATGAGCATTTTTCTGTATGTTAGGGGTATTTTTAATCATGGTTAAATGTCGGTTTAATGTTGGTTCGGTTTGGTACGAAGCCATGATTGAAAAATTAAGTTGTTGATCATAATGGTCTGATTTTTTGTTTTATTGTTCAGTTTTGGTCAAGATATGAATATTTGCATTTGTCACATAATAGAATTAGGTTGCAGCAAGCCTGAGAGCGATCCAACTCATCCGGTAAAAATAAGGTTATAATTATATTACGTGCATAAAAATATAAACTGTTTATTTTTTAGATATATACGATATGTCTTGTGGCCATCTTATGTTTATGGGTTTGGAAGTCGGTAGGCGCAACCGAGGACCTCTCCACCCGGTGACTTACGACAGGTATACGATTATGTATGGGTGCGGATATCCAGTCTAAGGGCTGTGGTGATCTCTACCGCCCAGTATACTGTGGTTTAGTCTGATCAGGCACTCACGTTATGTTATAGGTCACTTGCTTAGAAACATTATCTCTACATGAAAATTATGATATGATATGGCAGAGCTCTATTGAGCAAAGCTTTTACGTATGATTGTCAGATATGCACGTAGTTATAATTATTCATGATACGATTTTCACCATGCGCTTTACGATACCATATTTTTACGTTGCAGGAGATTTTATGATATATTTACTTGTTATTCACGATATATACATGTTGAGTCTTTAGACTCACTAGACTTGATTGTTGTAGGTAATGATGAGGTCGAGACTGCGGGCGGAGACCAGTGAGCTATTTTGGGGCAGCAGTAGTAAACCCGAGAACCTCATGTTTTAGTTTATGCACTTTTTAGCGTTCAAACTAAATTTTATTATGTTGGATTATTTTAAGTTGTTGTTGGAAATACAATGTTGACTTCCGCTGTTATTTTAAAGCTAAAATTATTTACTTGTTTATTTTATAAATGAAGCAAGATAATTATTTATTTATAAATTTTTAATAATTCCGCTAAAATATGAATACGAAATACGCGCCTTTACAGTTGGTATTAGCGCCTATGATCTTGTAAAGGGTTGTACTACTACTGCTCTCGAGAAGCTCAAGAAGTCACGTCTTCGGTCTGTAAGTTTTACGATTACGCATTTAGTTTAAAGCTTGAAATTTTTTTACATCATGATTGCATGAACGATTTTATGTCAAGATTACGATTATACAGTATTTATTTAAATTTAAAGAAATAGTGGAATTATGCATGTTGGTTACGTATGGGTTATAATTATGGAACATCATGCCTCCTAGATGCATTATTGATCGCACGGGAGGTGATGAGCATCGTCATGAGAACGAGGAGAGAGATTTACCACCACCCCCTCCACCAGACATGAATGCACAGATGCTAGCTGGGATGACTTAGTTCTTCTCACAGTTTGCGGGGAACAATGTAGTGGGAGCCAGACAGACGGGGCCGGAGGCTATCTATGAGCGGTTCATGAAGATGCGTGTAGAACTCGTAAATTAGACTACGTATAAGCCATGCATATTTTAAATGATTTTATTTCATGAGTATTTAAATTCTTTTCTTTAAAGTTAATTATTTTATGCAGTCGTTTAAATTTTTATCTTTTCAGTTAATTCAGTGAGGCCGATCTGGAGTTGTAGTTTTGAGATAGAATTTAAGATTAAGAAATCATTCCCAGAGTTTATTTTAGCTAGCTAATAAGTTGATTTAAATTAAAAGGAGGTTTAAGGAATTATTTTAGTAACTTGAGGTGAGTAGGGAATAAGTTCATTTAGGTTCCTTAATTGAGGTGTTAATTCATTAAATTAATTAAAGGGTAGGTGAGGCTCTTAAGGTTTAAAAATTTACTAACTAAACAATATTTCCTTCCATTTATTAGATAAATTTCGGCCACCCTTAGTTGCTAGAACATTCCTTGACAACTCACGACCTTTGACCCTTTCTTTGTATTTAATTAGTAGGATAATCCTTTGATTTTTTGGAGCACCATTTAATTAATAATCAACCTTATCCTAGCCTTGTTGAGCATGGTAGAATCGGTCACCTCATTCCCCCAAGAAGATTTGATAGCAAACCAAATTAGAAATTTAAAAAATAGGAGACTTGGTCTTGCATTCTCCATTATATTGCACACATTTCCCTCACCCCCCTAACCAACATTTCTCCCCCCTCTCCACCAGAAATTTGGAGTGAATTCAGAGCCATTTCAGAGTGTAAAATTCGAGAGGTGCTAGCTTTTAACAAGAGGGAAAAACCGAGTGAAGAAGCAAGGTAGCAATATCACTCCACCTCCTCCGCGCCGAGTCGTCTTATTCATTCGTTTTTCTTTCAAAACGAACCAGGCATGCATATGTTCTTCCTTGACTCTTCAATCAAGTCCTATATCATTTATTTTCATTACATGATCATCATTTCCATTGCAAAAACCGAAACACACCAAGAATTTTTAGAAAAATAAACATGCAGATTTCGGCCCCTCCATTTCAAGCTTCACGGTTTCATTTGTTTTGATGGTTTCAGGTATTGGTTCGATTCCAGGCTCCCAAGGAAACATCTAGACATGTAATAGGATGCATTAGGGCCATGTTGGTCCATTCATGTCACCCCATGAACGCTGGAAGTCGAGAAAATGACAGCAAATCCCCATTTGTGTCCATTTGAGTTTCGAAAATTTAGTTTGCTGTCAAAGGGAAAAGTTTCTGAACATGGCTGCCCAAAAGGCCTATAGCCATGATTAGAACACTTCCCTAGCATGTCTAAGACGTTACTAAGTTGCCTTTTTGGAGGCTTGGTCCATGGTGAATCGGTTTTTAAATTAAAACTCAAGAACAGCACAACATCCTTTCGGCCCTCCCCTTTTTCCAGCATGTGTGTTTCGAATTTGGTGGAATGGTGTCGATCTTTGTTGGCCTATGGACCTTAGCCATGGTACATACCATGACACTAGATTTCTAGATCGTGTCTTGGTCAATCAAATGGCAACTAGAACGATCGGTGACAGCAAAACAAGAACAATGCCCCGACGTGCAGCATTTGTTCTCGGTTGGGACTTTTCGGTTGTTGCTGGTGTGATGTGAATTGTGGCTGGCCTAGGGCCCTTAGCCATGGTTCAAATAATTAATTGGGATGTTGGTAAGAGCTTCTTGTCGGTGGTTCAAGCCCCAATGGCTGGTAGTCTCGAAAACGACATAAGGAAACGCAAGCATGCTGCTGTATTTTGTGGACAGAAAGTGATGCATTGGTTCAGTGGCTCGTTCGAGTTCTTGGTTGGCTTTTAGCCTATGGCCTTGGACTGGACAGTGCCTCATCAAGTTAGGAAGGTCATGTTTTTGTTCGTTCGTGATTCAGATCATTTTTGAGGTCGTAAGAGAATTTACGGTGCGAGTGCCAAATTGACTCTCGAAAGAGCGTTTCATGTTTTGGCCTCCATTCACCTAGATTTCGGCCCTAACTATTTTAGGAGCATTATTTCATCATTTTAGGCGTATTTTAATCATGACTACTTGATGGTTCGGTGTTGGTTCGGGTTGGCACAGAGTCATGATTAAATACGAAGTCGTTAGGCGCAATTGTCTCAGTTTTCGGATTTAATTGCATAGTTTGGTCAAGTAAAAGCTATTGCATATTTTCATGGCATATTTAGGTTGCAGAGAGCCTGGGAGCAATCCAATCCAATCAGTAAAATTATTACATGATATTTAATTATGTTAATTAATTATATTACGTGCAAAAATATTCATTTTTGAGATTTATGCGATATTGCTTGTGGTCACTTTACTATCATTATTAAATCCGGTCGCCAGTTACTGGTCCGGTCGCCAGTTACCGGTCAGTTCAGCTGTTTCACCCAGTATACTGTGGCAGTAGTCTGATCAAACGTACATTATTAAACCCGGTCGCCAGTTACCGGTCCGATCGCCAGTTACCGGTCAGCTCAGTTCAGTTCAGTTCAGTTCAGTTCAGTTCAGGGACCACTTGCGTAGACCATAATCTCACCAGAAAATTATTACAAGTTATTTCATGACAGGGCTCCAAGGAGCAACCATTTTCACTGTGATTTCCAGTTAAGTTATACACGTATTATAATTAATCATGACACGATATTTTCACATTATGCCTCATGACATGATATTTTATCCCATGCAAATTTTACTATATTATTTACTTGTTATTTACGATATATGCATGTTGAGTCTTTAGACTCACTAGACTTGATTTTTGTAGGTGCTGATGATGTCGGGATCGAGGGCGGGGACCAGTGAGCCAGCTCGAGTCGGCAGTAGTAGGACCCGAGGACCTCAGTTCAGCATTTATTATTATTTGATTGCTCAAACATTTAACTCGAGTTGTGCAATCCCGAATCAACATTTATTTATACCTGTCTTTATATCTGTCTGACTCTGTCGAAGTCTCGGATTCAATGCCTGTCAATACTCAATGTGGTAATAATAGTAACGAGGAATACAATATCAATATCCCAATCAATCGATACTGGATATAATCAGAACTAAATCACATTCTGTTTCAACGGCATAACTGCACAATTCCAATATACCCAGCAATACAATTCGACACATATCAATTCCTGCAACTCATGCTCAATAAGGATACACATCTGATATCACATCTCAACCCAATCAACTCTGAAATTCATAACAATTCCATAATCAGTCTGTTTTTCAATCTGTCTTTGATTCTACGATGTCTAATATCTCAAGAACACTATATATGAATTCTATTCAATTCCATAACTCAACAAAACTTACGTCCAGTTGTAGCCTTCGTTGATAGGAACACAGTACAGAAGTCAGATTCAAAATCGAACGGACGGATCGAAATATAAAGGCGTAAGGATTTTCTGTGAACTTCTCTTTTCCCTTCCTTCGTCTCTATCCTAAGGAATGAAGTGATATGTATATATATACTTCAACTTGCATGCCTAAAGAAACGTGTCTCATTTTCATGTTTCTCAAGCGGCGCTCGGACGGTCGATCTTTACCGCTCGGGCGCGGCATGTTCTGTCCGGGAATAATTCTTGTTGAGCATTGGCGCTCGGGCGGTCAAAAACTACCGCTCTTCGATAGACGTCGATCTACATCTAAAGCTCTTCGATACACCGTAAGTCTAGAGTCTTATCGGTTCTGAGAAAGACTCGGCGGTTCTGCCCTAGCTAGGCTGATCTGCACTAGACTCGGACTCTGACTCTGTTCTAAGTCAATACCTAAACATATCAAATCTGATAATCTGCAAATATCAATGCAATAAATAAAGTATGTGATTTAGGGAAACTCAAGTCAAACCTAACTCGAGTTGTGCAATCCTGAATCAACATTTATTTATACCTTTCTTGCTGTCGATCTGATACAATCGAAGTCTTGATTCAAAGTCTGTCACTGTTCAATCTGGCAATGACAATATCAATATTCTCGGTATCAATAATCTAGTCAAATCATAACATCTCTGTTTTATCAAATTCTGATAGTACAACCGTACAATCTTGCGATATTGATAATACTATATCAGTCTATACCAATTCCAATAATTTACAATCAACCACTGTACCAATCTGATATCAATTCTAGTCAATTTCATTCTGAAATTCATAACAATTCCATATTCAGTCTGTTTCTTAATCTGACTTCGATTCTACGTTGTCTAACATGTCAAGAACAGCATATATGACGTGTATTCAATTCTAACAACATCATAATTTCAAAACATGTCAAAACGTAATAAAACTTACGTCCCGTAGTAGCCTGCGTTGCTAGGAGCACGGTACCGAAGTCGGATTTAAAATCTAACGGACGGATTTCTCACAAATCGAATTCTAAACTCAAAGATCAAAAGTTTCTTCTAACTTTCGATTTTCTTTCTTCTGAGTACGGTTTGCATGTATATATATATATATATATATATATATATATATATATATATATATATAAACCAACGTACAGGCAAAGGACGAGTGGCTCAATGTGCATGCTGCACGTCTCGCGCATATGCGCGGCCACTTTCCGCGCATATGCGCGACTCGCGCATATGCGCGCCCTATTCGGCGCATATGCGCGGGGCGTCTGTTCAAAATACCCCCCTCTCGGGTTGTCTCGCGCATGTGCGCGAGTTTAGGTCGCGCATGTGCGCCAACCCTACTGGAACCCTCGCGCATGTGCGCGCATATAGTCGCGCATGTGCGCCAATCCTTCTGTTCTCGCACATCAATTTCCACACGCGATCTCATTTCGTGTCTCGGTTAGCCCTTTCGTAATCACATTAAATTAGTACGCAATAATGGTTAATTAATCGTGATTAATTCTCGGGCATTACAACTGTGACCTGTAATCTGTGACCTGTGGCAAGTATCTTTTTGATATAAATATCAATACTGTGAGAGAAACTTTAGAATCATGTGATTGTCCAATGACATGCATGAATTACTATCATTCCTTGGCTTTAATCATAGGAAGCTTCATTGAGGTATTTTACCAAACACTTGATGGACACAATGGTTTATTAGCTCCTTGATCAATGAATCCAATGAAAATACTTGAACAATGAACATATAACAATATATCAATCAAGTATATACCAATAAAAGGAGCTAATTATCAATAAACATGGCTTATATACATATATTTATATGCCATAGACAAGGACCCCGTGCCCCCCTCCGTGTATAGGTCCGTGTACACTCGGGAAATCAATCATTTTGCATGGCCGGACTCGGACCCCGTGTGGGGGTCCGTGTACCCTCTGCCAAGGGCCAAAACTGCATTTTTTCTTCCGAATTAGCGAAAGTTGTAAACATGGGAGTTGTAGCCCTATGTGTTTTCTTGAACCCCTCCAAATTTCAGGTCATTTGGAGGTCTTTTTCACGAATAAAACTAGAGCTCCCCATGGGGAGGAACTAGGACGGATAAACCCTTTATCTATTAGCTCCTGCAATTGATTCTTCAATTCTTTCATTTCAGTTGGAGCCATTCTGTATGGAGCTTTAGAAATTGGGGCTGTACCTGGACTCAATTCAATAACAAACTCTACCTCTCGATCAGGAGGTAATCCAGGCACATCATCAGCAAATACATCAGGATACTCCTGAACTACATCAATATTCTGAATTTGCACATTACTGTCCCTATTCACATCTGATACTAAGGCAAGAAAACCAGTACAACCCTTATTCAATAATTTCGTAGCTTGGAGATAAGAAATAATGGAAATACTTAACGAGGAACCTAGCCCAATAAATTCATCACCCTCATGACAATCAGTTACAAACCTCACAGTCTTTTTCACACAGTTGATCACAGCATGATAAGCGTATAACCAATCCATACCCAAAATAACATGGAAAGAAACCATTGGAATACAATAAAATCAGCATACAACAATCTCGAACCTATCTGTACTGGACATGCCTTAAGAATACTTGTAGGAAAAATTTCATCACCAGAAGGCAACATAATATTGAATTGTAAAGGCATGATAGTAGGCTCGCGAGATAAGGAGTGCATAAATACTTCAGACATAAAGGAATGAGTTGCACCAGTATCAATCAATGTAAGTGATTCCTTTCCAGATATTATAATATTACCTGATATGACTGAAGAATCAGGATTGGCCCCTTCTTTTGTCATCGTAAAGATTCTTCCTTGAACTTTTCCTTTATCAGAGGAAAGAGGACATTTTTGTGCGGTATGCCCCATTTCTTTACATCTATAACATCGGCCACTTCCCACTAGACATTGTTAGAGTAGGTGCCCGTCGAGCCAAGTGTTGGCCGAGTGTCCACAATGAAACTCTATGTATAAGCAGTCTTTATTTTAATAATATTTGAAATTATTATTTTGGCAAATCTTTATCTGTATACCCATGCTAGCTGCATAGATAAAGCCCTTGAATATACAAATAGTAGAAAGAATATGAGATGCTCATATGATGAGTATCATGAAACTCATATTTGTAATACTGTATATTCTAAACGGTTCCTAGTCGATTCAGCCGCCACTAAGAAGGATATAGGCCGCTCGAGTTCGAGACTAGTATCTGCGATGTGAGTACCATGTTTCATTGGTAGGGGACATTGTGATGTCCGAGCATGCAGATAGGTGCTCCTGGTAGAGTGCACTGAACAACCCTCCATAAAAGGACTTTCCAAGTGGTTCTCACTTATCGAGTGGAAAAGTCCTGGTTTATGGTTGTACACCATTAGTCCTTATGACCCGGGACAACATTGAGACTCTATGTGCTAGCGTTTCACTTTGACTTGTTTACCGACTCTTATGGGGTCATCAGGTGGCAAGATTGGGTGATCTGTCGAAACATATAGGAGTCGATGCATTGTAGTCGGGGATTCACCGCTTACCTTCGGGTATGGATATCCTATGTGTTATCATGTGTATGTAGGTTGAAATCTCTGGCCAGAGTATGGTGGTAATTATGAAAGGGGTTTCATAGATTACACCATCGATGCAACTACGACATGACACATAGTATCGATTCATTGAAAACTCTCGATAAACCAATGGTGGTCGAATCGATCGGGATATATGTGTTGAAGGGACCGTACTGTACGCTAACCATAATTGAATGGTTCTTGCAGGCACTATCATGTGATACCTAGGGAATCACGTAAGCGATGCTGCTAGGCGTTTAACGTGATTGGTTGGGTACTATCAGACTTGAGTTCTGACGTTCTTATTGTCAAGGTGTTGATAAGTAAGAATGGAGCAATTGGGGTATGCTCGAATAAGGACATGTTTAGTCCGAATCACATGGAGATGTGAACCCACAGCTAGTTGTATCAATGAACCATTGAGGGCCACACAAGTACTAGCTTTCTAGATCCCGTTGAGAAGTAAAAATAGTTCAATGTGTTGAACGGCTTATAAATGACTAGGAAAATTAGAAGTATGACTTCTATAAAGGAGAAAATAGTTCAATGTGTTGAACGACTTATAAATGAGTTTATAAGTGTAAAGAAAAATAGAAGTGTGACTTCTATGAGAGAAATGTAAATTTTGATTTATGGAAGTGTTCCTAAATTAAAATTTGGCCAAGTGAATAATGTATTTGAAAATTGTGATTTTCATAAACATTATTATGGACTAAATTAAATTAATTCAAGTGTTGAATTAATTAAACACTAGTGGACCTAGTAGAGTCCAAAATAATTAAATTAATTCAAGTGTTGAATTAATTAAATTATATTGAGTCTTGTAGAGCTCAATTTAAATTAATTGTTTAACTAGTGGGACTTGGGTAAATTCAAGTAATGTTTAATTAGTCTCAAATATGTTTGAGATAATTAAATTTAGTCCATGGTTTTCATTTTGATAAAAACCTTATAATATGCATGCATGGGAGGTGAAAGGTTGGGAGACTACTTTTTGAGTTTTCAAGGCATGGCATGCAACTTTTTGGGACAACTTTTTCCACTACCAAGACAAGTCTCCCCTCCCTCATTCTTGCATCCTCATGGCCGAAACTACACACATTATTCTCTCCATTTTTCTCTCATTTTTCTTGTTCTTCAATTGTTGGAGAAAAACACTCACTTCTCAAAGAAAAATGCCATACATTTTCTAGTGCAAGTGTAAGGTGGATCTACCTAGTTGGTGGTGGGCTTGATTGGAAGAAAGGAGTCCAAAAGAAAGGTGGAGCTTGTAGATCTTTCTTGCCATACAAGAGCTTTGTTGTTCAACAACAAAGTTGGAGCCACAATCAATCTTTTAAAGATTGATAGGTATATCTCTCAAACACCCTATGAATGTGTTTTTATTGTATTTGCTACACTTAGTCATGGTGGCCGAAATTTTTGATAGAAAATATGATTTTAGAAATTTTTGTTGCTTCCGTTGCGCTTCCGGTCACCTTAACCGATCCCCTTTAGACATTCCCCTTTATGTGGCTTGCCACATTTAGGACATAATGGTCGCTCCATCTCTGAAGAAGGCGCAGAAGGTTTATTGTGTTGTTCCATTTTGCCTTTTCCTTTGTGACCACCTCGAGCACTAGTACTTGCCCCTTGCCCTCTCCCTTGAAAATCTTGCCTTCTTAATTGCCGCTCTTTTTCAATTTCTTGTTCATCGTGCTCAGAAAGTAAGGCTCTTTCAACAATGTCTTGAAAAGTGATCACCTTGGCCATATGAACATCCCTTCGAATTTCTGGTTTCAACCCACGAAGGAAGTGTTCTCCTTTGTCTTTATCATTTTCAGCAATAAATGGAACAAACACGCATCCTTCTTCAAATTTCAATATATACTCAGCAACAGACAATGAATCTTGACTCAATGCAAGGAATTCCTTAACTTTCTTTGCTTTAACTTCTCTTGAAAAGTACTTGGCATAAAATAACTCTTTGAAATCATCCCATTTTAACACGCGAACATTGACCGTCACTTTCGTAGCTTCCCACCAGATGCGAGCAGCTTTCACTAGTATAAACACAGAACAGCTCACTCTATCTCGATCAGTGAACTTCAAATAGTCAAATATAGCCTCCAAAGATTTAACCCATTCAAGAGCTACGAGTGGATCGGCACCACCGACAAATTCGGGAGGGTTCATACGCCTGAACAATTCATAGGAACTACCTTCGGTGCTTTCCACTCTAATCTGTCCTCTTCCTTGACCATGACCTTGGGTTGAGGTATGCAGGCTCAACAACTGTTGAATTTGTTCACCATGAACTTTCGCCTGTTCTTGTATTAATTTACTGAATTCATCTACAACGTTGGTAGTCCTATCAGTGGTAGGGGTCCTATCATCCCATTCAGTAACCTTTCGTTTAGGAGGCATTTCCTACACGTAAGCTCACTTTAACATAGATATGAAGAAAATACATCAATAATAATGGAATATGATCAACTCTCAATGTTAAAATCAATAGATGCAGGATCGAAAACATACCGGATTGTCCTAGGTAGAAGAAGTCATATACGGTCCAAGAACTTTCGCTCTGATACCAATTGAAACACCCCACTCCCATGACATTTAAATTTAAAGAAATAACATACGCGGAAGCCTTTGCATTTTAAAGGGAAAGAACAATATAAACATAATTTATACTAATATATATATGAACATTCACAAAATATTCTCCAACACATAACGACAAGCCAACACATTCAACCAAATACACGATGTCTTTAAAACTTTATATATGTTCACTCCTCCCTTAAAAAAAGACATGATAGAAAGTCTTTCCCTTGGCCTCTTATATGACTTCCCCCGCCTTGAACAATCAATTTCAGTCCTTTTTATCACCTGCATCACATGACATAACTGGAATGAGAACAATCTCAGTAAGTAAGAAGCTGTACATAGCAATTACATATACATAGCTTGGCTTTGATCATGGCTGTGGCAATGGCGGTAAAGAATGAATCATAAATCTCCAATCAATGTAAAGGGTATAATATAATGAATTAAAGGAAGGAAATGACATACCTGTGACCTGTGACCTGTGGCAAGTATCTCTTTGATATAAATATCAATACTGTGAGAGATACTTTAGAATCATGTGATTGGCCAATGACATGCATGAATTACTATCATTCTCTGGCTTTAATCATAGGAAGCTTCATTGAGGTATTTTACCAAACACTTGATGGACACAATGGTTTATTAGCTCCTTGATCAATGAATCCAATGAAAATACTTGAACAATGAACATATAACAATATATCAATCAAGTATATACCAATAAAAGGAGCTAATTATCAATAAACATGGCTTATATACATATATTTATCATGTGAGCAAAAGGAGAAGTTTCTACTTACAACCAATCAAAAATAAGGTGGCTATGACGATCTCAAAGGATTCCTACAACAAGAAACACAATAATAACTATGAATCATTAACAATAATCCAAAGAATCCATCAATTCAACTTAACCCTTCACATAACCTTAATATTAAAAACCCTTCCAACTCCATACTATAATCCTTACCTTGTAGCTTGGAGGAAAAGGTGGAAACCACTAAGAATACAACTAAAATCCTTGACTTGGAGTGGAAGATAATGAGAGGAAAACCTTGGAGAAAAAAAACTTGAATCGATGGAATATGATGGAGAAGTAGAGAAATAAGGAGAAGGATTGAGAAATGAGTTAATAAGCCTTCCAAATTCATAAAAACATGTTTTATATGCCATAGACACGGACCCCGTGCCCCAGTCCGTGTATAGGTCCGTGTACACTCGGGAAATCACTCATTTTGCATGGCCGGACCCGGACCCCGTGTGGGGGTCCGTGTACCCTCTGCCAAGGGCCAAAACTGCATTTTTTCTTCCGAATTAGCGAAAGTTGTAAACTTGGGAGTTGTAGCCCTATGTGTTTTCTTGAACCCTTCCAAATTTCAGGTCATTTGGAGGTCTGAGTAAAACGTTATGCCCATTCTCCCAACATATGTCAGTGCAGGAACAACGAAACACACGACACACTTCGGGTAACTTTTGGCTCGTCTTCCCTAATGATTTAAACAAAACTCAAAATAAGAAAGTTATAGCCTTATATCTTATCTTTCTAATGGAAGTGGCCTCACCACAATTGGATCAATATACAAAACATTATACTAAACACCACAACTACTGCCACATTTGTCATACCATTTCTGCACTTTCATTTTCTATTTGGCTCAAATCAACTTTCTATTCTACCCATTCATTTCCATCACCAACTATGAACATAATGCCAAAACAATAACCGTTTCAATAAAGATATCCATAAACAATAACCATTCAACATAATCTCAACCAGTAAAGCATAAAACACGGTCATAACAATAATAAACCATAAGGATTAACATGATAAAAGGTTGGGCTATTACAATCAACTGAGAGTCAGGGATTCTGATATCTCAAAGACAACATTCAGAACCAGGTATGGACACTATGAATTTATTGTCATGCCATTTGGTTTGACGAATGCACCAGCGGTATTTATGGGATTAATAAACCGTGTGTATCAGTAATATCTTGATGATTTTGTGATTGTTTACATCGAGATATTTTGATCTATTCAAAGAATGTGATGGAGCATTCTAAGCATTTAAGAACTGTGTTGAGAATTTTGAGGGCAGAGAAACTGTATGCTAAACTGTCGAAATGCGAGTTCTGGTTGAAACAGGTGGTATTTCTGGAGCATATTATATCCGGAGACGGGATATACGTTGATCCCAGTAAGGTTGAGGCCGTGATTTCTTGCCCGAGACCGACATCTGTACCAAAGATACGCAGTTTTATGGGTTTGGCAGGATATTATTGCCGATTCATTAAAGATTTTTCGAGTATTTCTGTGGGGCCCTTAGCTCCTAATCGTTATTACAATGCAATCTGATTAGGGTTAATTAATCACAGCGAAAAACGAGTTTAAATTTTCTTTACAATGAGCCCAAGTCATTTTATTTTAATACTAAAAATAGTATCTCATCTCACGTCATAATCATGCCCACACGTAATCACAAACAATCACATACAAACATCTCATATCCTCGGGACATGCCCCGGTATATAGATACATATACATATATACTGGGAACAAGACATAAACATAAACCTCAGCCCAAGCTGTGGCTCCCACCAGAAGTACCCTCTCCGGTCTCCTGATATCCTGGAGTACCTACCATTGTCCACACACAAAGACAACAACAGCCCCCCTTGGGGGTGAGCAGAGCTCCGTATGGAACAACCAATCATATATACCACAGATATCTAAACAATGATATATGGTATGCAATGCATGTATGTCGTGGAGGTATCAGGTCAAATGCCCATCCACTGAGCACATGTCAGAATCAATCGAATCGCTATCAAATCAAATCAATGCTCGAGCTGGCACACCGGCCGATATGGGAATACACGTGTGATAGCGTCGGCAAATCGCCATCAAATCCCACATCTCATATCCAATCATATGGGGCCACAATTGTCTATGCTTTACGGGTCATATAATACCGGCATAGCGATTGTGTTCACAAACCCCGGAATCCAATCCAATCATATCAGGGTATCCAAGGATCATAGCTCAACGTGCATGTCATGTATCGATGTATGCATAAAATGATGTGTGTTAACAAAACATTTATTTTGTACATCGATACTCAAATCTCAATGTCATGTATGCCACATCAAATCATCAAATAGGCACATAGACACGTATTCAAATCCAATCCATCCAATCAAACCGACATATATCATATAATACAGATACCTGTCGTATGTTACCCGGTCGCAACATACCTCAATTCTTCGTTTCCAGTTGATGTAGCCTGAAGATATTGATATTACACTTTATCTAAATCAATAACATACTCATTCCAATCAATAACATACTCCAAAATCATTAATATGAGTTTCAAATATCATTTGAAACTTCAAAAATTCATATCAAATCAAAATCATATCATAATTAAATTCCGACTTCAAAACTTAGTTTTTTGTCAGTTATTCTACCGCATATATAACCGACAAAAAATTCTTCAATCTCAATCAAATGATTAAAATTCTCTAATTATAATAAATTGAGAATAATTCAAAATAACATCACTACAATCATCTCTTCTTCGTTAAAATCATACACTATTCAACAATCTTCAATTCAAGTATGATTTAACAATTTATCGGATTTATTCCAAAAATCGACGAATTTAAACATCACCAAAAATATAAATTTTATACCTCAAATCGAAGACCTCGTCTCAACGATCCCAGAACTGAAGTCAGTTCGTCGATTGGATAAATCGATAAGTCGCACGATCGAAAAGAAAATCGAAAAACCTTGTTTTCTCTCACCTCACCTCTCTGTCGCCGAAGGAAGAATGATACGGTGGAATTGTGTTTTCGATTCCACCGTTTAAATGTTTAAGATTTTCTTTTTTTTAATATTATATTATATTATATTATTAATATATTATTAATATAATATAATATAATATATAATATTTAACATTTTAACATCGATATATCCCTTCGGATCAGTCAAACAATCAAATTTTCCAAAACTCAAAACATGAAACTTCTCTATCTTTGAGTTTTCTATGTCATATCCAAGTTTCAAATCATTTGGATTTCATATGAAAAAGATATGTCATTATTTACCATTTTGCCCTTAAAATTAATTCATTATTTTTCAACTTATCTACGAAAATGCCATCAAAATAAATTGAATATTTTTCAACTTATTTACCAAAATGCCATCAAAGCTATTTTAGTCTCGTGGTCTCACATTTCTCCCCCTCTTAAAAGATTTCGTCCTCGAAATCTCAAACATCTCTATATACATAACATTGGTAAACATATATATGTCACCAGTTATAGTACATATCAAAGCTAAAATCAGAAAAAGGATCGTAATACATCGAATACAATGGAACAGATGTCATAGAATCAAACAAATGCGGATACGAATATCGCATCTTGCTCTCCAATTCCCACGTTGATTCTTCCACACCATGTCGTGTCCATTGCACTCGTACCAGAGGAATCGATTTATTTCTCAATATCTTCTCCTTTCGATCCATAATGCGAACAGGTTGTTCAACATAGGAAAGAGAAGGATCCAGTTCAACCTCATCAGGCGCAAGCACATGTGATGGATTGGGTTCATATTTCCTCAACATAGAAACATGAAACACATCATGAATAGCAGATAAAGCTGGTGGCAATGCCAATCGATACGCAAGATCACCAACTCGATCAAGAATCTCATATGGCCCAACATAACGAGGAGATAATTTCCCTCGCATGCCAAATCGAACAGTGCCTCTAAAGGGAGATATTTTCAAAAACACTCTGTCACCTTTCTGGAATTCCAAGGGTCGTCTTCGTTTATTCGCATAAGTCGTTTGACGATCCTGAGCAGCTTTCATCCGCTGCCGAATCAGCTGAACCTTATCGTTCATTTCCTGTATCATTTCAGGTCCAGTCAATTGTCTCTCACCAATCTCATCCCAGAATAACGGTGATCTACATCGTCTCCCATATAGAGCTTCAAACGGTGGCATACCGATACTCGTCTGAAAACTATTATTATAAGAAAATTCAACAAATGGTAAGGCATCTTGCCATCCCATTCTGAAATCCATCACAATCGCACGTAACATATCCTCTAAAGTCTGAATCGTACGCTCAGTTTGGCCATCCATTTGAGGATGATAAGCAGTACTCATAGCCAAACGCGTACCCATCGCTTCCTGAAAACTACCCCAGAATTTAGAAGCAAATCTGGGATCACGATCAGATACAATCGAGACTGGCACACCGTGCAGTCTCACAACATTCTCAATGTATAAATGGGCCATTTTATTATAAGGATAAGTCCGCTCATACGGAATAAAATGTGCAGATTTCGAAAGTCGATCAATAATCACCCAAATAGCATCACAGCCCTTGGGAGAACGAGGTAAATGAGTCACAAAATCCATAGCAATATGTTCCCAATTCCATTTCGGGATTTCAAGACTATGGAGCAATCCTCCAGGTTTCATTCTCTCGGCTTTCACTTGCTAGCAGACAAGACATTTCGAAATAAACTCAGCAATGTCCTTCTTCATACGTCTCCACCAGAATTGAGGTCTCAATGTCAAATACATCTTTCGGCCTCCAGGGTGAATACTGTATTTGCTACAATGTGCTTCTCGAATAAGGGCAGATTTCAAATCAGAGTCATCGGGAACTACCAGCCGACCATTAAGTCGTAAAGAACCATCAGAAGAAATCTGGAATCCAGACTGATGTCCGGCCGATACCAGTTCTTTCGACTTTTGGATCTGAGCATCGCTTCGTTGGGACTTTCGTATCTTTGATATCAAATTCGGCTCAATTTGCAATGCTGAGACAGTGACAGAATTCCAATTCGAGTGAAAAGTCCAACCAGAAGTACAAATATCCTCATGTACTTTGGCGACATTGACAGAAGCTAAAACAGAATCATGAACTTTACGGCTCAGGGCATCCGCAGTAACATTCACCGATCCAGGGTGATATTGAATCTCACAATCAAAATCCTTCAGGAGATCCATCCACCTGTGTTGCATCATATTCAGATCAGATTGAGAAAAGAGATATTTCAGACTTTATGGTCCGAATAGATAACAAACTTTTCTCCGTACAAGTAATGGCGCCAAATCTTCAAAGCAAACACAATGGCAGCCAATTCGAGATCATGAACAGGATAACGTGTTTCATGAGATTTCAATTGACGAGATGCATAAGCAACCACTTTGCCATGTTGCATCAGAACACAGCCCAAACCTCTACCAGACGCATCTGTACACACCACAAATCCTCCGGTACCTGAGAGAATAGTAAGCACAGGTGCTGTGGTCAATCTCGTCTTCAATTCAAGAAAACTAGCTTCACATTCAACTGACCAAATTAATCTCTGATTCTTCTGTGTCAGTTGAGTAATAGGTTTAGCTATCTTCGAAAATCCTTCAATAAAACGACGATAATATCCAGCTAAACCCATGAAGCTACGGATCTCAGGAACATTCGTAGGTCTCGGCCAATTCAATACCGCTTCGACCTTCGCAGGATCAACAGATATGCCATGTCTCGAAATGACATGGCCCAGAAATATTACCTTGTCATCTAGAATTCGCATTTGGACAATTTGGCATACAAATGACTAGTACGAAGAGTTTGAAGTACCAGTCTCAGATGTTCAGCATGCTCCTTTTTCGATTTCGAATACACAAGAATATCATCGATAAACACAATAACGAATCGGTCCAGATAATCTCGGAAGACACGATTCATCGAATCCATAAAGATAGCAGGAGCATTCGTAAGACCAAAAGGCATAACCAAGAATTCATAGTGGCCATACCTCGTACGAAAAGCAGTTTTGGGCACATCTTCGTCTCGAACACGTACTTGATGATACCCAGAACGAAGATCAATCTTCGAGTATACAGAAGTACCCTGAAGCTGATCAAACAAGTCATCAATACGAGGAAGTGGGTACTTATTTTTCACAGTAGCCCGATTCAGTTGTCTATAATCAATACACATTCGCATAGTACCATCTTTCTTCCGAACAAATAAAACTGGAGCTCCCCAAGGCGATACACTCGGTCGAATATATCCCTTATCGAGAAGATCCTGTAATTGTTCTTTCAATTCCTTCAGTTCCAGAGGTGCCATGCGATAAGGAGCTTTAGAAATAGGCGCAGTTCCCGGCACAAGATCAATACTAAACTCAACTTCTCGATGAGGAGGAAAATCAGGAATCTCATCGGGAAATATATCCGGGAATTCTTTCGCAACAGGAATCTCAGATAAGGAAGACTCCTTCTTCAAAATATCAATAGCGTAGATAAGATAACCCTCATCTCCGCTAATCAACAATCGAGACATTTCCAAGGAAGATACCAATGAAATTTTGGCTTGGGAACCCTTGCCATAAAAATTCCACTTGGGTCCATCAATCGGTCGAAATCGAACCACTCCATTACAACAATCAACAGTAGCTCGATTTGTCGTCAAGATATCCATGCCAACAATACAATCAAAGTCGTGCATAGGGAGGACAATCAAATTCAGAAATATCACATTATCCTCATAGATCAGTACACAATTATGCACAACTTTCTCAGACAAAATAATCTTCCCTGCTGGTGTGGCTATCGACAAAGTATCATACAACGAGGTACACTCAATATCGTGAGATGCAACAAATGCATGAGATATGAATGTATGAGATGCTCCTGTATCAAATAAAACACGTGCAGGATAATCGCAAAGCGTGCAAATACCTGCAATCACACCTCCAGGAGCTTCTCTCGCCTGATCCTCAGTCATGGCATACACTCTCACTTGAGGAGGAACTGGGGCACTCTCACCACCCGGTCCTCGATATCGTGGGACACTCGACTGCTGAAAAGATGGAACAGGAACAACAGGTCTCGTCATACCAGGGCCACCTCTAAATCCTGCCTGGGGTTGAGCATAAGTCGTACCCCTGTTCGGACATACTCGAGAGAAATGGCCTTCCTGCCCACACTGATAACAAGTACCAAACATACCTCGACACTGCTCGATAGTATGTTTGCCTCCACAATGACTACAGTAGGGAGCAATCACAAGACTCCCTCGCTGTGATCCACTCGAACTCGAAGAAGACGAAGAAGCAGAGCAGTCTTCTTGAACTTATTACCCCTCGGTCGCAAAGTAGGCTGCTGAGCTGACACCGGAGGTGGAGGAGTATACTGTGGGCCTCCCCTCCTAAGTCCAGCCTCGGCTGCCTTGGCTCGTTCAACTGCCTCTGCGTAGCTGGTAGGCAATCCAGAAACAACATAGGTATACAAAGTAGGATGTAAACCATTTACAAACCTGTTATATTTTGCCCTCGCATTTCCAGCTACGTGAGGTGCATACTTCAGTAACGTAGAAAATTTCGAAGCATACTCTGCAACAGACATCGTTCCATGTTGCAGATTATTAAATTCATTCTCCTGAGAAGTATAATAAGAAGGAGGGGAATACTGCTCCAAAAACTGGGCCTTGAAGACATGTGACTTCAGTCCCGGCCTTTTTCAATCCAATCTCAGCGGCTTCCCACCAAGATTTAGCTCGGTCTTTCAGCTGATACAAAGCAAGTTTCAGTCTCCGAGCCTTGGAATATTCCACAATATTAAACAAGTGCTCGATATCCTTTAGCCAGGCCTCAGCTCTTTCTGCACTCTCAGTGCCAAAGAACCTCGGTGGTTTCAAATCCTGAAATCGAGCCATCACCACATCCATGGACAATCCTTCAAATTGCCCAACAATCCTCTCAGTACTGCTACTCGCAGTCTCATTTGTGTGATCCATCTACAAATCAAACGATGAATATCACAATTTCATATCAATTTCATAATCTCATCATCTCATATCATCAATCTCATCAGATACTTACTCAAATCAAATCACATAAGAGAAAGTAATACAAATAAGTCAAACACATACGCACAGTTCGTTTGTGCCTATTCACGTGTACACAAGACTCAATAGAGTATTCCCAGCTATGCTCTGATACCATCTGTGTGGGGCCCTTAGCTCCTAATCGTTATTACAATGCAATCTGATTAGGGTTAATTAATCACAGCGGAAAACGAGTTTAAATTTTCTTTACAATGAGCCCAAGTCATTTTATTTTAATACTAAAAATAGTATCTCATCTCACGTCATAATCATGCCCACACGTAATCACAAACAATCACATACAAACATCTCATATCCTCGGGACATGCCCCGGTATATAGATACATATACATATATACTGGGAACAAGACATAAACATAAACCTCAGCCCAAGCTGTGGCTCCCACCAGAAGTACCCTCTCCGGTCTCCTGATATCCTGGAGTACCTACCATTGTCCACACACAAAGACAACAACAGCCCCCCTTGGGGGTGAGCAAAGCTCCGTATGGAAAAACCAATCATATATAACACAGATATCTAAACAATGATATATGGTATGCAATGCATGTATGTCGTGGAGGTATCAGGTCAAATGCCCATCCACTGAGCACATGTCAGAATCAATCGAATCGCTATCAAATCAAATCAATGCTCGAGCTGGCACACCGGCCGATATGGGAATACACGTATGATAGCGTCGGCAAAGCGCCATCAAATCCCACATCTCATATCCAATCATATGGGGCCACAATTGTCTATGCTTTACGGGTCATATAATACCGGCATAGCGATTGTGTTCACAAACCCCGGAATCCAATCCAATCATATCAGGGTATCCAAGGATCATAGCTCAACGTGCATGTCATGTATCGATGTATGCATAAAATGATGTGTGTTAACAAAACATTTATTTTGTACATCGATACTCAAATCTCAATGTCATGTATGCCACATCAAATCATCAAATAGGCACATGGACACGTATTCCAATCCAATCCATCCAATCAAACCGACATATATCATATAATACAGATACCTGTCGTATGTTACCCGGTCGCAACATACCTCAATTCTTCGTTTCCAGTTGATGTAGCCTGAAGATATTGATATTACACTTTATCTAAATCAATAACATACTCATTCCAATCAATAACATACTCCAAAATCATTAATATGAGTTTCAAATATCATTTGAAACTTCAAAAATTCATATCAAATCAAAATCATATCATAATAAAATTCCGACTTCAAAACTTAGTTTCTTGTCAGTTATTCTACCGCATATATAACCGACAAATAATTCTTCAATCTCAATCAAATGATTAAAATTCTCTAATTATAATAAATTGAGAATAATTCAAAATAACATCACTACAATCATCTCTTCTTCGTTAAAATCATACACTATTCAACAATCTTCAATTCAAGTATGATTTAACAATTTATCGGATTTATTCCAAAAATCGACGAATTTAAACATCACCAAAAATATAAATTTTTATACCTCAAATCGAAGACCTCGTCTCAACGATCCCAGAACTGAAGTCAGTTCGTCGATTGGATAAATCGATAAGTCGCACGATCGAAAAGAAAATCGAAAAACCTTGTTTTCTCTCACCTCACCTCTCTGTCGCCGAAGGAAGAATGATACGGTGGAATTGTGTTTTCGATTCCACCGTTTAAATGTTTAAGATTTTCTTTTTTTTAAATATTATATTATATTATATTATTATAATAATATTAATTATTATTAATATAATATAATATAATATATAATATTTAACATTTTAACATCGATATATCCGTTCGGATCAGTCAAACAATCAAATTTTCCAAAACTCAAAACATGAAACTTCTCTATCTTTGAGTTTTCTATGTCATATCTAAGTTTCAAATCATTTGGACTTCATATGAAAAAGATATGTCATTATTTACCATTTTGCCCTTAAAATTAATTCATTATTTTTCAACTTATCTACGAAAATGCCATCAAAATAAATTGAATATTTTTCAACTTATTTACCAAAATGCCATCAAAGCTATTTTAGTCTCGGGGTCTCACAATTTCCAAACCGATTACACAGTTAACTCAGAAGAATGCTCCATTTGTCTGGTTTGAGGAATGTGAATCCAGTTTTCTCGAATTGAAGAAGAGATTGACCAGTGCTCCAGTGTTGACTATCCCGTCAGGTACTGGTGATTTTGTTGTTTATTGTGATGCATCTCACTGAGGATTGGGTTGTGTTTTGATGCAGCGGGGGTATGTGATTGCTTATGCCTCGAGACAGCTAAAACCCCATGAATCTCGTTATCCAATTCATGATCTTGAATTGGCAGCCATTGTCTTTGCATTGAAGATATGGCGACATTATCTATACGGTGAGAAATTTGAAATTTATTCTGATCACAAGAGCTTTAAATATATGTGTTCACAATCCGAATTGAATATGAGGCAGCGAAGATGGCTTGATTTGCTTAAAGATTTCGATTGTGAAATCAAATACTACCCAGGAAAGTCCAATGCAGCAGCTGATGCACTGAGTCGAAAGGTATGTTCTTTATCCTTATCGACGATAGGTGTCTCAAATTTGATAAAAGATTGTTGTTTGTCTTGATTAGTATTTGAGACAGATCGAAGACCTATGAGATTATATACTATTCAAGCTGAACCAGAGCTGATTTTGAGAATTAAAGCAGCTCAGAAAGTTGATCAGAATATACAGAAGTCGATTGTTATGGTCAGAGCTGGACATCGATCGGAATATCAGGTTCAAAATGATATTTTGTATGTGAATAATCGTCTTGTTGTACCGAATGTTTCGGATTTAAGACAGCGAATACTGACAGAAGCGCACAACAGTCGTTTTAGCATTCATCCTGGTGGCAGGAAAATGTATAATGATTTGAAGACACGGTATTGGTGGAAACAAATGAAATCTGATGTTACTGAATTTGTAGCCAAGTGTCTGAATTGCCAACAGGTGAAGGCTGAAAGGAAGAAACCAGGAGGACTGTTACAGAGTTTATCGATTCCTGAATGGAAATGGGATCACATTTCCATGGATTTTGTGACGCAGTTGCCACGATCCTCCCGAGATTGTGATGCGATTTGGGTTGTGATCGATCGATTAACCAAAACCGCATGTTTCATTCCATACAAGATGACGTACCGATATGATCAGATGGCCGATATTTATGTCAAGGAAGTGGTTAGATTACACGGAGTGCCGAAGTCGATTGTGTCAGACCGTGAACCTCGGTTTACTTCGCACTTCTAGCAGATCCTGCAGCAAGCTCTCGGTACAAAGTTACATCTAAGTACCGCATATCAACCCCAGACTGACGGACAGTCAGAACGGACGATTCAGACATTGGAAGATATGCTGAGAGCTGTAGTGCTTGATTTTAGCACTAATTGGCAAGATGCATTGCCTCTTTGCGAGTTTTTGTACAACAATAGCTATCAAACTAGTATTGAGATGGCACCATTTGAAGCGTTGTACGGAAATAAGTGCCGATCCCCTCTTTATTGGGATGATATCTCTGAAGTTCCGGAGACTGGACCTGATATGATCAGAGATATGACTGAAAAAGTGAAATTGATTCAAAAGAAAATGAAGGCAGCACAGGACCGACAAGCCAAATATGCCAACCTTCGACGCATACCGTTGGTATTTGATATAGGAGATTGAGTATTCTTGAAGATTTCTCCTTTTAGGGGTGTTGTAAGATTTGGCAAGAAAGGGAAACTGTCTCCACGATACGTTGGTCCGTATGAGATTCTCGAAAAGATAGGAGATCGTGCCTATCGACTCGCCTTACCGCCTTCATTATCTGGAATACATGATGTTTTTCATGTATCTATGCTGCGGAAATACCTCCATGATGATTCTCACATTATTCAGCCAGACGAGGCAGAACTTGATTAAAGTATGGGTTATGTCGAAAAACCGATCCGAATCATCGATCGTAAGGAGAAGCAACTCCGAACGAAGACTATTCCTCTGGTGAAAGTGCAATGGACTCGTCATGCCACTGAAGAAGCTACCTGGGAGACTGAGTCAGATATGAGACAGGAATTCCCAGCATTATTTCACTAATGTAAATTTTTTATACATTTTCTGTATATACTCCTTATTGATATGATTGATTGCCTGTGACTTCGGGGACGAAATCATATCTTAGGGGGGGGGGGGGAAATGTAATGTTCAAGAATTAATCACTGTTAATTAACGATTATTGAGTTATAATTTAAGGTGATTATAAAAAGATTAATCGGGACACGATTTGAGTCGGCGTTAAATGAATTATGTGCGAGGATAGTACCTCTCGCTCACATGCGCGACATGAGATGCGCACGTGCGCGAAGTGGGCAGAGAGTCTCGCGCATATGTGCGCGCATATGCGCGAGCTGTGCAAGTCATGTCCAGAGGGCCTCGCGCATATGCGCGACGTGTATCCGCGCATATGCGCGAGATAACCCGAGAGTTGGCAATTTCGAATAAGGTTCTCGTGCATATACGCCGAGTAGGGGCGCCCATATGCGCGAGCTGCCGAAGAAAATATTGCGCAGAACCGTAGGTCTCGCGCATATGCGCTGCGAGATGTCGCGCATATGCGCGAGACGTGTTTTGCAAAAGAATGGGCCACGTTGCTGAATCATGCAGGATATATATATATATATATATATATATATATACACGTATATATCATAATGAAATTCATGAAATTCATTGTGAGAAATCGAGAAAAGCGTCGAGGAAAGTGTGAAAAATCCTGACGCCTTTTGTGAGAAATCCGTCCGTCCGATTTTAAATCCGACTTTGATAATGTGTTCCTATCGATGCAGGCTACAACTTGACGTAAGTTTTGCTACGTTTTGATATGTTTTGAAATTATGCTATTATCAGAATTGAATAGAATTCATATATGATGTTCTTGACATGGTAGACATCATAGAATCGAATTCAGATTAAGAAACGGACTGATTATGGAATTGTTATGATTTTCTGAAATTAATTGACTGAGATATGATATCAAATTGTATTGGTATTTATTATGAACTAAGGGAATTATTATCTGGAATGTTATATTGACGGGGATACTGAGATTGTGCCGTCATACCGTTGATTTGACTTAAATCCAGATTAATTAGATTCGATGTTGAATTGAGAATGGAATATTGATATTATGATTCTCAATATGTCGTTTCAGATTTACAGAGACAGTCTTGAGTTCAGAATTGATATTGCTTCAGACTGAGACTACAAACGAAAGGTATAAGTCAATGTGGTATTGGGAGATCGACTTGAGTGGGTTTGGACTTGAGTTTCCCTAAATCACATACAATTTGTTATTATTTGCATTGACTTGATTTGATATGCTTGTTCTATGAATTTATAGAGAGCATGTGTTAGACGAATCTCGACGAGTGATCTTGTGACAGTAGTGCCTGATAGTGGTGGGATCGCCACGGGCACATTGCACGATGTCACAAGATAGTATAGGAATCTGGGGACAGATGTGCCTGATACTGGTGGGATCGCCACGGGCACATTGCACGATGTCACAAGATAGGATATTGGCAATAGGGCCACAGTACATGACGGTTAGGTCAGGACACTAGATGTTTGGTTATATCGATGTGGATAGAACTGGAGTCTTTTCTATTACTGTTGGTCGATATAGGAATACCAACATCTGGAAAACCGGGATCCCTAGACTAGGATTGAGTCTAGTCTGAGTCGTGGAGTCACGAGCATTGTCGACCGTTTGATATTGATTATGTTTCAGCTTTTGATATATATTGTTGTTATTTGTCCATGCTTTTATGTTTATCATATGATTGCATGTTTCGTTGATTTATACTGGGATTATATTCTCATCGGAGTTATCCGGTTGTTGTCTTGTTTGCGTGTGTACATGACAACAGATGGGACAGGATCAGGGTCCAAGAGATGAGGAGAGATCGTGATAGAGTGGAGACCTCGGACTTTGATGTATATAGGGTTTTGACACTGGATAATTAGATGTTGAACCTTAGTTTTTACTGGTTTGTAGACTGTATAGGACATGTATCCTATTTTATGCTGAGATGTATATTAGTTTGATCTCATTACATTCCGCATTAAAAAGAAAAAAAAAATTTATGACCCTAATTACTTGATTAGCAAATTGATCCTGATGACGATTAAGAATTGATTAGCGTCTGGGTCCTCACAGATCTTGAAGATATAATCAGCAAAGTCACGGAGTAGCGAGGTAGTGGAAAGAAGCACTCAATAATCTGGAAGAAAAAAAGCATCTGTAGAATGAGAGAAACAACACAACTCAACATCACAACTATGGCAAACTCTTTGCTAAAATCATGGCATTAGTTCAAGCAAACTCACTTTTTCATTTTAGATTCTAGATATTTTCATCAATTTGATTCCACTTTCCAGTGTTTTCAGCAACTTTAATAAATTATTTAGCTTTCTAAATTTCTACATATTGTTGTAGATACAAAAATTATGAGAGATTTTATGTCTTCAATTTTTAGATTACTTTTCTTCTTTTTTTAGCATAGAATCTTCTAAAGAAATTATAACTTGCTATCAAATTAGATTAAAAAAATGAGAAAATTAAGAAAATAAAAAAAAATTAGATTTCTAAATCGTTTAAAATTTAGAAGATAGATTATTTACATCAATTGGTGCTCACAATAATATATTAATAAGTTCCAAATCATAACAATGGCGTGATGCAACAGCCAAGATTCTTGAGGAGCAAACGCTTACACGAGTGAAGCAAATCTGGGCGGTGGTAGCTGTTGGAAGATATTATCATACTCAACTTTGTTTTTTCCCTTGAAATGGTAGGCCCTTCAACTAGAACTAACCAATGAAAAAGAGAGACGACTTAGCTGAAATTAAGGACGGATGAAACAAGTGAGTACCACAGATGCAAGAAAGCTACAAGGGGAGATACCCCCTTATATGGGTTTTTTTTTTTCAATTGCCTCCTCCTCGAGGTGACGTAAAAGGGTCAAAGTTCAAGAATATTGCATTTGGCGCCGATTCGAAAGAACCCACGACGGATTCTTACAATATACTCCTGAGAGCTTCTGGGTTTGATTCTTTATTCTTAATTGTAAGCTCTTTTCTTTGTTTACTTTCTGGTTTTTTCTTCTAATGACTACTCAACATTAGATTTTTTACTGTTGTTCGTGTCAAAAATTTTAGCTGAATTTGTTTTGGTGTGTTGTTTCGGTTGTTGGAAAATCTGATCATTCATGACCGATTGGTATTTGTATATGGACACAATCGAAGGGCAGAAATAATGGTTCACTTATAGATTTTGGAGAGTATTGCGGAAGAAGATCAAGGCATGGAGCCTTTTTCATTGAATCGTGAATTGAAGAGAATGGAAAATGAAAGTAACTAACTGTATATTAAGACCTATCTATATATTTAACCGTATTCCAACTACTTCTCTTTTTAATGCTAACTGACTTTTTGTAACTTAATAGAGAGTCAATTTTATATAGGGGACAAGAAAGGGAAAATAAAGTATTTTGGTGGAAGAAATGAAAAAGGTCGGCAGTTGGATTTTTATATAAGTTATTCCTGAAAGTTGTTGTTTTTGGCTTTGGGTGAACAATCTTGCACTTACCCATGATGGGTTTTCATTGAATGGGGGGTGCCTACTAACTATTGTTCATCTTTTTTAAAGTGTAGTGAGAAATTTTCCCTTTTTCTATTATCACACGTATATATGCGAACACTCACAGCAACGATCTCAAATCAATAGATCCCGGTTTTGGTACTTCAATTTTTTGAAAATTTGAGTTAATGATCATATTTCTTGCTTCCTTTTGCTGTAAACGAATCTTTCTAATCATCATTCGATTCATCTTCAGGCCTCATATCTCCAATGGCGGCGATATTGGCTTCTCATAGTTGCTGTTGTGGCATTGGAGAGTTAAAAAATAATGGAAGAGTGGATAATCTGAATTTCTTTGGCTCAGCTTCAAACCATAGTGAGTCAAAATTCGAAGAAAATGCTTACAAGCTTGTGAAAATTGACAAACACCATAAATTTCAAGCAGAAATGCAGCGGAAAGAATTACCCACGAAATCAGGTTCGAATCGCCGGGCCATTAAAATGGTTCCTACAACTGACCACAGAAAAAATATGTTGTCATCCGCAAGTACTTCTGATGTTGTAAATGGATCTGTTAAGACCATCAATGGAGTAAATGTAGTTAATGGATCAAGCCTGGTTAAGAGAGATTCAACTCTGCCGCTTGCAAAATCTACGGGCCTTCCGCCCATTGAAGGGATGAAAGTTTTGCCTAATGATGAAGGTTTTAGTTGGGCAAATGAAAATTATAATTCGATCCAGAGAAGTATAGATGTATGGTTCTTTGTCATTTCATTACGTGTTCGTGTTCTATTGGACAATGCTAAGTGGACATACATCGGAGGCTTCACTGAAGATAAGCAGGTATGATTGGTTGGTTGTACTGGTACAATTTATATCATGTCTTAAATCTAAGAATGGAAAACAATTTTGATTTGGGGCGGAGTTTGATGCGTGGTACCAAAAAAAAAAACTTTTGTAGGAGGGGATGACATTTACGGATAAACAAGTAAGTTTGAATCAATATTTAAATATCATCTTCTTAGGTATAGTTGTACTTAATTTACAGGCAAAAAGACGGCAACAAACTTCCTCATGGCTACGAGAATCTTTACTGCAACTTGGTCCAACTTTTATCAAACTTGGGCAGTTGTCCTCCACAAGGTCTGACCTGCTTCCTAAAGAATTTGTCAATGAGCTTGCCAGTTTACAGGTACAATATGATACATTGAAAATGTGACCTTAGTCTCTTAGTTGTTTCATGTTAATTGTCCCACATCGGTAGGATAAATAACCTGGGAGTTGCATATATTTGCTTGGACAATCCTCCCCCTTGAGCTAGCTTTTGGGGTTGAGTTAGGTCCAAGTTCCAATCTTAACATTTCATACTACTCATATCTGGTCGTCTTCATCTTTTCCAAGGAACTTTAAGATTGAGTCCCAAATTTTTACGTTTTCCCCCAAAAAATTGGTTGATTTTCAGGATAGAGTGCCGGCATTTTCACCAAAAAAAGCGAAAAATTTCATTGAAAAGGAATTAGGTGCTCCGATCCAAGTGTTATTCAAGGAGTTTGAAGAGCTACCAATTGCAGCTGCTAGTCTTGGTCAGGTGTTTGCTTTATGTTTTGATTTCCCTTTCTTTTGAGAGAAAAATCATATGTTTACTATCAAATGTAGTAATTCTTCTAATGTTAAACTGTCTTTCCTACGACTCCTTTAGGTACACAGGGCTATTTTGCACAATGGAGAAAAAGTTGTGGTGAAAGTTCAGAGACCGGGACTAAAGAAACTTTTTGACATTGATCTTCGTATGCGAGCTACAATCAAACGATTTTCTTGTAGACAATAGCTTATGTATTGTGCTAAACAACATGCTTTGGGCAGGAAATTTAAAGCTGGTGGCTGAATATTTTCAAAGTAGTGACACTCTTGGTGGTCCATCAAGGGATTGGGTTGGAATATATGAAGAGTGTGCCAAGTAAGTTGGACATGCCCACATAAGTTTCCTGTAATTATTATATATTAAAAGAGAAGCTCTAAAAAGGATATTATTTAGTTTTTTCTGCTGCCTGATTCTGAGGCTGCTAGCATTCGAATAACATGATAGGCTACTCATACTTGATATCCTCGGTTGGATATGCTGTCATGAACTAATAGAAATAAAAAAACAAATTCTAGTTTAATTTTCAACATACATAATATTCTAAATCAGTATGAAAAAATGATATTTTTTATTTAGATTGCCTCAACTCTATTTTTCTTTCAGAAGTTAGATGGTATTCATTAACCAGCATTCGTTTTAAACTCTATGGTCGATATGATACAGTGTAAATTCATCTCAACAGAGGATATTTAAATGCAAAAAGCATTCAGATTTCATTTATTTTGATCATGTTCCTTCGATGAATCAATTAGAAAATATCTCTCTATCTATTGTTAATTTTTTCTTATTGAAGCAAATCTAATTTGCTTATTTGGAGAAAATTTTCTTACCACATTTTGGTGATGGCCGTGACTTTCGAGGAGAAATTGGAGAGGATTTGAGGTGGTTTTGTGTGCAATTTTCCATCATCAAGTAATGAGCTTTAATGATGTATTTATAGAGTGAGACTGTTAATCTCATCAGGAGTCTCACTCCCACAAAGACTCTTAGCCTTTGTGGTACTAGAACTCTTTCTATTCGTTATAATTAAATTCCCATAATATTAATATATAATATATTTATCAACTTTTGATAATACATGATTTATTAATACCATATATATATACAAATATTTCATATCACCATATAAAATATATATGTATATCCATTAAATTTAATAACTATTATTTCATTTATATAATTAACTCATAGGTTAATATAATTCTAGACACCTTTAGAATATTTACGAGAATTTGTACATGTTAGTAGTGTCCACTACTCCTCTATAATATTTACGGGAATTTGTATATGTTAGTAGTCACCACTACTAGTGTGGGGACCGGACGCTAATCATACACTTAATCAGTTATTAGGACTTAATCAGTTATTAGGACAATATAATCAATTAAAATAAACAGGGTCTAAATTTTTTTTAAAATGCGGAACGTAATGGAAATCATTTATTATACATATCAGTATAAAATAAAGTACAAGTCCTGTACCGCATACATTTATTCAACTAAGGTTTAACAGCTAAATGTCAAGTGTCCAAACCCTATCTCTAATCCAGATCCGTAGTCTCCACTCTAATCTCGATCTATCTTCATCTCCTCGACCCTGAACCTGTCCCACCTGTTGTCATGTACACATACAAACAAGACAACAGCCGGATAATACCGGTGAGAAAGATATCCCAGTATAAATCAATGAAACATGCAATCATATGATAAACATAAAAGCATGAACAGGTAACAGTAATATGTATCAAATTCTGAAACATAATCAATATAAAACTGTCGACAATGCTCGTGACTCCACGACTCAGACTAGACTCAATACTAGTCTAGGGATCCCGGTTTCCAGATGTTGGTATTCCTATATCGACCAACAGTAATAGAAAAGACTCCAGTTCTATCCACGTCGATATAACCAAACATCCAGTGTCCTGACCTATCCGTCATAGACTGTGGTCCTATCATCAGTACACTATCTTGTGACATCGTGCAATGTGCCCGTGGCGATCCCACCGCTATCAGACACTTCAGTCACAAGATCACTCGACTAATACCTGCTTTCTATACATCCATAGAACAAGCATATCAAGTCAAAGCAATTAACATAATAATAAGAAGTATGTGATTTAGGGAAACTCAAGTATATCCTACTCGAGTCGATCTCCCAATACACATTGACTTATACCTTTATCTTCTCGATCTGACGAGGACGAAGTCCCGAATTCAACCCTATCCATACCCAATCTTGCAATGACAATATCGAACAGGCACAATAACAATATATAACTCAATTCAGAACCTGTTCTGATCAATACTCAATTCAAAATACAATTTGATCAATGTCAATCGACATACGGTACAACAATACAATCTCAATCAATCGTAAATCTGATCAATATCAATCTACTGATGTTTCGACGGTATAATAATACAGTCTCGATAATCCCGTCAGTGCCAACATCACAGATATAATACCAGCACTCATAATTAATATCGGTACAACTCATAATCTCAATAACAATACATATCTGATATCGAATCTCAATTAATCAACTCCAAAAATCATAACAATTACATAAACAGTCTGTTCTTTAATCTGACTTCGATTCTACGATGTCTAATGTATCATAAACACCATATATGATTCCTATTTGATTCTGACAATATCATAACTTCAAATCGTATCTAAACGTAACAAAACTTACGTCCAGTTGTAGCCTGTAACAATAGGAGCACTGTACTGAAGTCGGATTAGAATTCAGACGGACGGATTTCTCGTAAATCACGAATCTTCCACGTCGAAGAAAACTTGAACTTTTTCCCCAAATTCCTCGTTTTCTACTGATTAACGTTTGTATGTATATATATATATATATATATATATATATATAACTCGTGCATGTCATAAACGCGACCCATTTTCCTTCTGCATGCCGCGCGCATATGCGCGCCCAAGCCCCGCGCATATGCGTCGGAAGCTTTATCCGGAAATTGCTACTGTAGTGCTCGCGCATATGCGCGCTCCATCGTCGCGCATATTCGCGAGACTTACTGTCTCGTGCACACACCCACTCGCGCATATGTGCACCATCTCGGCGCATATGCGCCCAAGGTTCTGGACATCCGTAAGCGCGCACATGCGCGCGAAAGATTCTGCCTACTTCGCGCATGTGCGCCCGTCCACGTCGCTTATGTGCGCCAATGCACACCCTCGCACATGTGTTTCGCGACTTTTCTCATCTTTTCCGGTCTAATCTTTTCCATCAATAATCATATCAATTAATCCATAATTCATTTCAGATTAATTTCAGATTATGGTAATCAAATTCTCGGGCCTTACAACTAGTACAATCATTATAACCCGATCGACGATCCGAGTGCGCCGATGTATCAAGGATACAAGTCTTGTTCATATAATAAAATTGAAATTTTCGAATATCAAAATTTTCACTTACCATATTGGGCGGCTGCCAGTTTTAGTTAACTCCTTCACAAAACAAGTAGTTCTACTGTCCTTTCTTATTTAGCAATCATGCTAACTTTCATTTCTTCCATCCTATTGAATCAACTCATAAACTCCTTTATAAGCTTTCTGTTTGATCTCTATCAAACTATATTAGCCAAATTCCAACTCCTTGATATTTGACTATCTCAACGGGAACACAAAATCTGATACTTGTGTGACCCTCAATAGTTCAGGGATACAGCTAGCTGTGGGTTCACATCTCCATGTGATTCAGAATAATATTTATTCTTATTTGGGTTTACCCTAGTTAATCCTATTCTTTTCATCAACTCTCTGATCAAGAATGTCATAACTCATTTCTGATTACACCCATCGGATCATGCTAAGAACGTCTAGTAGCATCGCTTCATGATACTCTAGGTATCACTGATAGTGTCTGCAATAACCTTTAGTCATGGTTAGTGTACAGTACGGTCCCTTCAACACATATATCCCGGTCTAATCTGCAACCATTGGCATATCTAGAGTTGCATATGAATCCGACAATGATGCGATTTATCTTTGAGAACTAATAGTGTCATGGTATGTACAACTAGGAAAACACCTTTCCGTAAAGCACATTTTTTGCTCTGGCCAGAGACTCCTTGCACTATTAACTCATCAGATCACATAGAATATCTTCACCCTTAGGCGAACGCTGAATCTCCGACTACAATGCATTTGCTCCTATGTATTTCGAAACTACACCCAACCTCGCCACTTGATGACCCTCGATGGAGTCGGTAAACGGATCAAAGTGCATGCTAATACGTGTAGACCCTACATTGTCCCGGGTCAAAGGACTAACGGTGTACAACCATAACTGCGCACTATTCCACTCGATAAGTGGGAAGCACTTGGATAGTCTGAGGGAGGGTTGTTCAGTGCACGTCATATGATCACCGATCTGTGTGAATGGACATCTCCATGCCCTTGCCAATGAAACATGGCGTTTACATCACAGATGCTAGTCTCAAGCTCGAGCAACCTTTATCCTTGTTTTAGGCGGCTGATTCAACTAGTAACCTGTATAGAATATACGGTACACTTCCTAATTTGTTCCATGATCTTACGTTGCGACGCAGACCTTTTGGTACTTATTGTATATTCAAGAAATTTATCTATGCAGGTTGCATGGCCGTACAGATAAAGTATAATGACATAATCGAATAAAAGCATAAAATATTATTAAAATAAAGATTGTTTTACATTAGAGTCAATAAAGCTCGAACCACAAGTTGGCTTACCGGGCACCTACTCTAACAATCTCCCACTTGTCCTATAGCCAACTACCAATAGATTTTAGACTCATTGCTTCGTGATGCTTCTCAAACAATGGTCCTAGCAGGGGGCTTCGTTAGTGGATCAACAACGTTATGTACGAAGGAGACTCTCTCTACCGATATGTCTCCTCTTCCCACAATCTCCCAGATTATGTGGAACTTCCTCAGTATATCTTTGTATTGCTGATGAGACCTCGGTTCCTCCGCTTGCGCAATGGTACCGGTGTTGTCACAATAGGCCAGGACTGTGTCAACTATTTGAGGAAGGACACCCAACTCTTGGATGAAATTCCTCATCCAAACACCCTCATTTGCTGCAGCCGATGCAGCTATGTATTCGGCCTCAGTGGTAAAATCCATTGTGGTGTCTTGCTTGGAACTCTTCCAAGAGACAACACCACCATTGAGGTTGAATACAAATCCAGAGGTCGATTTCGAATCATCCAAATCTGATTGGAAGCTAGAATAAGTGTAGGTTTCCAATTTTAGTTCTCCACTCTCGTATACCAAGAACAAATTCATAGTTCTTCTCAAGTACTTAAAAATGTCCTTCACTGCTTTTCAATGAAGTTGAACAGGATTCGACTGATATCTACCTGCAACACTCAGTGCATATGCAATATCGGGTCGAGTGGATATCATACCATACATAATACTGTCTATGGCAGCCGCATATGGAATGCGGCTCATGGTTTCTATCTCTTCATCAGTTTTACGACACATAGACTTGGATATAGTCACACTATGAGACATTGGGAGATATTCTCTCTTGGACTCCTCCATAGAGAATCTCCTCAGTATGGTATTGATATATGTTGATTGGATGAGGCCTAACATTCTCTTTGATCTATCCCTATAGATCTGTATTCCTAATATATATGATGCCTCACCCATATCCTTCATTGAGAACTAACCAGCTAACCATATTTTAGTTAACTGCAACATCCCTATATCATTCCCAATGAGTAGCATGTCATCAACATAAAGCATTAGGAATGTTACTGCACTCTTACCGATCTTCATGTATACACAAGGTTCCTCAGGATTTTTGGTAAAATCAAACTCTTTGATAATGTTGTCAAATCTGAGGTTCTAGCTCCTTGATGCCTGTTTGAGTCCAAAAATGGATCTCTGAAGTCTGCATACTTCATGCTCACTTCCTACTGACCCAGTACGGTGCCCGAGACGCTTCCGGGCAGCTGCCCGCTAGGCAGACCCAAAAAGTTTTATTTTTTATTTTTAAAAATCTTGTTTTTGAAAAAAAAATTTGAGGGCCGTTTTTTCTTAAAAATTCTTACGTGGTTAGAAATAATAAACCCAACACAATTTAATTAAAACACACGATTGAGAATAACCTGCTCTGATACCACTATTGGGACATAGTGTTCTCTTAGCCAAGACGCAACGGATGTTTAAAATTTTTGTTCTTAGGTGTCGTGTTTTTGGAAACATTCATAAGGCGTTTCGGATTATACATTCGCATATTAAACGCTGGACTCCAAACTATTCCAGATTTTAAGCGGAGATAGCCCTTCTTGTAAATTCTTACGAATTCCTTTGATTGTCTAATTAGGTCCACGATCAAAAGAAATCGCAAACGATTTGTGCATTGAGACTGGAGCCTCCAAATTTCCAAAATGCGGGGACAGTGCAGCGGAGTCGGCGCGGCGGTGAAGGACACAAGGTGGCCGAAAATTTCTTCACTAGAAACTCATGGTGGCCGAGACTTGTGTTTTCAAAAGTGGGAGGTTTTTGTAAATATTTTCTTATTGATTCTTAATCAATAATTAAGCAAATATAATTTGCTTATTTGGACAAAATTTTCTTCCCACATTTTTATGATGGCCGTGACTTTCAAGGAGAAATTGGAGAGAATTTGTGGTGGTTTTGCGTGCAATTTTCCATCATCAAGTAATGAGCCGTAATGGTGTATTTATAGAGTGAAACTCCTAATCTAATTAGGAGTCTCATTCCCACAAAGACTCATAGTCTTTGTGGTTCTAGGACTCTATCTATTCATTATAATTATATTCTCATATTATTAATATATTTATCAACTTTTGATAATACATGATATATTAATGTCATATATATACACATATTTCATATCACCATATAAAATACATATGTATATCGATTAAATTAAATATCTATCATTTAATTTATATAACTAACTGATAGGTTAATTTAATTCTAGACTCCTCTAGAACATTTACGGGAATTTGTACATGTTAGTAGTCACCACTACTAGTACAATCATTTAATCAGTAAATTCTCAATTTACTAAATAAATGATTTCGAACTTGTCTAACGTGGATCGACGATCTGAGTGCGCCAATATATCAATTTTACAAGGCTTGTTCATATAAAAAATTGAAATTTTCGAAGACCAAAATTTTCTCTTACCATATTGGACGGCTACCAGTTTTAGTGAACTCATTCACAAAACAGGCAGTTCCACTCTCCTTCCTTATTTGGCAATCATGCTAACTTTCATTTCTTCCATCCTGTGAAATCAACTCATAAACTCTTTATAAGCTTCCTGTTTGATCTTCATCAAACTATAGTCGCTAAATTCCAACTCCCTGAAATTTGACTATCTCAATGGGAACATAGAATCCGATACTTGTGTGACTCTCAATGGTTCAGGGATACAGCTAGCCGTGGGTTCACATCTCCATGTGATTCATAATAACATTTATTCATATTCGGATTTACCCTAGTTACCCTAGTTAACCCCATTTTTTCATCAACTTCTTGATCAAGAATGTCAGAACTCATTTCTGATTGCACCCATTAGATCATGGTAAGAACGTCTAGTATCATCGCCCCATGATTCCCTAGGTAACACTGATAGTGCCTGCAAGAACCTTTAGTCATAGTTAGCGTATAGTACGGTCTCTTCAACACATATATCTCGGTCAAATATGCATCCATAGGTATAGGGAGAGTTGCATATGAATTCGACAACGATGCGGTTTATCTTTGAGTAGTAATAGTTTCATGATATGTGCAACTAGGAAAACACCTTTCCCTTAAGCACGTTTTTTGCTCTGGCAGAGACTCCTTGCTCTATTAACTCATCAGATCACATAGGATATCTTCACCCATAGGCGAACGATGAATCCCCAACTATAATGCACTTGTTCTTACGTATTTCGAAACTACACCCAACCTCGCCACTTGACGACCCTCGATGGAGTCGGTAAACGGATCAAAGTGCATGGTAATACATATAGCCCCTACATTGTCCTAGGTCAAAGGACTAATGATGTACAACCATAACTGCAGACTATTCCACTCGATAAGTGGGAAGCACTTGGATAGTCCGAGGAAGGGTTGTTCAGTGCATCATTATATGATCACTCATATGTGTGAATGGACATCTCTATGCCCTTGCAAATGAAACATGGTGTTTAGATCACAGATACTAGTCTCAATCTCGAGCTACCTATATCTTTGTTTTAGGCGGCTGATTCGACTAGAAACCTGTTTAGAAAATACGGTACACTTCCTAATGAGTTACATGATCTTACATTGCGACGCATAGGTCATGGTACCTATTGTATATTCAAGGAATATCTATGCATCTTGCATGTATATACCGATAAAGTATAATGTCAAAATCGAATAAAATCGTAAAATATTATTAAAATAAAGATTTTTTTACATTGTAGTTAAAAAAGCTCGAGCCATAAGTTGGCTTGCCGGGCACCTACTCTAACAGTTTGAAAATGTTTAAAAAAGTGATTATGAATCATTTGCAAAAACTACCTTAGATTCGCACGACAAGGTGTGCACTTATTTTCCATTTGATATGTCCAATTTCTCTTTACTTCTGTCTATCATCATGTTTGATGCAGATTTTTTAGTGACTGATAATAATGGTGGTAGCTATTAAGTTCCGTTAATTACTTTTTTGCTGTATGCTTGCTGGTTTTGCATAGATTCGTTGGCTCTCATTTAATGTTTTTGGAAATTTCAGGATCTTGTACGAGGAAATTGATTATATAAATGAAGGAAAGAATGCTGATAAGTTCCGTCGGGATTTTCGTAATATCAAGTGGGTCCGAGTACCTGTATGTTTCCTCCCTGCTAGCTGTATTCTCTCAAAAAACTAATTCAAGATTCATTTGATAGACACATAAAATAGCAAGCCAATTTGCGCTTCAAACGCATGGTGCATATTTCAGAATCTTAAAGTTCACAATCACACCTCTAGCAATATTTATTTCATTGTCCCGTTTTTCTAAATTACGAATAAAAGCACTTTTTGACATTTTTTTATTTCGAAGAGTTTATGTAATTCCAGTAAGATAAATATGTGCAATCTACTATTGACGGGAAATGTGATTCATTTAAGTTCTGTACGCAATTATTTGGCAACCTTGGATGTCATTATTGCGATATTATTCTTTCTTTCAGATGGTCTGCTGGGATTATACAACAACAAAAGTGTTGGCTTTGGAGTATGTTCCAGGTCTCTCTCTCAATCTCATAATTATGGAATCCCGAACTTCGTTGGCAATATTGATCATTTTTTGTGTTTGTTCTGACTCTTTTTAAGCCCATTGTTTGTTTTTTTATGTTGTTCACACTTTATGAATCTTGTCCATGTTCAGGAGTTAAGATAAATGATCTAGACACGATAGCGACACGGGGCTTTAGTAGATCCCGACTTTCATCGCATGCTATTGAAGCCTATTTAATTCAGGTGAGTTCAATACCATCAATTTATTAAATCTTTTTAATAAAGCTTTCATTTGTTTATCTTGTGATTGTTTCTCCGAAATCATGCAACCGTATCAGATACTGAAGACTGGTTTCTTTCATGCTGATCCTCACCCTGGGAATCTTGCCGTTGATGTGGACGAAGCTCTCATATATTATGACTTTGGTATGATGGGAGACATCAAGAGTTTTACGAGGGAGAGACTATTAGACCTTTTCTACGCTGTTTATGAAAAGGATGGGAAAAAGGTTCGATATTTTAAAATTTTACTTCAATATAGTTTGACATGTAGGAATTTATACTGCAAGAATAGGTTGTAAATATTTCGCGGTTGTAAATATTTCGCAGCATATTGGCTTGTTAAAATGGTTTTCTAAACTTGCTGTACTTGTTCAGGTTATGAAAAGTCTGATCGACCTTGGCGCACTTCAGCCGACCGGGGATTTGTCCGCAGTACGCTCTTTCCCGAACTAAATTTCATTTCTATTGTTCATTTTTCTGACAACAAAGAAAACCAAAAAGGAATGGAAGCTGTGACCTTATGATTGACTTAGAACAACTTAACACGGTTTCTGAGCTATCACTTTTTTTTTTTTGGATTTTAGGTGAGGAGATCAGTACAGTTTTTCTTAGATAATTTGTTAAGTCAAAGACCTGATCAGCAGCAAACTTTGTCGGCCATTGGTGAGGTGCACAGATACTGACTTCTTGGTTGAAAAACTTTTTTTAACCTATGCATTATGTGCCGAAATCAGGGAACAACATATGGTTTATAGTGTGATTGTATAACTCACAGGGCTGCGAGTAATGACGCGTCAAAATACTTCTACTTGTGCAGGATTTATTTGCGATAGCAACTGATCAGCCATTTCGGTTTCCTTCCACTTTTACATTTGTGCTCAGGGCCTTCTCGACACTTGAAGGTGATCTTTTTCTCTTGAAAGAAATCAAAATGATTGGATTTCCCATATCTTGCTGTATTAGATTTTTAGCAGTTTAATGTATATCTTCCAGGCATTGGTTGCAACCTGGATCCTGAGTTTTCCTTCGCTAAGATTGCTGCACCATATGCACAAGTTTGTCCTATATTCATGCAAATGTTCTAATATATGTGACTTTAATGTTCAAACACTCAAACCAATTTACACGCAGGAGCTATTAGATCTTAAGCAGCAGCAACGGACTGGGACGCAGCTCGTGCAAGAGATTAGAAAACAAGCAGATGATGTATTTTACTTCACTTATTCTCGTTTTTGCTCTCTTGCCCGTTCTAAAATAACCAGAAACGTGCAAAAAGATCAAATTTTTTTCGACATTTCTCATCTTTTTGATATTCAGAAAAATTTCCACCAAAATATTGATGGGGTTCTAATCATTGTTCAGGCTAGGTCTTCCACAATCTCAATGCCTTATAGAATCCAGCGGATAGAAGATTTTGTAAAACAACTCGAGTCTGGAGACTTAAAGCTCCGAGTCCGAGTCCTTGAGGTTCTTTTCCCGCCATTTTCCTTTTTAAATTAAATGATATATAAATTCTAATCAAAACAAAAGAAAGAAAATTAAAAATCCTCATTTTTCAGTCGGAGAGAGCGGCTCGAAAAGCAAACATCCTACAGATGGCTACCATATACGCAGTTTTTGGTGGTACCCTCCTAAATCTAGGCATCACACTCGGCAGTCAAGGCAGTCAATTTGTTGTGAATGGTTCTTTTCTTGGTGCAGGCAAGTACATTACTAACTGAAATATTTTCATATTTTGCTTATCATTGTGTTTTGCTGTGTGTATTATTTACATGAAATTTTTCTTACAAAATCTTACTCCTCGTCCAATTAAAATTATTAGTTCAACTTTCATTTGAGAAGATATAATTAGTTGGTGGTTGGTGAAGCATAAACAAAAATTTTGATTAACAACTATCTTTTTTTTTACGGTCGTTCTTTGTAATATTTTTTCGATTTAACTCAATTAATATATAAATTTATGAGAATTTATGTTAGAATTAAGAATTTTCAGGGATGATTTTTTACACTTGGAATGATTTTCTAAAAGTGCTATTTATTTTTTTACTTTAGTGTGTAATTACTATGTAAATTATCATGCTTAATAATAAATGTTGTAGTCGCGGGGGTATGTTGGGTATTTTAAAATTTTGATAGTTTGGTTATTTTTATTATGTAATTATTTTGTGGATTATCATTAAGCAAATTAATGTTTATAATACGGGTATGTTGGATATTTAAAAATTGATGGACCATGATGTCTATGTTAGTCGTTCTAGACCGCTTAATCTTGATAATATAGTATAGATATATGATAAACTTTGGTTAAAGAATCCATGTGCATCATCAGACCTTTGAATTTCAACTATTGTTAAAATAGCTAAACTTCGTGCTGGATTAGGAATTTTTTCGGGACCGAAAATTTTGTTCCCGTCCCTAATTCATCATATCTTGTTGCTGACGATAATTCAAAATTTCCTTGTGTTATGCAGGTGTTTTCTGTATCATGTTTATTCAATCTATGCAGAGGGTGAAAAAGCTTGATAAATTTGAGAAGATGATATGATAATTCAATTATACATACAGGTTTCTTTCCTTATTCATTGGTTAAGCCCACACAGGTTGGAAAATATTATTAGAATATAATAGTCGAGAAAAGAAAAAAGTAATATAACTCATAAATATTTATGTAGTTACTTTTATCAATGAGAAATTATTTTCTTCATTTTTTTCTTTTTTTTATTGTATTTTTTATTTTTGTTTACAATGAATTGTTTATGAGAAAAAATTTTACTAATTAGAGGTGCACACGACCTCAGTCGAGCTCGAGTATAATACTACTCGAACTTGACTCAAACTCGAACAAGTCTTAAATTCAAGCTCGAGATGTGAAAATATTGAGTTACTCGAATTAACATCTTTATGCAAATTCCAGAATTTTCTAAATATATGGTCTTATAGAGGTTGTCACATCTAGAACCTTCTATATTTTTTCTTGTTTTACACTTGTAGAATTATCTAGAATTTACTTGTATATATTAGAATTGTGTATATTAGTATAGATACAAATATCTAGAACCACGTAGATGGTAGAACATTCTAGAGAGTTAATCTCCATCGTTAGATCGAATAAATCACATCCATTCACGGTAGAAAACCACTAATATAAATAGGGTGAATTTCTTACTCGTAAATCATCCCGTTTTCAAACAATACTACTTTCTATTTCAAAGTTATATGATAGCAATCTTACTTAAGTCACCTGCACACAAACAAGACACAATATGTTGTTTTTCTAGCACTCATAGGGGCAAATTAAAGGAGCAAAGACCGCATGATTACTTAGAACGGCTAAGTCTGTGATGAGTCGTATCAGAGACTAGTTTGGTCTAATTTGTAGCAAGTGGTTATGGCAGGACAAGAAGTTGGTTCATCCCCTATGACTGAGGAAAGCGGAAGTGTAACGTACCGAACTTTTTAACCATTTTAAAATCTGCGGAAAAATAAAAATTTTCTTACATAAGAAATAAACTCTCAAATTTCGATTTAAAATAAACTGTTCATCCAAAAATAATTACAATAAAAAGATCGTAAATAAATTTTGCTACACGCTTGTTTAAACATCGTAACCCAAAACATGAAATCAGAGTAATAAAATTTGTCGTGCGTGAAATCGTAAAAACATTGGCGGTCCTCGGGTTTAGCCTCCCACTCAGTCCAAGCTAGCTCACTGGTCCGCACCCTAGTCTCCTCAAAGTCATCCTCACCTGCATCGATCAAGTCTAGTGAGTCTAAATACTCAACATGTATAAATTGGGCATAATAAGTACTGCGTAGTAAAACCACATGCAATATTTAAAATAGGGCGTACATACTTGAAACTTGAAAATGCGTGTAAAAGCTTGAACTTACATACGTAACATAGACGTGCCATAACTTGAAACTTTTCTGAAACATGTTTGTAACATACATACTTGAATTTACGTGAACTTCATCATTTTTTGTAGAGATATATTTCAAAGCAAGCAACTCATTTATAAAACGTCTGATCAAACCAAACCACAGTACTTAGCTGACAGGGAAGATCCACTTCCACATACATGAGATCTCCGTTCATGCTTTAACGGGTGGATTGGTCCTTGGTCATGCTTTACCGCTTTCCAATCCTGATCTAAACCAGGTCATGCTTTATCGGGGTGGATTGGTCACTGGTCATGCTTTACCGCTTTCCAATTCCATACATAATTTGGTCACGAGACATTTAGCATACCTCAAAAACTTGAAATATTTTTCTTTTGCACGTCGAACATACTTACTTGTCATTGAAGGATTTGTTGGATCTCGCTTGGGGACACTGCTGCACAAACTATCATGAGTTCAAACACTTATCTTGCATAACTTAGACGTAGGTAGCTCGTGCTCACCACTGAAATAACTAAATAGCTTATGACATTATATGTAGAACCCGTAAATTAGACTACGTATAAGCCATGCATAATTCTAGTATTTAAATTAAAATGATTTTTGTTGCATGAGTATTTAAATTATTTTCTTTAAATTTATTTATTTTATGCAATAGTTTAATGGTTAGCTTTTCAGTTAATTAAATTGAGGCCGGACCGGAGTTGGAGTAAAGAGATGAAACCTAATATTAAGAAAACATTTCCTAAAATTTATTTAAGATATATAATAAGTTAATTTGTTGTAAAAGAAAGCTTAAGGAATTATTTAAATAAATTGAAATAAGTAGTAAATAAAGTCCAATAATTAAATCCTTAATTCTCTAAAATATTTAATGAGTAGATAAAACACTAAAGATTTAAAATACAACATTTAAGAAATATTTTCCCCCTCCATTTTTATTAAAATTTTCGACCCTACCTTTAATTCATTTAAAATTTGTTGTCAACCCATTTATTTAATATTCTTCCTTATCCATTTCTTGGTAGATAATTCCCTCAATTTAAATCCTCATTTAATTAATATTGAAACAATATTCTACCGTGTCTATCTAGCAATATTTTCCCCCATTTAATTAAAAAACATTCGGTCACTTCCTTTAGGAGATTTAAAAAGTTTAGCAACTCATTTCTTTGAATTCTTTCCTAATCCATTTTCTTGGAAGATAATTATATCACAATAAATCTTCTATAATAATTAATTGAGCAAGATCCCACCCCACTTAGCTAGATAAAATCGGCCATTCCCCATTTTTAAAAGATTTAATTGTGATTTTCAACTCATTCTTTAATTATCCTCCCTTAACCTTTTCTAGGTAAATAATCTCCCAACTTTTAAATCTCTATCAAATCATTAATTAAACAACTTTCCCCCTTGCACCTAGTCTTGATTTCAACCTAGTGCAATCTATTATCCCTCATTAACCAAACAATATCACAACCATTTCTTATCTCACGAAGTTCAAAGATAATAAAGATTTCTTCCCTCCCTACAATCTTGCAACCTCCCATATTATTTTCCCTAGCCATCTCTCCCTCTCCTTCTACCGAAAATCAGAGGGAAATTCAGAACAAAAGCCGTGTGAAATCTGAGAGAATTAGTGAGGAAAAATCGAGGGAAAACAAGGTAGAAAAGTGCGCTCCGTCTCCTCCGCGCCGTGTCGTGTTTTCTTTTGTTTTCTTGTAGTGAAATGTGTCCCTTTGTGTTCGATTTCTGTCATGTTGCTGTCAAGGGGGAGTGTCTGATCATGGCTGCCTTAGGGGCCTATAGCCATGATTAGAACACCTCCATAGCATGTCTATGACGTGACCAAGTCGCCCCTTTGAGGCTTGGCCCACGATGGAAACGTTTTTTTTTTAAATCAAAACATGAACAGCCCCTTCGATCCCCATTTTATTTCAGCATGTGTACTCACGGTTTTGTGGCGTGGTGTGAATCTTGTTTGGCCTCTGGCCCATAGCCACGGTTCATACCATACCTCTTGATATCTAGATCGTGCCATGATCAACCAAATGGCCACTGGAATGGCCCATGACAGCAAGAACCGCCGCAACATTCCCACGCGCAGATTAGGTGCTCGGCTGGGACGTTTGTTTTGTTTCTTGGGTGGTTCGAATTGTGGCTGACCTATGGACCTTAGCCATGGTTGAAATCATTTCTTAGGATGTTGGTAAGAGCCTCTGGTTGGTGGTTCAAGCCCCAATGTTCGGTAGTCTCGAAAAAGACACAAGAAATCGAAGGCACAGCTGCTGTAATTTTTGACAACAAGCGTGCTGCGGTTCAAAGGCGTGTTCCGGGTTCATGGTTGCCTTTTAGCCTAGGGCCTTGGACTGGACAGTGCCTCATCGAGTTAGGAAGATCATGTTTTTGGCCGTTCGAGATTCGGATCATTTTAGAGGTCGTACGAGAATTTACGGTGCAATGTGCCAAAATGACTATCGAAAGAGCGTTTCACATTTTTGGCCTCCATTCACTAAATTTTGAGTACTGTAAATTTAGGAGCATTATTTCATCATTTTAGGCGTATTTTAATCATGACTATATGATGGTTTGGTATTGGTTTGTGTTGATACGAAGTCACGATTAAATACGAAGTCGTTAGACGAAATGGTCTCAGTTTTTTGATTCAATTTATGTTAGAATTAAGAATTTTCAGGGATGATTTTTTACAATTAGAATGATTTTCTAAAAGTGCTATTTTTTTTTTTACTTTAGTGTGTAATCACTATGTAAATTATCATACTTAATAATAAATGTTGTAGTCGCGGGGGTATGTTGGGTATTTTAAAATTTTGATAGGTTGGTTATTTTTATTATGTAATTATTTTGTGGATTATCATTAAGCAAATTAATTTTTGTAATACGGGTATGTTGGATGTTTAGAAATTAATGGACCATGATGTCTATGTTAATCGTTCTAGACCGCTTAATCTTGATAATATAGTATAGATATATGATAAACTTTGGTTAAAGAATCCATGTGCATCATCAGACCTTTGAATTTCAACTATTGTTAAAATAGCTAAACTTCGTGCTGGATTAGGAATTTTTTCGGGACCGAAAATTTTGTTCTCGTCCCTAATTCATCGTATCTCGTTGGTGACGATAATTCGAAATTTCCTTGTGTTATGCAGGTGTTTTCTGTGTCATGTTTATTCAATCTATGCAGAGGGTGAAAAAGCTTGATAAATTTGAGAAGATGATATGATAGTTCAATTATACGTACAGGTTTCTTTCCTTCTTATTCATTGGTTAAGCCCACACAGGGTGGAAAATATTATTAGAATATAATAGTCGAGAAAAGAAAAAAGTAATATAACTCATAAATATTTATGTAGTTACTTTTATCAATGAGAAATTATTTTCTTCATTTTTTTTCTTTTTTTAATTGTATTTTTTATTCTTGTTTACAATGAATTGTTTATGAGAAAAAAATTTACTAATTAGAGGTGCACACGACCTGAGTCGAGCTCGAGTATAATACTACTCGAACATGACTCAAACTCGAACAAGTCTTAAATTCAAGCTCGAGATGTTAAAATATTGAGTTACTCGAATTAACACCTTTATGGAAATTCCAGAATTTTCTAAATATATGGTCTTATAGAGGTTGTCACATCTAGAACCTTCTATATTTTTTCTTGTTTTACACTTGTAGAATTATCTAGAATTTACTTGTATATATTAGAATTGTGTATATTAGTATAGATACAAATATCTAGAACCACGTAGATGGTAGAACATTCTAGAGAGTAAATCTCCATCGTTAGATCGAATAAATCACATCCATTCACGGTAGAAAACCACTAATATAAATAGGGTGAATTTCTTACTCGTAAATCATCCCGTTTTCAAACAATACTACTTTCTATTTCAAAGTTATATGATAGCAATCTTACTTAAGTCACCTGCCCACAAACAAGACACAATATGTTGTTTTTCTAGCACTCATAGGGGCAAATTAAAGGAGCAAAGACCGCATGATTACTTAGAACGGCTAAGTCTGTGATGAGTCGTATCAAGACTAGTTTGGTCTAATTTGTAGCAAGTGGTTATGGCAGGACAAAAAGTTGGTTCATTCCCTATGATTGAGGAAAGCGGAAGTGTAACGTACCGAACTTTTTAACCATTTTAAAATCTGCGGAAAAATAAAAATTTTCTTACATAAGAAATAAACTCTCAAATTTCGATTTAAAATAAACTGTTCATCCAAAAATAATTACAATAAAAAGATCGTAAATAAATTTTGCTACACGCTTGTTTAAACATCGTAACCCAAAACATGAAATCAGAGTAATAAAATTTGTCGTGCGTGAAATCGTAAAAACATTGGGCAGTCCTCGGGTTTAGCCTCCCACTCAGTCCAAGCTAGCTCATTGGTCTGCACCCTAGTCTCCTCAAAGTCATCCTCACCTGCATCGATCAAATCTAGTGAGTCTAAATACTCAACATGTATAAATTGGGCATAACAAGTACTGCGTAGTAAAACCACATGCAATATTTAAAATAGAGCGTACATACTTGAAACTTGAAAATGCGTGTAAAAGCTTGAATTTACATACGTAACATAGACGTGAAACTTTTCTGAAACATGTTTGTAACATACATACTTGAATTTACGTGAACTTCATCATTTTTTGTAAAGATATGTTTCAAAACAAGCAACTCATTTATAAAACGTCTGATCAAACCAAACCACAGTACTTAGCTGACAGAGAAGATCCACTGCCACATACATGAGATCCCCGTTCATGCTTTAACTGGTGGATTGGTCCTTGGTCATGCTTTACCGCTTTCCAATCCTGATCTAAACCCGGTCATGCTTTACCGGGGTGGATTGGTCACTGGTCATGCTTTACCGCTTTCCAATCCCATACATAATTTGGTCACGAGACATTTAGCATATCTCAAAAACTTGAAATATTTTTCTTTTGCACGTCGAACATACTTACTTGTCGTTGAAGGATTTGTTGGATCTCGCTTGGGGACACTGCTGCACAAACTATCATGAGTTCAAACACTTATCTTGCATAACTTAGACGTAGGTAGCTCGTGCTCACCACTTAAATAACTAAATAGCTTATGACATTCTATGTAGAACCCGTAAATTAGACTACGTATAAGTCATGCATAATTCTAGTATTTAAATTAAAATGATTTTTGTTGCATGAGTATTTAAATTCTTTTCTTTAAATTTATTTATTTTATGCAATAGTTTAATGGTTAGCTTTTCAGTTAATTAAATTGAGGCCGGACCAGAGTTGGAGTAAAGAGATGAAACTTAATATTAAGAAAACATTTCCTAAAATTTATTTAAGATATATAATAAGTTAATTTGTTGTAAAAGAAAGCTTAAGGAATTATTTAAATAAGTTGAGATAAGTAGTAAATAAAGTCCAATAATTAAATCCTTAATTCTCTAAATTATTTAATGAGTAGATAAAACACTAAAGATTTAAAATACAACATTTAAGAAATATTTTTCCCCTCCATTTTTATTAAAATTTTCGACCCTACCTTTAATTCATTTAAAATTTGTTGTCAACCCATTTATTTAATATCCTTCCCTATCCATTTCTTGGTAGATAATTCCCTCAATTTAAATCCTCATTTAATTAATATTGAAGCAATATTCTACCTTGTCTATCTAGCAATATTTTCCCCCATTTAATTAAAAAACATTCGGTCACTTCATTTAGGAGATTTAAAAAGTTTAGCAACTCATTTCTTTGAATTCTTTCCTAATCCATTTTCTTGGGAGATAATTATATCACAATAAATCTTCTATAATAATTAATTGAGCAAGATCCCACCCCACTTAGCTAGATAAAATCGGCCATTCCCCATTTTTAAAAGATTTAATTGTGATTTTCAACTCATTCTTTAATTATCCTCCCTTAACCTTTTCTAGGTAAATAATCTCCCAACTTTTAAATCTCTATCAAATCATTAATTAAACAACTTTCCCCCTTGCACCTAGACTTGATTTCAACCTAGTGCAATCTATTATCCCTCATTAACCAAACAATATCACAACCATTTCTTATCTCACGAAGTTCAAAGATAATAAAGATTTCTTCCCTCCCTACAATCTTGCAACCTCCCATATTATTTTCCCTAGCCATCTCTCCTTCTACCGAAAATCAGAGGGAAATTCAGAACAAAAGCCGTGTGAAATCTGAGAGAATTAGTGAGGAAAAATCGAGGGAAAACAAGGTAGAAAAGTGCGCTCCGTCTCCTCCGCGCCGTGTCGTGTTTTCTTTTGTTTTCTTGTAGTGAAATGTGTCCCTTTGTGTTCGATTTCTGTCATGTTGCTGTCAAGGGGGAGTGTCTGATCATGGCTGCCTTAGGGGCCTATAGCCATGATTAGAACACCTCCATAGCATGTCTATGACGTGACCAAGTCGCCCCTTTGAGGCTTGGCCTACGATGGAAACGTTTTTTTTAAATCAAAACATGAACAGCCCCTTCGATCCCCATTTTATTTCAGCATGTGTACTCACGGTTTTGTGGCGTGGTGTGAATCTTGTTTGGCCTCTGGCCCATAGCCAAGGTTCATACCATACCTCTTGATATCTAGATCGTGCCATGGTCAACCAAATGGCCACTGGAATGGCCCATGACAGCAAGAACCGCCGTAACATTCCCACGCGCAGATTAGGTGCTCGGCTGGGACGTTTGTTTTGTTTCTTGGGTGGTTCGAATTGTGGCTGACCTATGGACCTTAGCCATGGTTTAAATCATTCCTTAGGGTGTTGGTAAGAGCCTCTGGTTGGTGGTTCAAGCCCCAATGGTCGGTAGTCTCGAAAAAGACACAAGAAATCGAAGGCACAGCTGGTGTAATTTTTGACAACAAGCGTGCTGCGGTTCAAAGGCGTGTTCCGGGTTCATGGTTGCCTTTTAGCCTAGGGCCTTGGACTGGACAGTGCCTCATCGAGTTAGGAAGATCATGTTTTTGGCCGTTCGAGATTCGGATCATTTTAGAGGTCGTACGAGAATTTACGGTGCAATGTGCCAAAATGACTCTCGAAAGAGCGTTTCACATTTTTGGCCTCCATTCACTAAATTTTGAGTACTGTAAATTTAGGAGCATTATTTCATCATTTTAGGCGTATTTTAATCATGACTATATGATGGTTTGGTATTGGTTCGGGTTGATACGAAATCACGATTAAATACGAAGTCGTTAGACGAAATGGTCTCAGTTTTTTGATTCAATTTATGTTAGAATTAAGAATTTTCCGGGATGATTTTTTACAATTAGAATTATTTTCTAAAAGTGCTATTTTTTTTTTACTTTAGTGTGTAATCACTATGTAAATTATCATGCTTAATAATAAATGTTGTAGTCGCGGGGGTATGTTGGGTATTTTAAAATTTTGATAGTTTGGTTATTTTTATTATGTAATTATTTTGTGGATTATCATTAAGCAAATTAATTTTTGTAATACGGGTATGTTGGATGTTTAAAAATTGATGGACCATGATGTCTATGTTAATTGTTCTAGACCGCTTAATCTTGATAATATAGTATAGATATATGATAAACTTTGGTTAAAGAATCCATGTGCATCATCAGACCTTTGAATTTCAACTATTGTTAAAATAGCTAAACTTCGTGCTGGATTAGGAATTTTTTCGGGACCGAAAATTTTGTTCCCGTTCCTAATTCATCGTATCTCGTTGGTGACGATACTTCGAAATTTCCTTGTGTTATGCAGGTGTTTTCTGTGTCATGTTTATTCAATCTATGCAGAGGATGAAAAGGGTTGATAAATTTGAGAAGATGATATGATAGTTCAATTATACGTACAGGTTTCTTTCCTTCTTATTCATTGGTTAAGCCCACACAGGGTGGAAAATATTATTAGAATATAATAGTCGAGAAAAGAAAAAAGTAATATAACTCATAAATATTTATGTAGTTACTTTTATCAATGAAAAATTATTTTCTTCATTTTTTTTCTTTTTTTAATTGTATTTTTTATTTTTGTTTACAATGAATTGTTTATGAGAAAAAAATTTACTAATTAGAGGTGCACACAACCTGAGTCGAGCTCGAGTATAATACTACTCGAACTGGACTCAAACTCGAACAAGTCTTAAATTCAAGCTCGAGATGTTAAAATATTGAGTTACTAGAATTAACACCTTTATGGAAATTCCAGAATTTTCTAAATATATGGTCTTATAGAGGTTGTCACATCTAGAACCTTCTATATTTTTTCTTGTTTTACACTTGTAGAATTATCTAGAATTTACTTGTATATATTAGAATTGTGTATATTAGTATAGATACAAATATCTAGAACCACGTAGATGGTAGAACATTCTAGAGAGTTAATCTCCATCGTTAGATCGAATAAATCACATCCATACACGGTAGAAAACCACTAATATAAATAGGGTGAATTTCTTACTCGTAAATCATCCCGTTTTCAAACAATACTACTTTCTATTTCAAAGTTATATGATAGCAATCTTACTTAAGTCACCTGCACACAAACAAGACACAATATGTTGTTTTTCTAGCACTCATAGGGGCAAATTAAAGGAGCAAAGACCGCATGATTACTTAGAACGGCTAAGTCTGTGATGAGTCGTATCAGAGACTAGTTTGGTCTAATTTGTAGCAAGTGGTTATGGCAGGACAAGAAGTTGGTTCATCCCCTATGATTGAGGAAAGCGGAAGTGTAACGTACCGAACTTTTTAACCATTTTAAAATCTGCGGAAAAATAAAAATTTTCTTACATAAGAAATAAACTCTCAAATTTCGATTTAAAATAAACTGTTCATCCAAAAATAATTACAATAAAAAGATCGTAAATAAATTTTGCTACACGCTTGTTTAAACATCGTAACCCAAAACATGAAATCAGAGTAATAAAATTTGTCGTGCGTGAAATCGTAAAAACATTGGCGGTCCTCGGGTTTAGCCTCCCACTCAGTCCAAGCTAGCTCACTGGTCCGCACCCTAGTCTCCTCAAAGTCATCCTCACCTGCATCGATCAAGTCTAGTGAGTCTAAATACTCAACATGTATAAATTGGGCATAACAAGTACTGCGTAGTAAAACCACATGCAATATTTAAAATAGAGCGTACATACTTGAAACTTGAAAATGCGTGTAAATGCTTGAACTTACATACGTAACATAGACGTGCCATAACCTGAAACTTTTCTGAAACATGTTTGTAACATACATACTTGAATTTACGTGAACTTCATCATTTTTTGTAGAGATATGTTTCAAAGCAAGCAACTCATTTATAAAACGTCTGATCAAACCAAACCACAGTACTTAGCTGACAGGGAAGATCCACTGCCACATACATGAGATCCTCGTTAATGCTTTAACGGGTGGATTGGTCCCTGGTCATGCTTTACCGCTTTCCAATCCTGATCTAAACCCAGTCATGCTTTACCGGGGTGGATTGGTCACTGGTCATGCTTTACCGCTTTCCAATCCCATACATAATTTGGTCACGAGACATTTAGCATATCTCAAAAACTTGAAATATTTTTCTTTTGCACGTCGAACATACTTACTTGTCGTTGAAGGATTTGTTGGATCTCGCTTGGGGACACTGCTGCACAAACTATCATGAGTTCAAACACTTATCTTGCATAACTTAGACGTAGGTAGCTCGTGCTCACCACTGAAATAACTAAATAGCTTATGACATTCTATGCAGAACCCGTAAATTAGACTACGTATAAGCCATGCATAATTCTAGTATTTAAATTAAAATGATTTTTGTTGCATGAGTATTTAATGTAGAACCCGTAAACCAGTCTACGTATAAGCCATGCATAATTCTAGTATTCTAAATTAAATTGACTTCATTGCATGATTATTTTAATGCATTTCTTTGAAGTTAATTATTTTAGCCAGCAGTTTAAATTTTATTCTTTTCGGTTAATTCAGTAAGGCCGGACCGGAGTTGGAGTAAAGGGATAAAATTTAATGTTTAGAAAACATTTCCTGAAATTTATGTAAGATAAATAATAAGTAAATTTATGGTAAAAGAAGGTTTAAAGAATTATTTAAATAAGTTGAGATAAGTAGTAAATAAGATTCGATAATTAAATCCTTAATTCTCTAAATTATTTAATGGGAAGATAAAACGCTAAAGATTAACAATGCAATATTTAAGAGATAGTTCCTTCCTTTTTTATATGAAATTATCGGCCCCTTCTTTTATTTTAAGAGATTTTATTAGTTGGCAATTCATTTCTTTATTATCCTCCCCTTAAAATCATCTAGGTAGATATCTTCCCCAACTTTCAAATCACAATCAAATAATTTAATTAAGCAATATTTTCCCTCCTCTACCCATTAAATTTTCGGCCACCCTTGTCTAGATTTGATTGATTTTGTCAACTCATTCATTTTATTTCTTTCCTTAATCTTTTCTTGGTGATAATTCATCTCCATTTTTTAAACCACCACTAATTAACAATTAAGCATTATCCTCCCTCACTTTACTAAGCTAGAAATCGGCCACACACCCCACAAATTATCCCTCAAATCAAATCATATCATTATCATTCCTTATTCTCACAAACTAAATAGATAGCAAGAATTATTCTCTCCTTTTATCTTGCAAACTTCCCATACTCTTCCCTAGACATTTCCCTCTCCCCCAATCTCGAAATTCAGAGAATATTCAGAAGTAAAACCAGCCAAGAAACCGTGAGGAGCCATAGAAAATAGGAGAGAAATCGAGTAAAAGAAAAGATAAGCAAAGCGCTCCGTCTCCTCCGCGCCGCGTCGTCGTCGTTTCATTCGTTTTTCTTTCAAAACGAAACCAGGCATGTCTATGATTTTTCTAAACCTCAATCAAGTCATATTAGCATATTTTTAACGCTACATGAACATCATTTCATAGCAAAACCAAAGCATGACATGAAATTTTCAGAAAAATAAAAGTGCAGATTTCGGCCCCTTCCTTGTGCTACTTCACGGTTTTGCTTGTTTGTGTGTATTCAGGTGATTGGCTCGACTCCAGGCTCACCAGGCTACATCTAGACGCATACTAGGGTGTGTCAAGACCATGATGGTCCATTCAAACCAGCCCCAAGCATGTTAGAAACCCGAAATGACAGCAGCTTTCCTCCACTGCCATTTTGTGTCTCGAAATTTCAGTTTCTGCTGTCATGGGAAAGAATCTGATCTTGGCTGCCCTAAGGGCCTATAGCCATGGTTAGATCACTCCCCTAGCACGTCTAAGACGTGACTAAGTCGCCCCTTTTGGTGGCTTGGTCCATGGTTCACCGGTTTTAAAATCAAACATCAAGAACAGCCCTCCCCTCTCGGCCCCTTTGCTTTCGTGACATCACTTGTGTTCTCGGTTTTGTGTATGGGTGTGGATCTTGGTTGGCCTATGGCCCTTAGCCACTATTCATACCCTACCACTGGATGTCTGGATCGTGCCATGGTCAATCGAATGGCCACTGGAACGACGCGAGACGACCAACGAAGCAAGAACGCCCCCTCCCCTCTCGGCCTTCAGTTTTTGACAGCAAGTGTGTTCGTTTTGTTGTGGCGTGGGGTGAATCTTGGTTGGCCTAGGGCCCTTAGCCACGGTTTACACCTTGCCCCTAGATTTCTAGATCGTGCCATGGTCAATGAAATGGCCACTGGAACGACACGAGACAACAAGCGAAGCCAAACTCTCTACGCGCGCAGGATTTCCTTCTCGGCTAGGTGTGTAGTCTCGTTTCTGGTGTGGTGCGAATTGTTGCTGGTCTCGTGCCCTTAGCCATGGTTCAAATCATTCCTTGGGATGTTGGTAAGAGTCTCTGGTCGGTGGTTCACGCCCCTAATGGCCGATAGTCTCGAAACCAACGCAAGTCTTGTAGTTGCGCAGCTGCTGGAATTTACAGCAAGTTGCTGTGTCGGTTCAGAGGCTCGTTCGAGTTCTCGGTCGGCTTTTAGCCTATGGCCTTGGACTGGACAGTGCCCCTTTGAGTTGGGAGGTCATGTTTTTTACCGTTCGTGATTCGGATCATTTTTGAGGTCGTACGAGAATTTACGGTGCGATGTGCCAAATTGACTCTCGAAAGAGCGTTTCATGTTTTGGCCTCCATTTCACCTAGATTTCGACCATCATCATTATAGGTGCATTATTTCGGTATTTTAAGCGTATTTTAATCATGCCTTTATGCCGGTTCAGTGTCGGTTCAGGTTGGTTCGGAGTCATGATTAAATGCGAAGTCATTAGGCATCATAGTCGCATCTTTTGAACGTAAATTGCGTAGTTGGTCATGTTTAAGCTATTGCATATTTTTCATAGCACGGTTAGGTTGCAGCGAGCCTGGGGACGATCCAATCCAATCCAATTGGTAAAATATACAGGAATTTTCATTATGCCAGTTAATTATTTTACGTGCATTAAATAGAAAATGATTATTTTTGAGATTTATGCGATATGACTTGTGGTTCATTCACTATGTGGGAGTATTATTTTATACGGTCGCCAGTGACCGCTCAGTTCAGTTTGGTACCACTCGGTTGCCAGTGACCGGCCAGCTCAGTTCAGTTTCAGACTCCCCGGTAGCCAGTTACCGATCAGTTCAGCTTAGTGCAGTGGCCACAGTCGTAAAACATAATCTCAACAGAAAATTTTACCAGTTATTTCAGTGCAGGGCTCCAAGGAGCAAATATTTTTACTGTGATTTTCAGTTCAGTTATGCACGTAATATAATTGTTCAGTACAGATTATTTCTAGCATGCCTCATGACATGATATTTTATCCCATGCATATTTTACTTCAGATTTTACTCTTTACCTGCGATATTTGCATGCTGAGTCTTTAGGCTCACTAGACTTGATTGTTGTAGGTACTGATGAGGCTAGGGCCGAGGGCGGGGACCAGTGAGCTAGCTTGGGTCGGCAGTAGTGGCACCCGAGGACCTCAGTGCAGCAGTTGTTATTTTATTCCGCAAACATTTTATCAGTCGTTGGATATTTTTAAATTGTGATTTTTGGCAAACTTTATTTTCTTCCGCTGCGATATTTTAAACTTTGAACTGGATTTATCAGTTGATTTTATGAATGAGGCCATTTAAGTTCTTTTAAAAAGAAAATTTTTAATTTTCCGCAAATTTTCAAAGCAAGGATTTTCGGGCCTTCACATTTAAATTCTTTTCTTTAAATTTATTTATTTTATGCAATAGTTTAATGGTTAGCTTTTCAGTTAATTAAAGTGAGGCCGGACCGGAGTTGAAGTAAAGAGATGAAACTTAATATTAAGAAAACATTTCCTAAAATTTATTCAAGATATATAATAAGTTAATTTGTTGTAAAAGAAAGCTTTAGGAATTATTTAAATAAGTTGAGATAAGTAGTAAATAAAGTCCAATAATTAAATCTTTAATTCTCTAAAATATTTAATGAGTAGATAAAACACTAAAGATTTAAAATACAACATTTAAGAAATATTTTTCCCCTCCATTTTTATTAAAATTTTCGGCCCTACCTTTAATTCATTTAAAATTTGTTGTCAACCCATTTATTTAATATCCTTCCCTATCCATTTCTTGGTAGATAATTCCCTCAATTTAAATCCTCATTTAATTAATATTTAAGCAATATTCTACCATGTCTATCTAGCAATATTTTTCCCCCATTTAATTAAAAAACAATCAGTCACTTCCATTAGGAGATTTAAAAAGTTTAGCAACTCATTTCTTTGAATTCTTTCCTAATCCATTTTCTTGGGAGATAATTATATCACAATAAATCTTCTATAATAATTAATTGAGCAAGATCCCACCCCACTTAGCTAGATAAAATCGGCCATGCCCCATTTTTAAAAGATTTAATTGTGATTTTCAACTCGTTCTTTAATTATCCTCCCTTAACCTTTTCTAGGCAAATAATCTCTCAACTTTTAAATCTCTATCAAATCATTAATTAAACAACTTTCCCCCTTGCACGTAGACTTGATTTCAACCTAGTGCAATCTATTATCCCTCATTAACCAAACAATATCACAACCATTTCTTATCTCACGAAGTTCAAAGATAATAAAGATTTCTTCCCTCCCTACAATCTTGCAACCTTCCATATTATTTTCCCTAGCCATCTCTCCCTCTCCTTCTACCGAAAATCAGAGGGAAATTCAGAACAAAAGCCGTGTGAAATCTGAGAGAATTAGTGAGGAAAAATCGAGGGAAAACAAGGTAGAAAAGTGCGCTCCGTCTCCTCCGCGCCGCGTCGTGTTTTCTTTTGTTTTCTTGTAGTGAAATGTGTCCCTTTGTGTTCGATTTCTGTCATGTTGCTGTCAAGGGGGGGTGTCTGATCATGGCTGCCTTAGGGGCCTATAGCCATGATTAGAACACCTCCATAGCATGTCTATGACGTGACCAAGTCGCCCCTTTGAGGCTTGGCCCACGATGGAAATGTTTTTTTTTTAAATCAAAACATGAACAGCCCCTTCGATCCCCATTTTATTTCAGCATGTGTACTCACGTTTTTGTGGCGTGGTGTGAATCTTGTTTGGCCTCTGGCCCATAGCCACGGTTCATACCATACCCCTTGATATCTAGATCGTGCCATGGTCAACCAAATGGCCACTGGAATGGCCCATGACAGCAAGAACCGCCGCAACATTCCCACGCGCAGATTAGGTGCTCGGCTGGGACGTTTGTTTTGTTTCTTGGGTGGTTCGAATTGTGGCTGGCCTAGGGACCTTAGCCATGGTTGAAATCATTCTTTAGGATGTTGGTAAGAGCCTCTGGTTGGTGGTTCAAGCCCCAATGGTCGGTAGTCTCGAAAAAGACACAAGAAATCGAAGGCACAGCTGCTGTAATTTTTGACAACAAGCGTGTTGCGGTTCAAAGGGGTGTTCCGGGTCCATGGTTGCCTTTTAGCCTAGGGCCTTGGACTGGACAGTGCCTCGTTGAGTTAGGAAGATCATATTTTTGGCCGTTCGAGATTCGGATCATTTTAGAGGTTGTATAAGAATTTACGGTGCAATGTGCCAAAATGACTCTCGAAAGAGCGTTTCACATTTTTGGCCTCCATTCACTAAATTTCGAGTACTGTAAATTTAGGAGCATTATTTCATCATTTTAGGCGTATTTTAATCATGACTATATGATTGTTTGGTATTGGTTCGGATTGATACGGAGTCACGATTAAATACGAAGTCGTTAGACGAAATGGTCTCAGTTTTTGGATTCAATTTATGAGAAATTTATGTTAGAATTAAGAATTTTCAGGGATGATTTTTTACACTTAGAATGATTTTCTAAAAGTGCTATTTTTTTTTTTTTTACTTTAGTGTGTAATTACTATGTAAATTATCATGCTTAATAATAAATGTTGTAGTCGCGGGGGTATGTTGGGTATTTTAAAATTTTGATAGTTTGGTTATTTTTATTATGTAATTATTTTGTGGATTATCATTAAGCAAATTAATTTTTGTAATACGGGTATGTTGGATATTTAAAAATTGATGGACCATGATGTCTATGTTAATCGTTCTAGACCGCATAATCTTGATAATATAGTATAGATATATATATGATAAACTTTGGTTAAAGAATCCATGTGCATCATCAGAACTTTGAATTTGAACTATTGTTAAAATAGCTAAACTTCGTGCTGGATCAGGAATATTTTCGGGACCGAAAATTTTGTTCCCGTCCCTAATTCATCGTATCTCGTTGGTGACGATAATTCGAAATTTCCTTGTGTTATGCAGGTGTTTTCTATGTCATGTTTATTCAATCTATGCAGAGGGTGAAAAAGCTTGATAAATTTGAGAAGATGATATGATAATTCAATTATACGTACAAGTTTCTTTCCTTCTTATTCATTGGTTAAGCCCACACAGGGTGGAAAATATTATTAGAATATAATAGTCGAGAAAAGAAAAAAGTAATATAACTCATAAATATTTATGTAGTTACTTTTATCAATGAGAAATTATTTTCTTCATTTTTTTTCTTTTTTTTAATTGTATTTTTTATTTTTGTTTACAATGAATTGTTTATGAGAAAAAAATTTACTAATTAGAGATGCACACGACCTGAGTCGAGCTCGAGTATAATACTACTCGAACTTGACTTAAACTCGAACAAGTCTTAAATTTAAGCTCGAGATGTGAAAATATTGAGTTACTCGAATTAATACCTTTATGAAAATTCCAGAATTTTCTAAATATATGGTCTTATAGAGGTTGTCACATCTAGAACCTTCTATATTTTTTCTTGTTTTACACTTGTAGAATTATCTAGAATTTACTTGTATATATTAGAATTGTGTATATTAGTATAGATACAAATATCTAGAACCACGCATGTTCCAACTTACAGTGGCCAGACGGACCCGCACCCGTACCCTGACACGGGGTCCGTGCCGTTGTTTTCTTCTCGGCGTCTTTTTTCAGTATCTACACGGACCCCTACACGGATGAGGGCACGGGGTCCGTGCCTTTGGGTTTCACTTAGTGTATATTTCCAGTACCTACACGGACCCTCACCCGGACCCTGACACGGGGTCCATGCCTTTGCTTTCCTTTGGTGTCAATTTCCAGAGCCTACACGGACCCCTACACGGATGTAGGTACGGGGTCCGTGTCCTTCATTTTTGGGGAAAAATAATTTAGTATGCTTTGAGGTTAGACGTCATGGGTTAGTACAATGATTTACAAAGTCGAGTCATGGGAATTGTAGAACGTCCTAAGGAATTGAATGAACTCGTAAGTGAGCATGATTACCTACGTCTAAGTATGCCAGTTAAGCATGTCAATTCATGATCAGTATGTGCAGCAACGGCCCCGATCGAAGTCCAACGAATCCCTCAACTCCAAGTAAGTATGTATGACGTGCAAAGAAAATATGTTTAAGTTTTTTAGGTATGCTAATTGACTTGTGACCAAATTATGAATGGGTTTGGAAGTCGGTAAACGTGGCCGAGGACCTCTCCGCCCCGTTAAATTATGAACGGGTTAGATCGTGGTTGGGAAGCGTTAAATTATGAACGGGGACCAACCAGCCTGTTAAATTATGAACGGGGATCTCATGTATGCGGGAGTGGATACGTCTCTGTCAGCCCAGTACTATGGTGTGTCTGATCAGGCGATTATTATGTATGAGTCACTTGCTTTGAAACATCCTCTATGCAAAATGAAGTCATGTATGTTTTAGTATGCTCAAGTTTGCAGTTATGATCATGAAAGTTTCACATTATGGCACGTCTATATATGTATGCAAGTTCAAGATATTATGCAAGTTCAAGTTTCAAATTATGTACGTTCTATTTTTAAGATGCATGCGATTTTATTATGTAGTACTCGTTATCTCAGTTTATACGTGTTGAGTCTTTAGACTCACTAGACTTGATCGATGCAGGTGACTATGTTGAGGAGACAGGAGGTGATGACCAAGGGGCAGGCTTGGGCTGAGTGGCAGGCTAGACCCGAGGACCGCAATGTTTATGTTTTTTTATGCAAGTTTAAAATACTCTGATTTTTAAATATTTGGAGACAGTTTCATTTAGCAAAATTTTATTGGTGACGGATGATTGTGAGATTTATTTTATGAATTTTGAGTGACGACCGTATGGATGTTTTATTTAAGAAAATTTTTAATTTTTCCGCAAATTTTAAGTATGAGAAGTACGGTTCGTTACATATATGTTAGAGGTTTTTAAGTAACTAGCTGATCATTTCCAGATTATTTTTTGTTCAAAATTTAACCCGGTTGATTTTACTTAAGTTTCAAAAATTCATATTAATTAGAAGTTATATCCAAATATTACGAAAGTTGGCCAAAAAGTCTGAAATATGATCAGGAACGTTCGGCTGCGGGAAAATCGCCGTTCCAGCGGCGCGTGTACCGGCGCATGAGTGGCCTTCCGACGGTCACGCGCGGCCGGTTGTTTTTCAGCATGTGTAACTTTTTATGATCCTGAATTCTCTTATTGAAAGTTTTGTCAAATTCCTAACCGAACGATACCAGATTTAAATATCTTCCTATGGTGAACTAGGGTACTCCGGCATTCCGAAAACTTTAGTTCCGGCAATATTTTGGAATGACGGGCGGTATGTACCTCATCTATGCAACAAGAGGTACAACTTTATTATTCAAGCCGACCTTTAATTTGGTGTGTAGCTATAAGAAAAATAAGAGTAAAGTACCTAGCCTGAATACGGGATACCGTTGCCGTTTTGCGGAATGTCTTTATTTGATTTTCTGGTTTTTGAACGATCTTTTTGTGTCACCTCCAGTGCTATATTGCTTTACGTTATGAGGTGAATAGTTGGTGATTTATTGGGATTTTTCGGAAATAGTATATAGCTTTTTCCTTCTATTTCTTTCTTCCTCTTCTCCTTCTTTTTCCCTTCCTTCTTCCCTTTTTTTTTCCTTCTCTCGGCTGGTCTCGTGGAAAGTGGGGAAAAGGTTTAGCTATTTATAGCTGAATTTCAAGTTTATCGCTCGTTTTATTATTATTATTATTTTATTTATTTATTTATTAAGTAGAAAAAATCTTATGTTTATCCAAACTTAATATTATTATATTCGTGTATCTAATTATTGAACCTAATTATCTTATATTGAACATAATAATTATTGTAATTAATTATTCAAAATATATGTTGAGTTTAATTATAATATTTTATAATATTTTATTATATTTTATTATATTTTGGGTATTTGATTTAGGAATGGGAACCTCATGGTGTTTATTGAATTTTTAAGTGCATTGTGATGTATTTTAATGTATTTCTAGATACTTTGGACAAAAAAAATTTGTACCGACCAAAAATGTGATAAAATTTTAAAAAATGAAAATAGTAAAATTTATACTAATGCATTTATACACCTTTGTTTTTAGGGTGTCACAGGCCCGACTTTCGCTCACCCGATTTACCTGGATCATATCACTCATTATTTTAAATTTTATTTGATTTGTTTGGACAAATGTAATCGGTTTTTTACTCCATGGAAATAAATAATCTGATTTTTGTAATGGCTAGACGTATGATTAATGGATCATTCACATGGAACGCCTTTATCTTGGCTCCCCACCTGTTTCCATCCATTGTTATTCTAACTTAAATTTAGACGTTTTTGAACAAAATATGGCCATTACCCAATTTAATTTTGCCGATTTTCAACTTACTCCCTGGAAATTATAATGGAATTTTCAATTTTCTGTCCCATTTACATCCTTTCTCCAATTAATTTATATCTAACAAAATGAAATAAATCCATCCACAATTAACCTTGTATGCGACTAAATCCCATAAACAAGTCCAAAAATAGCACATACAATGGCTGCCTGCATAAAATCAAAAATGCTAAAGAATTAACAAAAACAACCTTAAGAAACCTAATAACAAAAAGAAAAATCCCTCAAAATGGCAAGCTCTTTGATGTGGAACTCAAAGTGAGGGACTTGAAATGGTCAGAGGGAACAAAATCATGAGGCAAATTAGCCCTCTTCACCATCATCTTCATGTTGTTGCGCAAACTCTGTTGCACTAATTGCTTCACCGCCTTCTTTTCTTGGCTCATCATCTCGTCCTCGTCTCCGAACGGCGACTCATCTCGACGATCAGATTCCATCGACGTCCCAATTAGCGGAGCCGACACTGCTCCACCTCCACTACTGGAAACTTGCTTCCCTTTATCCCCCCTGAAGCATTCTAGCATCCTTGAAGCTCTCTTCTGCGCCAACGGAGTACCTAAAAGAGTTAACTCGAGCAAGGACGAAACGATTCCGGCATCAATCATGGCCTGTCTGTCTCCATATGACTTGTGAGCCATTACTATAAGAATGTAGGTTGCCTTTTCCTGGCACCCTGGTGAATCTGTCCAATTCAGGACATCAACGAGAATCAGAAACGCATCCGGCACGGTACTGATTCGCTTCCGGCCATCGGATACTGCCACTATATTGCTGAGAATCGAGAGGATGATTTCACTAACATCCATGTCTCCAAGATTGTTCACTAGATATGGCACCAGATCAGTTTCCAGCAGAGTATAAATATTCAAAGGCAAGATTGAAAGATTATACAAAGCTCGCAACGAGTCGGTATTCGCAAGGGAACCGACATTTTCGTCCAGATTTTGAAGGGTTTGTACCAAAAATGGGATTGCTCCAGAAGAGCCAATGATTGGCCTATTAGAGTCCAAAGCACTCAATCCAAGAAAATTGGCTACTACTGCCTCCGAAATGGCCGGATTCGGAGCCCCGTTGGGAGATCGAACCAGCTTCAGCATTTTGTGGACAGCACCGGCTTTCACAATGGCAGATTTGTTGGCATCATTGCCAATGGCGAGGTTGAGTAAAGCATAAAGAGCAGTGATCTGAGAGTTGGAAGTGGGATCTTGACCGCCGTCAAGCAACGCCACAAGCGGCGGAATGGCGCCTAGAAGAGCCAGAGTAGTTCTAGCTTGTGGGTTGTCCTTGGTCAGCCGTCTCACCTCCATCGCCGCCTCCACCACCGCCGCCATTGACTCCACCTGCAATTTCTTGGCCACTCTCTTCAGCCCTCCCAGCTCCTGTTCCTTCCTCCTCACCTCCTCATTCTCCCACCATTCCGGCTGCTTCAAAAGCTCCGACAACTTCTCCGATCCGGGCTGTTTCTTATCTCCCGTCCTCTTCCACCGACTATTTCCCTGAATACCACATCCTCCGCCGCCGCAACGCACGCTGTCAATGATCAAAGACCAGAGCTTCACGGGGCGGTCCAGCACCACCGAATCCGAGTCCTTGCCGCCTCCACAGTTCACCATTGCTTCCGGAAACATCATATCCACCTACATATGCATGGTTTACACCTAAATCCTAGGAAAAACACAAAGTTGAGGAATTTTTCACTGTAAATCAATGTGTTTTCGTGGGGTCTTGTGGCTTTACAGGGTAGTAGGGGGTAGTTAGTCAAACATTTTTTTAAAAAAAATTGATCTTCTAATTCCAATGTATATTTAAAAATGAAGATTGTTTTAAAATAATTAAATTTGATCAAAATTATAGGGATAGGTGCGAGAAAATGTATCAATAATTTGATTTGTCACATTATATAATATAATATAATAGCCATAACGAATAAGAATTGTTATTTATAGTGGAACTGTAGATTGGAGAAGGTTAGAGAGAGACAGAAACGAGACAAGAGTTGATCGAACTATTGAAAATCTGAGTGTATTGTGACGGTAGAGTAGATGCTACCTGTGGGGGCAGTGCCCTCACAGGATCTCAGCCATTGATTTTACATGGTGATTAAATTTGGGTCTTTGATCACTTCATGGGGTGTATGTGTGTTTAAATCTGGGTCTTTGATCACCTCATGGGGGCAGTGCCTCACAAGGTAGGGTGAAATAAACCTATTGTGACTTAGTTTTAAAAAAAAATCCACAAGTTAATTTACATAAATGTTCATCTGTTTTAAGTATAAATATACCGTTAAATTTGATTACATATTTACACTTACTTACAACAAATTAAATCTATCAATTCTCATCAGTCGACTTTAAACCTAAATCATCTTTCGTCTAACAATAATCTGGTAATGTTAACGTTTATTTCGATTTATTGCTTTGTTCGTCGATCGTGTTCGTCGATCGACTAGTTGAAGAAGAAAGTGTCGACCAAAGAAATGTTTTTTGGTTGACCAAAACTTGAGTCGACCCAATCGTGGGTCGACCTATTTTTAGGTCGACCAATGTTTTTTCGGTCGACCAAGCGTGGGTCGACCCAGTGCTTTGTTGGGACGTCGGTTTTCTCGTGTCCAAAACGCAACGAAAGTTTAATTTTTTTTATTTTTGACATTCAAAGCAATTTTTGGACACTCATATGGTTTAAATGATATAATCATACATAAGGAGTTTAGTAATATACATTTAAACCATATGAGTGTCTAAATACTCCGGTATTAAAGGATTCTCTTATTGAAAATCTCTACGAACTTTCTTCAAATCTCCTTCTTTAATTTTCGAATCAGGTCCACGACTGATTTACTGATTCCTCTTCTAACTTGCACTAGGAAATTAGAAGCTATTTTGCGTTGAGATGGAACACAAAGAAGAAATCGAGTCAATATTATAAACCGAATTTTTTTCTTGCAAATTTTGGGATTTTGAGAGCACCACTCTTTGATTATTTTCTAATCTTTTGTTTACTTAATTAATTACATAATTAAGTTAATTACAGATTTCAAAATTGCATCCCATATCACAGTCAATCTCGTTACATATATATTTATGAGAATGATGTGATCCGGATAAAATGAATGAGCAGGGTCGGGTGCTTCACCGGGTCAAATCAAGAATTTATAGTGTTTGGGAAACTGAACAAGGTAGATGGCTTCGCTCGTGACCTGCAAACAATAAAAGGAACTCGTGAATGGGCGCCGGGAGGGTGTCCGGCGTGACCACTCCGATGCTTAAGTCAGCAGGTTTATCGAGGGAAAAACTTAAAGCAATATGTATGGATGCTTGAGAGTGAAGAAATTTTCAGACCTGTAAAATGTCGACAATACCTGCTATTTGAAGAGAAGCCGGGGTTACCTTGATGCGCGTGCTCACCTACTACTTGTACCTTCGGACGTTGACGGCCTGTCGGGTCTCTTTCTACCCGATAGCTTCGTGGGTACTCCAAGAATAAGGGACGTTGACTGCATGTCCAGTCCCTTTCTTCTCCATATTTTCGGGGATACGCTCAGGTGAAAGAGGTTGACTTCCCGTCCAGTCGTTTTCTTCCTTATAATCTATAGGATCTTCTGAACCAGTGACTCGAGTATTGAGCCCTTATCTTTAGCACGAAAACCCGGCCCCTAGTTACCCGGGAAGTGAGTAAATACCCGGTCATGCATGGAGTGACCAGTCAAACAAAACTTCCCGGGTCATTCGAGACCCGGGCCCTTATAGGGGTATCACCACCCATCCCTAAAATAGTCGGGCTAGAGTTTCACTCGCTGTCCCGATTGGTGTGAAACAATTCACAGCGTGTAATAGCATCGGGGCCTTTAAATATCCCGTAGAAGAGATGTCACGCCTGGATGGTTTGTCTCCCGGACCCGAATGAACGCTACAACGAGGTGCACCCAAAATTAATTCCTACTTGAAATCGCTCCACATTCCGAGAAATGGATAAGTCTGACACCTCGACGGCTGTGCACGTCTTTTCACCTCCCGGCACAATTTTCAAAACCTATCTCAACCGTTCAGGCATCCTGAAGATCAGCGGTCATTATTAATTTGTTCTTATTATAAATAATGCCTTACCCACTCGCCATCATATCCACAAAGTGTTGCTAGCAATATATAATGGCAGGTACTAGTGGTCCTAATGTCCCCGATCTGGCGGAAGAGTTCAGAAATGCGTCTGCGGAAAGGCAAAAAACGGAAATAGAGGAGGAGGTCTTTCACAAAATTCTTGCCTTCTGGGAGGTGCTGCAGGAGTTACAACTTCTCTACTACTGTGGAGAGGCCAATACTCCCCGGTTGCTGGCGAAAGTGGAGAAGTATCGGGAGTACCTAAACCTTTCCGAGTTGGGGGATCCTTTTGAAGAGGATCACATGTACGAACTGATGCTCCGAAAAGAGAGGAACATTCTCAACGACATCACTGACACCAAGAGCTATGAAGGAAGGGCTACACGAGAAGTGAGAAGTTGGATGCATCTGTGGAAAGCCTTCGTAGAGGAGGCATATTTTGATGTAATCCGAAGTAATTTCGTTAAATAAAATTATTATCTGAGTGTAATATCTTTGCACCGCTTTGTCTGATGGAAGTCCCCCGGGCTGTATAACTTGACTAACAAAATTAACCAATAATAAGTAACGAAAGGAGACGTGAGGATTTCGTACCTAAAACAAAAAGGGTGCCCGAGCTCCGCATCTCTCGGGTTTGTAATAATATGCCGGGACCTCGAATCTCCCGGTCTTAAGATAACATGTCGGGGATTAAAATCTCCCGGGCCTAAGAGAAAATGTTACCCCGCTCATCGAGATGCCCTGATTGTCACGTTGAGGGGTGTCGGCCTTAATCACTTACGGGTGACGCTTCGTATTTCGGAGAATGAACGAGAGCCAACGCCTCGACAAACGCGTGTGTCCTTTCCTCTTCTGACGACTGGTATTCCAATACCTTGATATTCGCACCAATCTCTTCGCCTACCCAGGTAATAAATGTTACGTGCCTATAAATACAGGAAGGCATGAGGAGGTAAAAGATAACACCTTCGTCATGGCAAGCTCGAGCGAATCTACAGCACACAGTGGCATATACGTCCCAGCAGCCACCATCCTGCATCCCCACCTGGAGGGTCTGAAGAGGACCATCGAGGAATTGGTCCTGTCAAAGGTAATGTCTCGGTGGCATAAGATCCAAGATCTTGATGCCTCGCTCCAGGAGGGTTTGGCCTTCACCCGGGCACAAAGGGCCGTGGCAAGGAGGTACAAACGAGAACTCGAAGTGAACCAAGTTGCAGAACTAGCTACTGATGAAGTTCTGCTTCATGCGATGCTGCTGAAGGAAGGGCGTCAATTGGAGAAGATTTCATCCTCTGAGTCTTTTAACATCGCCCAGTCTCCTGAGCTAACCCACTGGTTCCGTGAGTGGCAGCATGTCGTAGCTGTACTGATAGTTGGTGCTAGGCATGAACGATTCCTTTATGAATAAAATTTGCTCATCTATTTCACTTTTTTCTTCGCATGTTAATTCAATGATAAACCGAATATAATTTGTAAATACGCGACTAAATCATCCAGAACAAAAATCTCATCTACCCTGAATAAAGTATTAGGGTTCCGTTTGGCATAAAACGCCGGGGCCCTGAATTTCCCGGATTTAAAATAATTTGCCGGGGCCTGAAACCTCCCGGCCTCAAAATAATGTGCCGGGGCCTTAAACCTCCCGGACTTAAAATAATGTGTCGGGGCCTAAAACCTCCCGGACTTAAAATAATGTGCCGGGGCCTTAAACCTCCCGGACTTAAAATAATGTGCCGGGGCCTAAAACCTCCCGGACTTAAAATAATGTGCCGGGGCCTTAAACCTCCCGGGCTTAAAATAATGTGCCGGGGCCTAAAACCTCCCGGACTTAAAATAATGTGCCGGGGCCTTAAACCTCCCGGGCTTAAAATAATGTGATAACACTTCATACCCCTAGGCGATCGACGCAGGGTTAAAAGGATACGGGTCCTACTGAACAACTGTCATAATCGGTTTGCATTCCGAGTAAATAAGCCATCATGACGTCTCGATCTGCGTAACTCTCCTTTCATTCTGCCCGTTGCGGTTTTCGAGGCGCATCGAAACCGCACATGTGTTCACTCAATCGACGGTCCCGATCATTTCCCGTCTCCTATATATAGCGACCCTAGGTATTCCCAAAAACCACTTTCGAATCAGCATCCTTGGCGAAGCCCTTGCAAATTCTTTTCTCGCAGTTCCGGTATTCAAAGTTTTCTTGCTCCGACGATCTTCCACCGCATCTGTAAGTTCTTCCTTTCCATCATGTCTAACTCTACTTCCTCTACCTCTGGGGCCAATGCGCGAGGCTCGGCGGGGTATGAATCTGCTGCTCTTCGTTCTGATTCGTCTCCTTCTCCTACTTCTCGCCGCCCTTCTATCCAGACTGTCCAAAAGCCTATAAGTTCAAAACCCCAATATTCTTCGAGATCTTCTAAACCTTCTTCTTCGGGCACATCCCGGATCCCCAAAGGGGATAAGGGTAAAGGTAAAGCCCGGGCTTCCAACCACCCTTTAGCCGAGGCCCCCGAGATTCCATGGTTCTCTTCTCTGAAAAGCTCCCTGCGACCCGGAGCAGAGAAAGAGCTTCGAACCCTAGGGGTCATTCCCTCTTCTTATCCCATTCTTATACCCGGACCTTCTGACCGGGCGGATCAACCCCCCTCGGGTTATATTACCTTTTTTCGGGACCAACTCTGCAACGGTCTTCGATTTCCCATTGCTCCGTTCTACATCGAGGTTGCCAAATTCTTTGGTGTACCTATCAACCAATTTCATCCCAACTCTTTCCGAATCATGGCTTCGGTTTTTGTTCTCTTCCGTACGCATGATTTGGTAATAAATTCCAAAGTTCTGCATTACTTCTTTATTTGTAGATTAGGAGACAATGCCTTTTCCCTCTCTGCTCGGCTTAATGCCCGCTTTCTTGATGACATCCCTTCCTCTCAAAAGGGGTGGAAAGGAAGATATTTTTTCATTCGTCTCCCGGGTTCCCTTGATTGTTCAACCGAGTTTCTCCCTTCTCTTCCCCCTCAACCAGAACTTCCTCAAGCATACAAATCTGAAGAGTTTTATGTCCGAAGCCTCGCCCTGGTAGAGGGTAGAAAGTTTTCTTCCTCCGTCCTCATTGCCCAAGAACAACTGGTTGCTTATCACTTAAGTGCCCGGGTTGAGGACCCGATTGACCAAGTAATTGATGAAGTTGCTGGCTCGGGCCTTCAACCTGGTAACCTTCCTTTACATGTTGTGCGATTATTCCCTAGCTTTGTATTTGCATTTGGATTTTACCCTTTTCTGCTCTTTATGCAGATTTAATGGAAGAGGCTTTTGCCAAGAGATGGGCAGCCGAGAAGGCGGCCAAGGAGAAGAAAAGGGCAGCCCGAAAGGCTGCTGCTGAAAAGAGAGCAGAGGATGCGGCGGCTCGGGTGAAGGAGACGGCCCAGGTGCAACTTAAGAGAGCGGCGCCTGAATCCAGGGAAGACGATGAGGACCTCCTCCCTCTTAGCCAGAGGCCAAGAAAAGTCATGACCATCCCGGTGGTGACTCTTAGCGAGGATGATCAAGCGGGAGGTCAGGCTTCCTTTCAAGCGATTCAGTCAGACACGCCTCCCCCTCTGCGCGATGACCAGGCACCTCTCCAAGAACCTTCCCAGGAATCTCTCCGAGGGCATGTCCAAGAATCTTTCCAGGGGTCTCTCCAAGAGCCTGTCCAAGAATCTTTCCGGGGGCCCCACCTTCCTTTGCAGCCCAGCGAGTCTGTCTTCTCCGCCAGAGGAGATTCCCGGGTCGGGGCAGACTTCCTCAAACAAATGCTTCTTCCTACTGATCAAGCCTTTCTGCAGAGCATGCCGCCCACCCCCCGATGCTTGGATGGCTTAAACAAACTTCTGGCTGTAAGCTTTTTCCTTCCCCTCTCTTCTCTCTCTCTCTTTTTTTTTTCTTTTTTTTTTTTTTTTTTTTACCTGCCAACCTTGCTTTCTCTTCGAAAAACAGGGTGCACATATGTTAATGTCAGCTTATGAAGAGGTGTCCTCCTTAGCCAACCACCAAGCCCCCAAACTCCAGGCCTTCCAAGAGACGCACGAGCTTATTCGAGTGGAGCTTGCTCATTTGAAGAGATTCCATTCGGAGACAGTGGCAACCCTTCAGGGTTCTGCGGAACTTGCACAGGCGGAGCTGGCCAAAGCCCGGGAGGAGCTAAACGAAAGTCATATCAGGGAGGAGACTCTTCAAAAGCATCAATTGATTCTCGATCGCGAGAACGCCTCCCTGATGGCTACCGTAGAAGAACAAATGTCCCGGGCTGAAAGAGCAGAGCAGGCTCTAGCTGAGTCTGAGCTCCAAAAAGAACAACTACGGACTTCCTTCCTGGAATCCTCAGAGTTCAAGGCGGCTGTTGAGGATCGAGCCTATCCTTTCTTTAAGATCGGCTTCAAAAGGTGCCTTCAACAATTCCAGGAAGCCGAGCTCGTCCCCAAGGATAGAGCCAACTTTCCGGATTTCGGGCTAGCCATTGCATCTCTTGCAGGAGCCGGGGTGGGAGGCAATGAAAGTACATCCGAAGAGGAGGACGGAGAGGAAACTGCAGAGGAGGAAAAGCAGGAGAAGCCCGTAGAGGAGGAGGAAAAAGGAAAACCTGGAGAGGCAGAAGCGGAGTAAATAGAGAAGCCAACAGAAGACGAGAAAAGGCCAGAAAACAGCCCGGCTAATATAGAATAGGCTTGTAATCTTTTTATTTTCAAGCTCACTCCCCGCTTTCGGGCTTCGTAGTAATGCAATATTTCCTTTCCTTTTATCCTTCTTCGCAACATTTTTAAAGATTCAGTACTCGATCCTTATGTGACCAGGATATTCTTGTTTTAACAAATCTAACAATTGGCCAAATGTTGAGAACTAACTAAGATACCAAATTAGGTGAACGGGCATTAGCCTTCCGCGCTTTAAATGGATATCTGTGATGTGAGTGCTTGGAACGAACGGGCACTTATCAGGATGTAGTGCCCGGGGTTTGTGAGGAGCTAGGGTGTGGAACCTTAGACCGGGGAACAGGTCCCGGGACTTTGGAATGGTCGAGGTACGGAGCCCCGAGCCAGGGAGTTGTACCCTGGGCTTATGTAAAACTAAGGTGCGGAACCTTAGGCCGGGGAACAGGTCCCGGGACTTTTGAATGGTCGAGGTACGGAGCCCCGAGCCAGGGAGTAGTACCCTGGGCTTATGTAAAACTAAGGTGCGGAACCTTAGGCCGGGGAACAGGTCCCGGGACTTTGGAATGGTCGAGGTACGGAGCCCCGAGCCAGGGGGTAGTACCCTGGGCTTATGTATCTTCAGTTTTACGTAATATCACTTATAGTAGACAAAAGTATGAGAAAGACGATCCTTTATTATTTCTTCCAAGTGAAAATTACATCTGCACATTGGCTAAGCATAATATTTTTTCAAATGAAGTACATTCCAAGGTCTCTTAAGAAGTTTACCCTGAGCATCTTCTAGGTAAAAAGATCCTGAACTGACTCTTCTGATGACTTTGTAAGGCCCCTCCCATCGAGCCTCGAGCTTGCCTACATCCCCAGCTGGATTAACCTTCTTCATTACCAAGTCCCCTATCTGTAAGTCTCGAACCCGGACCTTTTTGTTGTAGGATTTCATGACCCGGTTTCGATATGCCTCCATCCGGATCATGGCTTGGTCCCTCTTTTCCTCTAATAGGTCCAGCTCCATTGCACGGCTATCCTCATTGTTGCTTGGGTAAGATTCTACCCGGGCAGATGTTTGACCGATCTCAACAGGAAGGATGGCCTCCGATCCATACACTAGGCTGAACGGAGTTTCTTGAGTAGGTGCCCGAGGAGTAGTCCTGTATGCCCATAGTACACTAGGTAATTCTTCTACCCAATCCTTCCCTTTGCCTTGCAGTCTGGTCTTTAAAGCCTGTACAATGATTCTGTTTACAACTTCTGTCTGCCCATTGGCCTGAGGGTATGCAACAGAAGTGAAGGACTGGGTGATCTTCATTTCCTGGCACCAAGATGTTATTTCTTTTCCTTGAAACTGTCTCCCATTATCCGAGATCAATCGCCGGGGTATGCCGAAGCGACATACTATATTCTTCCATAAAAATTTTAAAACCTCTTGCTCGGTGATCTTAGCCAGGGCTTCGGCTTCCACCCATTTGGAGAAATAATCCACAGCCACCAACAAGAATTTTTTCTGGGCTCGAGCAACTGGAAATGGGCCGACTATATCCATACCCCACTGATCAAAAGGACAAGATGCCCAAATAGGCTTCATAGGAGTGGCTGGGCTGTGTTGAAAGTTGGAATGATGTTGACAGCTTTCGCAAGTCCGGACCACTCGAGCCGAATCATGGTGAAGAGTCGGCCACCAGAACCCGGCTAGCATCGCCTTTCGAGCTAAAGATGTTCCCCCAAATGCTCACCACAGCATCCTTCATGAATCTCTTGAAGAACATAAATCTCTTCCTTCCCGCTCAAGCACTTCAACAATGGTCCCTGGAATGATCTCCTGTATAAGAGATTATTTAAGAGAACAAACCTGGGGGCTTGTCTTTTTATTCTCTGGGCTCGAGCTCTTTCCTCGGGCAATTCATTGTCCCGGATGAACTTGATCAGAGGGGTCATCCAAGAATCCTCGGGCGCTGTCAATATTTCTTCTTCTTCAATAGTTAAAACTGCTCGGGAAACAAATAAAACCTCCCGGGTGTTGTCTTCAGACAAAGAAGCAGCCATTTTTGCTAAGGCATCAGCCTCTCCATTTTCTTCTCGGGGTATCTGTTCGATGCTCCAATCCGCAAATATGACTGTCTGGGCCTTGATGAGATGCAAATATTTGAGCATTTTGTCGTCCTTGACCTCATACACGCCCTTGATCTGCTGAGTAATCAATTGTGAATCGGAATACAATATAATCCTAGCCGCTCCGATTTCTCGAGCAGCTCGGATGCCGGCTAGAACAGCCTCATATTCTGCTTCATTATTTGTTACCCGGGAACCAATCTTGACTGCCAGTTTAATCTTCTCTCCCGATGGGGAGATTATCACGACTCCGACTCCACATCCAAGCAAACAAGAAGCCCCATCTACAAACACCCTCCATCTCTCTTCCTCGGCAGGTTGAATCATCTCAGATAAGAAATCGGATAAAGCTTGCGCTTTTATGGCCAGCCGGGGTTTATACTCAATATCGTATTCCCCCAATTCCACATTCCATTTGACCATCCGCCCGGATACTTCAGAATGAGTCATAATCCTTCCAAGCGGGCTGTTAGTAAGAACGATAATAGGATGTGATAGAAAATAAGGCCGCAATTTCCGGGCAGTCACAACTAAAGCCAGGGCCATCTTCTCCACTTCACTATACCGCAACTCGGGACCTCTTAGGGCGTGACTGACGTAATATACAGGCTTTTGATCCGAGCCCTCTTCCTTTATTAAGACAGAGCTGACAGCATATTCAGTAGTGGATAAATATACAAACAATTTATCCCCGGGCTCAGGCTTTACCAGAACTGGAAGCTCGGCTAGATGCTTTTTAAGATCTTGGAAAGCCTGCTCGCACTTGTCATCCCATCCGAACTTTTGGGCTTTTCTGAGAACCTGAAAGAAGGGATAACTTTTGTGGGCTGACCGAGATATAAACCGAGATAGGGAGGCAATTCTCCCGGTCAGCTTCTGCACTTCTTTGACAGATCGGGGAGAAGGCATACATAAAACAGACTTCACTTTTTCTTGGTTGACCTCAATCCCCCGCTCTGTCACTATAAAACCCAAGAACTTACCACTCTTGACTCCAAAAATACATTTAGCAGGATTGAGTTTGATTCCATAAGATGTCAGAGTGGTAAAGGTTTCTTCCAAATCAGCAATAAAATTCATCACCTCTTTTGACTTTCCCAGAATATCATCCGCATATACCTCCAGATTCCTCCCCAGCTGCTTCTCAAAGACTTTATCCATTAAACGCTGATATGTGGCCCCTGCATTTTTCAACCCGAAAGGCATCACAACATAACAAAATGTACCTCCTGAGGTGATGAAACTGGCCTTGTCTTGATCATGTTTTGCTAAGGGAATTTGATGATATCCCTGATAAGCATCCATGAAACTGAGCAGCTCGAAGCCTGAGGTGGAATCCACCAACTGGTCAATCCGGGGCAATGGGTAATGATCCTTGGGACAAGCTTTATTGAGGTCCCGAAAATCAACACACATCCTCCATTTCCCGGCAGCTTTGGGTACCAGCACCACATTTGAGAGCCAGGTAGGAAATTGCACCTCCCGGATGTGGCCGGCTTGCAGCAACTCTTTCACTTGTTCATCAATAACTTTGTCTTTCTCGGGACCAAAGTGTCTCTTCTTCTGTTTGATCGGGCGAGCTCCCGGGAGAATGTTTAATTGATGCTCAGATACCAGGGGTGAAATCCCTGTTAGTTCCTGCTGGGACCAGGCAAACACATGAATATTAGTCTTTAAACAGTTAAGTAAACTGACCCGGGTGGATATATCAAGGTCTCGGGCCACCCGGATCTGTCGGCCTGGTCCTATCTCCACAGCTTCCTGCTCTTCCTCTGCTACAAAATGGACCTCTCCTTTCTCCACTCCATCCTTCCAAACCTCCTCCACCCTGGGCTTCTTCCCCTCCTTTTTCGACTTGCCCTGATCTGCCCGGATACCCTCCACATAACATTTTCGGGAAGAGGGTTGATCTCCACGAACTTCTCCCACCTGGCTTCCCACTGGAAATTTGATTTTCTGATGATAAGTAGATGCTACTGCTTTCAACTCATTCATGGCCGGTCTCCCCAGAATGATATTGTAAGACGATGGGGAGTCCACCACTGTGAAGGTGGTCATGACCGTCTTCTTGATGTCCCGGGAGCCCAGAGTGAGTGGCAGAACAATCTCTCCCTCCGGATAAACTGCATGTCCAGCAAAACCGAAAAGGGCAGTCTCCACAGCTTCCAACTTAAACCCTTGCAAATCCATCTGCACTAAGGCCTCTTTGAAAATTACATTGACCGAACTGCCGGAGTCCACAAAGACTCTCAGAATGTCGTAGTTGGCCACCCTGGCTTGGATAACCAAAGCGTCATTGTGGGGCATGTTTATTCCCCTTAGGTCCTCCGGGCCAAAGCTGATCACAGCCTCGTTCCTCCTGGATCCTTCCACCTCCAGACACTCCCGCCTACTTCTTGATTTCCTGGCCCGGTTTGAATCTCCATCGGTGGATCCTCCCGATATCATCTTAATCAATCCAGCAACGGGGGATGAAGGGCTCCTCTTTTCAGATTCTGGCTCCCTCCTCCCACCCATATGGTTTCTCGGGTTATTTCTTGAGTCTACTCGAGCATGAGATACTGGTGGCCGGGGGGTCCAAGGTGGACCTCTCGACCTCTTGGTATACTGGTCATGCCCCTGATTGGTGGGTGGGACGTAACCTCTTTTCAAAGCTTTACAATTCTCGGTGCTATGCTGACACATACCATGCCTGGTGCAAAATCCACTTTTCCCGGGTTGGGACAGCTGATGACTAGGAATTGGATCCCTACTGCATTCCTGCACTTCTCTTTCACGGATAATTTTCAAAGGCACATGCGGGGAAAAGTGTCCTGGATTACCCCGCCGCGGTCCCCTCTCCTCGGGCCTAGGTGCCCGGTCCCCTCTTTCCTTCCTGATGGCTTCCCTCTTCTGTCTCTGGGCTTCTTCCATATTGATATATTTCTCTGCCCGAGACAGCAAGTCCTCAAAATCTTCAGGCACTTTTTTCGTTAATGACTTGAAAAACTCACTCTCCTTTAGGCCTTGAGTGAAGGCAGTGGTTTTTGTTTCTGTAGCACAAGTTGGTACATCCAAGGCTACTTTGTTGAACCTCTTGATATACATCCTCAAACTTTCCTCCGGCCCCTGTCTCACTTCGAACAAACTGAAAGCAGTTTTCTTATACTTCTTACTGCTGCTGAAATGGTGTAAGAAGGCTTTCTGGAAATCCTCGAATGATTTAATACTCAATGGAGCCAATCCATCGAACCATCTCTGAGCTGAGTCCACCAGCGTGGTCAAGAATACTTTACACTTGATCCTATCGGTGTAACAGTGCAGCATAGCCATATTTTCGAACCTAGCCAAGTGCTCTTCCGGGTCCTCATTTCCATCATACGCCTTTACCTTAGCAGATTTAAAGTTTCCAGGAAGAGGTTCCCGGATGATAGCCTCAGCAAATGGTCGTCCTTTGATAGACGCTCGAGAAGTTCCGCGATTTTCCAGCTGTCCTTCCAAAACTTTCATTTTTTGTTTTAACTCCAGCATCTCTTCGACCATCGTTGGTGACTTAGAGCCAGCAGAAGATTCCTCCACTTCTCCCCTCTTCTCCTCTTCCCTCAATTCCTGCTGCTGTTCCTGCTCTTTTTCTGGTTCCTTCTCGGGTGGTACATCATGGTGGGAGGCTTCCCGCCTAGCCATAGCTCTTTCTACGGCTTCATTAATGCGCCTATCAAACTCCGCTGGAGTCATAGTGATAAGATCGGGGGGAGCGTCCTCTGGTATCGAATGATTCGCGTCAACTCCCTGGACCCGGGAAGTATTCTGGTTAGTTTTCCTCGTGTGAGCCATATCAACGCCCTAGTCTCAAGTTTCCCACAGACGGCGCCAATGATGTGATCCGGATAAAATGAATGAGCAGGGTCGGGTGCTTCACCGGGTCAAATCAAGAATTTATAGTGTTTGGGAAACTGAACAAGGTAGATGGCTTCGCTCGTGACCTGCAAACAATAAAAGGAACTCGTGAATGGGCGCCGGGAGGGTGTCCGGCGTGACCACTCCGATGATTAAGTCAGCAGGTTTATCGAGGGAAAAACTTAAAGCAATATGTATGGATGCTTGAGAGTGAAGAAATTTTCAGACCTGTAAAATGTCGACAATACCTGCTATTTGAAGAGAAGCCGGGGTTACCTTGATGCGCGTGCTCACCTACTACTTGTACCTTCGGACGTTGACGGCCTGTCGGGTCTCTTTCTACCCGATAGCTTCGTGGGTACTCCAAGAATAAGGGACGTTGACTGCATGTCCAGTCCCTTTCTTCTCCATATTTTCGGGGATACGCTCAGGTGAAAGAGGTTGACTTCCCGTCCAGTCGTTTTCTTCCTTATAATCTATAGGATCTTCTGAACCAGTGACTCGAGTATTGAGCCCTTATCTTTAGCACGAAAACCCGGCCCCTAGTTACCCGGGAAGTGAGTAAATACCCGGTCATGCATGGAGTGACCAGTCAAACAAAACTTCCCGGGTCATTCGAGACCCGGGCCCTTATAGGGGTATCAGAGAATATCATGCAATATCGTTTTTATTTGTGTGAAATTTTAAAATTATGGTATGAAGAATATTTCTATATTACATAAATCAATACCATATTTTATAAAAATTTAATAGGCTATATTTTAAATCAATTAAAATATAATTTAATCATTAAAGCCCATTTGAAATTTAATAAATTAGCATGATGGGCTTATACTCTTACAAGACTACGCTTCATGCTCTCATTATATTAATATCATCATAATCCCGATCGACGATCCAATATCTTCGATGTGACAATTTCAACTTGTTTGTCATTATGATGCACACTTTAGTTTCGAGATCACTAATGTCTAAAAAAGACAGATGCACTTCCTTTGACTGTATTTAGCAGTCATGCTCTCAAAATTTCTATAAGTTTTTATAAGCTTATCGATTGATCATATTGTTGGAAACTTAATTTCCGAAGTTTGAAAAACCAAACCTATAAAGATTGAACTAACTAATCAAGAAGACTGAAAGGAATTGATGCCTAACTGAAGATTAGTGTGCAGCTGAGGCAACTAAACTCAGCTAACTGAACTATGTAGTGGACTGGATGATCAGTTGGAAACTGATCAGTTTTACTACAATCAGTTGAGAGCTATCAGCTAATTCTATCGGCTGTGTCAAACTTATAAGATAGTTTGACACGTCATCAGTTAAAGAATGTAACTATTGATAAACATAAAAATTGTACATTAATTAAATATTTTATAATATAAATATATAGTTTTTGTTTTATTAAATGTTTAAATATTATATGTTTTATAATAAATTGTATAAAAAATAAGTTATGTAATTATAAGTTTTTACTATTTTTACAGGTTCGATAAAAGAAGAATAACCTTGGCGTTGTAAATGGGATTAAGATGATTCTTGGACCCGTAGAAAGTTGATGATAATATCTACAATATTGGTGACACGCATGAGATAAAAATTCTCTCACAATTGGGATCAAATTAAGCAACAAATAAAGTTACCAAAGGAGTGGTAGTTTTACCATGCTCTAGTATTTTGACCATATCTCTCAAATTACTTGGTCAAATGGTCTGAAAAAAATATCACAACTAGACAACTCAATTATCCACATGTTTCTTTTTATGTGAAGAAGCAAAATTCGGAGAAGAAGATTTTCGAAAGTGGTGTGTAATATAATATAATATCTTGGAACACCAATGAAGATTTATGTGTAAAAAATAATATTTTATTTGTGGTTGTCTCCCCAAATTTGGCTATAAATAGGGGTGCATTGTAATGTATTGAGATATCCCTAATTCTATGAACAAACCTTTGAGTTCATAATATTTCTCTCTATATTTTTCTTTTATTTCTTCATTTAAATATAATTAGCATGTTAATTTCATATTCATAGTCTTACACTTTGTGTGGGGACCCGGACGCTAATCAAGTTCTTAATCATAAATGGGACTAATTAATCAATTAAAAACAGGGTCTAAAATTTTTTTTTTAAAATGCGGAACGTAGTGAAATCAAACCATATATACATATCAGTATATATATAAAATACAAGTCCTGTATTTCAACATTTATTCAAACTAGGGTTTAAAACTAAAGTCAAGTGTTTAACCCTACATCTAGTCCAAGTCCGGTGCCACCACTCTAATCACGATCTAGCTCTTCATCTCCTCGACCCTGAACCTGTCCCACCTGTTGTCAAGTACACATACAGACAAGACAACAGCCGGATAAACCGGTGAGAATATACTCCCAGTATAAATCAATGAAACATGCAACCATATAAACAATATAAAGCATGTAATCAGGTAACATGAATATGTATCAAAATCCGAAACCTAAACAATACTCGTAGCTACATCATTTAAGACTAGACTCAATCCTAGTCTAGGGATCCCGGTTTCCAGATGTGGTATTCCTATATCGAATTCCGTAAAGGAGGGAACCATAATCTCTATTACTCGATATAACCAGTGCCCCGGTATTCCTATATCGAATTCCGTAATAGAAGAATTCCAACCCCTTTACTCGATATAACCAAATATGGTGTTCCTATATCGAATTCCGTAATGGATTCCATTACTCGATATAACCATACATCCAGTGTCCTGACCTATCCGTCATGGACTGTAGCTCTATCGCTAACATCCTATCTTGTGACATCGTGCAATGTGCCGTGGCGATACCACCACTATCCGGCACGGTGTGTCACAAGACAGTTCGACTAATACCTGTTATCTAAATATCAAGAGCACAAGTATATTAATCAAATAAATGCAAATATCAATGCAATAAATAAAGTATGTGATTTAGGGAAACCCAAGTCCAAGCCGACTCAAGTCCATCTCCCAATACCACATTGACTTATACCTTTCTTTGCAGTCTCGGTTTCCCGCTCAGTCAAAGTCTTGACCTCAAGGCCTGTCTGGTACTGACAATATCAACAGTCTCATATCAATATACCAGTCAATTCCATAATAATCTGATCAATCTGGATTTAATTCAAAATCAACGGTATAACGGTACAATTCCAATATCCCCGTCTATACCAATTCACTAGATAATAGTTACAATCTATAACCCATATCCAATACAATCTCTAATCAATCCATAATCCAAATCGGTCCGGTATCAAATGATTATTATCAAAAAATCACAACAATTCCATAATCAGTCTATTTCTTAATCTGACTTCGATTCTATGATGTCTACTATGTCAAGAACAACATATATGAGTTCCACTCAATTCTGACAATAGCATAATTTCAAAGCATGTCAAAACGTAGCAAAACTTACGTCAAAGTGTAGCCTACGTTGCTAGGAACTCGATACCGAAGTCAGAATCAAAATCAGACGGATGGATTGATCGCACGATTGAATTTAAGATCAATTTGGAAAAGGGGTCTCGATTTCTTCTTTTTCCTCTGGTTCATTTCGTTTCTGAATATACATATATATATCCGTGCATGTATTACACGACGTGGCCCATTCCTTTACCGAACACGTCTCTCGCTCGGGCGGACATAAGTTTCCGCCCGGGCGAGTAACTCTCGGCCCTCGCAATTCAAGCAGTCTCGCTCGGGCGAGCACAAACTTCCGCCCGAGCGAGTAACTCTCGGCCCTCTTTCAGAATTCCGTCTCGCTCGAGCGGACAAAAACTTCCGCCCGGGCGAGATACTTTCGGCCCACCTCTTGGCTCTTCCTATTTCTTAGTCCGGGTTATAATCGTGTCCACTAATAATTAATAATCTCAGATTAACATAATACAAAATCTTGGGCATTACATTTCTCCCCCCCTAAGATACGATTTCGTCCTCGAAATCACGAGCATTTCATTCGTATCAATAAGGAGTATATACAAACACTGTATAAGAACTTTACATCAGTGAAATAATGCTGGGAATCCTGTCTCATATCTGATTCAGTCTCCCACGTGGCTTCTTCAACACCATGACGAGTCCATTGAACTTTCACCAATGGAATCATTTTCGTTCTGAGCTGTTTTTCTTTACGATCGATAATCCGGATCGGCTTCTCGACATAACTCAGATTTTCATCCAGTTCTGCCTCGTCTGGTTGAATCACGTGTGAATCATCAGGGAGATATTTCCGCAGCATTGATACATGAAAGACATCATGTATTCCAGATAATGAAGGCGGTAAGGCAAGTCGATAGGCACGATCTCCTATTTTCTCAAGGATCTCATAAGGACCTACATATCTTGGAGACAATTTTCCTTTCTTGCCAAATCTGACAACTCCTCTGAAAGGCGAAATTTTCAGGAATACTCGGTCTCCTGCCTCAAATACCAATGGTCGTCGTCGAAGGTTGGCATATTTGGCTTGTCTGTCCTGAGCTGCCTTCATTTTTTTCTGAATTAGCTTCACTTTCTCAGTCATATCTCTGATCATATCCGGTCCAGTCTCAGGAACTTCAGAGATATCATCCCAATATAATGGGGATCTGCATTTCTTTCCGTACAACGCTTCGAATGGAGCCATCTCAATACTCATCTGATAGCTGTTGTTGTACGAAAATTCACAAAGTGGCAATGCATCTTGCCAATTAGCGCTAAAATCCAGCACTACAGCTCTCAGCATATCTTCCAATGTCTGGATCGTCCGCTCTGACTGTCCATCGGTCTGTGGATGATATGCGGTACTCAGATGTAACTTCGTACCAAGAGCTTGCTGCAAACTCTGCCAGAAGTGCGAAGTAAACCGAGGATCACGGTCTGAAACAATCGACTTTGGCACTCCGTGCAATCTAACCACTTCTTTGACATAGATCTCGGCCATCTGATCATATCTATAGGTCATCTTGTATGGAATGAAACATGCAGATTTGGTCAATCGATCAATCACGACCCAAATCGCATCACAACCTCGGGAGGATCTCGGCAACTGTGTCACAAAATCCATGGAAATGTGATCCCATTTCCATTCAGGAATGGACAAACTCTGTAACAATCCTCCTGGTTTCTTCCTCTCAGCTTTCACCTGTTGGCAATTCAGACACTTGGCTACAAATTCCGTCACATCAGATTTCATTTGTTTCCACCAATACTGTGTCTTTAAATCATTATACATTTTCCTGCCACCAGGATGAATGCTAAAACGACTGTTGTGCGCTTCTGTCAATATTCTCTGTCTCAAATCTGAAGCATTTGGCACAACAATACGATTATTCACATACAAAACACCATTTCGAACCTGGTATTCCGATTGATGTCCAGTTCTGACCATCGCAATCGAATTCTGTACATTCTGATCAACTTTCTGAGCTTCTTTAATTTTCAAAAGTAGCTCTGGTTCAGCTCGAATTGCATATAATCTTAGAGGCTGATGATCTATTTCAAAAGCTAATCCAGACATACAGCAGTCTTCTATCAAATTCGAGACACCTATCGTCGATAAGGATAGTGCACATACCTTTCGACTCAGTGCATCAGCTGCTGCATTGAACTTCCCGGGATAATATTTGATTTCACAATCAAAGTCTTTCAATAAATCTAGCCATCTCCGCTGTCTCATATTCAACTCTGATTGCGAAAACAGATATTTCAAGCTTTTATGATCAGAATATATTTCGAATTTCTCACCGTACAGATAATGTCGCCATATCTTCAATGCAAAGACTATGGCTGCCAATTCAAGATCATGAATTGGGTAACGAGATTCATGGGGTTTCAGCTGTCTCGAGGCATAAGCAATCACATGCCCCCGCTGCATCAGTATACATCCCAGTCCTCTATGAGATGCATCCCAATAAACCACAAAATCACCAGTACCTGAAGGAATCGTCAACACAGGTGCACTGGTTAATCTTTTCTTTAACTCCAGAAAACTGGTCTCACATTCCTCAGACCAATTAAACGGAGCATTCTTTTGGGTTAACTGCGTAATCGGTTTGGCAATACTCGAAAAATCTTTAATAAATCGGCGATAATATCCTGCCAAACCCATAAAACTGCGAATTTCTGGCACAGAGGTAGGTCTCGGCCAACTAATCACGGCTTCAACCTTACTGGGATCAACTGCAATACCATCTCCGGATATAATATGACCCAGAAATATCACCTGTTTCAGCCAAAACTCGCATTTCGACAGTTTAGCATACAGTTTCTCTGCCCTCAGAATTCTCAATACAGTCCTCAGATGATTAGCATGTTCAATCATATTCTTTGAATAAATCAATATATCATCAATGAATATGATCACAAAATCATCTAAGTATTTCTGAAAGACGCGGTTCATCAATCCCATAAATACCGCCGGTGCATTCGTCAAACCAAAAGGCATGACAATAAATTCATAGTGTCCATACCTGGTTCTAAATGCTGTCTTTGAGATATCAGAATCCCTGACTCTCAGTTGATGGTACCCAGATCTCAAGTCGATCTTGGAATACACAGATGAACCCTGCAACTGATCGAACAGATCATCAATACGGGGCAATGGATATTTATTCTTCACCGTTGCCTTGTTCAGTTGCCTATAGTCGATACAAAGTCTCATCGACCCGTCTTTCTTCCTCACGAACAATACTGGAGCACCCCAAGGAGATACACTCGGTCTAATATATCCCTTGGCCAGTAAATCCTCCAACTGTTCTTTCAACTCTTTCAACTCTATTGGTGCCATCCTGTAAGGAGCTCTCGAAATCGGAACTGTTCCTGGCATTAACTCAATGCTGAAGTCTATCTCTCGAATCGGAGGCAATCCAGGAATCTCATCTGGAAAGACATCAGCAAACTCACACACCACTGGCAAATCCGCCAATGCTGGGCTCGTTTTCAGTAAGTCAACTGAATATACCAGGAATCCATCCGCTCCCTTCTGCAATAATCGAGTCATATTCATTGCAGATATTAAAGGAATTCTCGCTCGAGAACCCTTACCATAAAATTTCCACTCCTTAGCCATCTCAGGTCTGAATCGAACAATCTTGTGGAAACAATCGACTGTAGCTCGGTACTTGGTCAACATGTCGATGCCGACAATGCAATCAAAATCAGATAAACCAAGAACCATACAGTCTAAATCAATCGTATGCCCATCGTACTGCAGTATACACGATTTCACAGATTTTACCGATATCAACCATGTTCCTAACGGCGACGTGACAGATACTACAGTAGCTAAGGACTCAACAGGCAATGAATGCATTAAAGCAAATCGCTCAGACATAAAAGTATGTGATGCACCAGTATCAATCAGTACGTAAGCAGGATAACCAGAAATAAAACAGTTACCTGCAACTACATCATCAGGTGCATCCTGTGCCTGCTCCTCGGTCAAAGCAAAAACTCTGGCCTGCTGTCTCGGAGGCTGGCTCGCGGTCTGGCCCCCTCCTGGCCTCTGCTGTGACAGAGTAGACGGTACTGGCTGAAAAGTATGCACGGCAGACGGTCGTCTCCCTGCCTGAGCCACTGATCCAGATGCCTCAGCTGCCTGCGATCCCTGGGCACCTCGCTGTGGACACACTCGGGCAAAGTGTCCCTGCTGTCTACAGATACGACAGCTGCCCACTACTCCTCGGCACTGATCTGTGGAATGCCTCCCTCCACAAGTACCACAGTACGGTCCTGCATAGCTCTGGCTCTGACCGGTCTGTCTAGAGCCACTCGAACTGGAAGAGGTAGTCCCTGATTTCTTGAATTGCTTTCCTCTAACCTTCAAGAAATCCTTCTTCCCGGTACTACTGCTGCTGCCACCTTCAAATCGAGGAGGTGGTTGTTGTCCCGGTGCTGGAAGCACAAACGAAGCCTCTTTCTGCCTCATCAGGCCTGCCTCGGCTCCCTTGGCTCTATTCAGGGCATCGGTGAAGTTGTTGGGCCGCCCAGTATTCACCAGAGTAAAAATCTCAGGATTTAGGCCATTTATGAACTGGTCCGCAACGGCCTCATCATGTTCAGCTACGTGGGGAGCGAATCGGAGCAACGTAGAAAACTTAGCCACATAATCCTCAATGTTTAACTGGCCTTGTTTCAGGTTCGCAAATTCGGCTCCCTTGTCTTTCCTATAAGATACTGGAAAGAACCGTAGATAAAATTCAGATTTGAACACATTCCAGGTAATGGCCGTACCTCGCTGTTCCAATGCCCTTTTTGTCGTGATCCACCAGTGTTTAGCAACGTCATGCAACTGGTGTATTATCAATTTCGCCCTCTTTTCCTCCGTATACTCCAAAGAGTCAAACAGTGATTCAATGTCGTCCAACCAACTTTCACAATCCACGGAGTTCTCCGTTCCTTTCAAAGTCGGTGGATGAAATGACTGAAACCGTTTCAGCAATTTCTCCATTGCTGTAGGTGTCACATCCATGGGAGGATTCGAGGTACTCCCCTGTTCTGGCATTCTCCTGGGAGGCATATCTGAATTCAAAAGGATTAGCAATCCCAACAATAATCCTGTTTCAAGCCTCCCCGGATCATCTTACAGCTGATCCATTCCAATAATACACAATACCATATCAATAGCAGATAAGTCAGGTAACATGTATTAAAGCAGTAAACATGCTAGCAATCAAAAGCAAGGAAAGAAAATCTCATTCTACCCCGCTCACTAGCTCCTATCTCAATCTCAAGGATCTATCGCTCTGATACCACCTGTTGTGGGGACCCGGACGCTAATCAAGTTCTTAATCATAAATGAGACTAATTAATCAATTAAAAACAGGGTCTAAATTTTTTTTTTAAAATGCGGAACGTAGTGAAATCAAACCATATATACATATCAGTATATATATAAAATACAAGTCCTGTATTTCAACATTTATTCAAACTAGGGTTTAAAACTAAAGTCAAGTGTTTAACCCTACATCTAGTCCAAGTCCGGTGCCACCACTCTAATCACGATCTAGCTCTTCATCTCCTCGACCCTGAACCTGTCCCACCTGTTGTCAAGTACACATACAGACAAGACAACAGCCGGATAAACCGGTGAGAATATACTCCCAGTATAAATCAATGAAACATGCAACCATATAAACAATATAAAGCATGTAATCAGGTAACATGAATATATATCATAATCCGAAACCTAAACAATACTCGTAGCTACATCATTTAAGACTAGACTCAATCCTAGTCTAGGGATCCCGGTTTCCAGATGTGGTATTCCTATATCGAATTCCGTAAAGGAGGGAACCATAATCTCTATTACTCGATATAACCAGTGCCCCGGTATTCCTATATCGAATTCCGTAATAGAAGAATTCCAACCCCTTTACTCGATATAACCAAATATGGTGTTCCTATATCGAATTCCGTAATGGATTCCATTACTCGATATAACCATACATCCAGTGTCCTGACCTATCCGTCATGGACTGTAGCTCTATCGCTAACATCCTATCTTGTGACATCGTGCAATGTGCCGTGGCGATACCACCACTATCCGGCACGGTGTGTCACAAGACAGTTCGACTAATACCTGTTATCTAAATATCAAGAGCACAAGTATATTAATCAAATAAATGCAAATATCAATGCAATAAATAAAGTATGTGATTTAGGGAAACCCAAGTCCAAGCCGACTCAAGTCCATCTCCCAATACCACATTGACTTATACCTTTCTTTGCAGTCTCGGTTTCCCGCTCAGTCAAAGTCCTGACCTCAAGGCCTGTCTGGTACTGACAATATCAACAGTCTCATATCAATATACCAGTCAATTCCATAATAATCTGATCAATCTGGATTTAATTCAAAATCAACGGTATAACGGTACAATTCCAATATCCCCGTCTATACCAATTCACTAGATAATAGTTACAATCTATAACCCATATCCAATACAATCTCTAATCAATCCATAATCCAAATCGGTCCGGTATCAACTGATTATTATCAAAAAATCACAACAATTCCATAATCAGTCTATTTCTTAATCTGACTTCGATTCTATGATGTCTACTATGTCAAGAACAACATATATGAGTTCCACTCAATTCTGACAATAGCATAATTTCAGCATGTCAAAACGTAGCAAAACTTACGTCAAAGTGTAGCCTACGTTGCTAGGAACTCGATACCGAAGTCAGAATCAAAATCAGACGGACGGATTGATCGCACGATTGAATTTAAGATCAATTTGGAAAAGGGGTCTCGATTTCTTCTTTTTCCTCTGGTTCATTTCGTTTCTGAATATACATATATATATCCGTGCATGTATTACACGACGTGGCCCATTCCTTTACCGAACACGTCTCTCGCTCGGGCGGACATAAGTTTCCGCCCGGGCGAGTAACTCTCGGCCCTCGCAATTCAAGCAGTCTCGCTCGGGCGAGCACAAACTTCCGCCCGAGCGAGTAACTCTCGGCCCTCTTTCAGAATTCCGTCTCGCTCGAGCGGACAAAAACTTCCGCCCGGGCGAGATACTTTCGGCCCACCTCTTGGCTCTTCCTATTTCTTAGTCCGGGTTATAATCGTGTCCACTAATAATTAATAATCTCAGATTAACATAATACAAAATCTTGGGCATTACACTTTGAATAATGAATAGCCAACTTCCTAAAGTTGAGATGAAAATGTGAAACTCTTGGCATGATAATAAGGTTACTAAAAGGTCAGAATCTATGTTTTATATTATTTAATCATTATTTATTGTTTATGTTATATTTATTTCTTTAAGTATTTTTATACCCTACTTATAAGTGGGAGTTTTGATTTATTGTTGCTATATGTTACACTAAATTCTTGAAACCATTTAAATGTTAGTTTGGTATTACCAATCATTTAAAGGGGATGTCTTGATTTATTATATATGAATATATTATAATATTAAATTACTTGGAACCATTTAAATGTTTGTTTTGTTTTACCAACCATTTAAAGTGGGAACTGATAAACATAAAAATTGTACATTAATTAAATGTTTTATAATATAAATATATAGTTTTTGTTTTATTATATGTTTTATAATAAATTGTATAAAATATAAGTTGTTGTGTAATCACAAGTTTTTACTATTTTTTACAGGTTCGATAAAACAAGAATAAACTTGGCGTTGCAAATGAGATTAAGATGATTCTTGGACCTGTAGAAAGTTGATGTTAATATCTACAATATTGGTGGCAAGGATGAGATAAAAATCCTCTCACAATTGGGATCAAATTAAGCAACAAATAAAGTTACCAAAGGAGTAGCAGTTTTACCATGCTCTAGTATTTTGACCATATCTCTCAAATTACTTGGTCAAATAGTTTGAAAAAATACCACAACTAGACAACTCAATTATCCACATGTTTCTTTTTATGTGAAGAAGAAAATTTGGAGAAGAAGATTTTCAAAAGTGATGTGTAATATAATATAATATCTTGGAACACAAATGAAGACTTATGTGTAAAAATAATAATATTTTATTTGTGATAGTCTCCCCAAATTTGGCTATAAATAGGGGTGCGTTGTAATGTATTGAGATATCTCTCATTCTATGAACAAACCTTTGAGTTCATAATATTTCTCTCTATATTTTTCTTTTATTTCTTCATTTAAATATAATTAGCATGTTAATTTCATATTCAAAGTTTTATATTATTTAATCATTATTTTTTATGTTATATTTATTTCTTTAAGCATTTTTATACCCTACTTATAATATAAATTACTTGGAACCATTTAAATGTTTATTTGTTTTTACCAACCATTTGGAAACCTTGATTTATTATATATAAATATATCATAATATTAATTTCTTGGTATCATTTAAATGTTAGTTTGGTTTTACCAACCATTTAAAGTGAGAACCTTGATTTAGTGTTTTCAAATATATATATAGCACAATAAATAATTGAAAACATTTATAAGTTTTGATATATATTATATACTTATAAGATAATAATATATAACATAATATAAATATGATTATTTAATATATTGGAACCATTTTATTAAATGGATTTCAATAATGTTCGTTAATGTTAACTTTATTAAAATACCAAGAGTGGATCCTTTAATCTCAACTACTTAAATTAAAATTTGAACAATTAAAAATTACCAATTAAAGACTTCAAACAACTAAAAGAAAAAATAAATAAAAAGACATTGTAGTGGACTTGTAATTACCTTAGCTTCCTCGTGGATACGATATTCGAACTCATCGAATTATACTACTTGTGGACAACCTGCTCTTAGGAGTGCAACAATCAAAGTCGCAACAAGTTTTTGGCGCCGTCGCCGGGGAATTATAATTTAATTTCAAGTCTATTTAATTTTTTTATAGTTTATTTTTCTTTATTTGAATTTTAATTGCTTTTTTGTGTTTTTATTCTTTTGCATTTGCATTTGCATGAGCATTTGGTCACATACACTTAGTGGTCGACTCATTCGAAATAACCCTTTAATTTTACAAAATATATCGGAAGAACCATCCAAGAAAATGAAGATGAAATTAAATCTCAACATGATCATGATAGACGAAGAACACTTAGAGATCACATGAATCCTACACGTACTAGTGCACCTTCATGTATAGTTTTTCCCCTTGATGCATCTTATTTCAATTTTAAGCCTGGTATTATCCAACTTTTACCCAATTTTCATGGCTTAGATTCTGAAAATCCATACATGCATTTACGAGAGTTTGAAGAAGTGTGCAACACATATAATGATCTAAATTGTAGAATGAACACCATTCGACTTAAGCTTTTTCCTTTTTCTTAAAAAAATAAAGCTAAAACTTGGCTACAAAATCTTAGATCGGGATCCATTCGAACTTGGGATGAATTGCAACAACAATTTTTGAAAAAGTTTTTTCCATCTTGTAGAACAAATTCTTTTAAAAGGCAAATCATCACTTTCACTCAAAAACAAGGAGAAACTTTTTATCAGCGTTGTGATAGATACAAAGAATTGGTTAATCTTTGTCCACATCATGGTTTTGAAATTTGGAGAGTTGTTTCTCAATTTTATGAAGGCTTAACACCTAAAGATAGGCAAATGGTTGAATTTATGTGTAATGGAACATTTGAAGATAAAGATCCAAACGAGGCAATTGAGTATCTCGATTCATTAGCTGAAAATGCTCAAAATTGGGACACTATAGGTACAATCGAACCATCAAACAAGATTCAATCTCCTACATCTGGTGGAGGTATGTATACTCTCAAAGATGAACATGATCTTCAAGCTAGATTTACCTCTTTGGCAAGAAAAGTTGAGGCACTTGAATTGAAAAAGAATGGTCAATTAAAATCTGTTCAAGAAATTGCGTGTCACATCTGTGATACAAGTGATCATTTTACATAAGATTGTCCCACTTTACCCTCTTTTAAAGAATGTCTCCATGAACAAGCCAATATTTTGAACAATTTCAAAAGGCCAAATTTTGAACCATTTTCTCAAAATTACAATCCAGGTTGGCGAAATCATCCAAATTTTAGTTGGAGGAATGATAATGCTGCACAATTTTCACAACCACATTTCCAAAATCAACAAAATTTTCAAAATTATGCACCTTCTGTTCCTCCACCTAAAAGAAATTTGGAAGATACATTGAATTCTTTCATTGCAAAGCAAGAGTCTATCAATACTCAAACTGCTCAAACCATGAAAGATTTGAAAGATACTCTTGCTAAATTTGCATCTGCACTTAATGTTCATAAAAAAGGTAAATTTCCTTCACAACCTCTGCCTAATCCCAAAGATCATCATTCACAAACTGGAACTCAACTGATGGATCAGGTAAAATCTGTTATTACCCTTCGAAGTGGTAAGGTTGTGGAAAAATCCATTCTTGAACCTTGTGAAGATGATGATAAATCAACTCCAAAGGGTAAGGAAGTGGAACCCATAACTTGCGAAGAGGAGGTTCAACAGACAGTGTCACCACCATTCCCTCATGCATTGAAAAATACAAAAAAATCAAATTTGAATTCTGATATATATGATATTTTTAAACAAGTAAAAGTTAATATTCCTTTATTAGATGCAATAAAACAGGTACCATCATATGCCAAATTTTTGAAAGACTTGTGCACTGTGAAAAGAAAATTTAATGTGAAAAAGAAAGCATTTTTAGCCGAACAAGTAAGTGCAATCATTCAAATTAATAATACTTTGAAATACAAAGACCCTGGTTGTCCTACTATTTCATGTATTATTGGAGAACGAAAGATTAAAAAAGCCTTGCTTGATCTTGGAGCTAGTGTGAATTTCATATTCAGTTTATCAAGAACTCTATATAGGCGAGTTAAAATCTACTTTGGTAACACTTTTACTTGCCGATAGCTCTGTTAAGTGCCAAGAGGTATGGTAGAAGACGTGTTGGTCCAAGTTGATAACTTTGTATATTCTGTAGATTTCATAGTTTTAGATACACAACCTATCGAAGTTTGTAATTCAATTCGTGTAATTCTGGGTCGTCCATTTTTAGCAACTTCTAATGCTCTTATAAATTGCAGGAATGGAATAATGAAGTTGTGATTTGGTAACATGACCTTGGAGCTCAATGTTTGTAATCTTTGTAAGCAACCACATGACAAAGGAGATGAAAGTGAAGATGAAAATCTTATTGAAACTCTTGTTGAAGAAAACATTCAAGAAGGGAGTACTCGTGATCAATTAGATATTTGGTCAATTGAAACTGTTAAAGAAAATATTGAAATTGATCTTGATGATTTTATCAGGTATCACTCGTTACCAGGATCAGAGAAATAATTTGATGCAAAATATGAGAACAAAGACGAACCACCCATATTGGAGTTAAAACCCTTGCCAGAAGAATTGAATTATGCATTTCTTGGAGAAGATGAAACATATCCGGTGGTATTTTTTCCACACTAGAAAGTATTCAAGAAGGTAAATTAGTTGATATGCTTAAAAGACATAAAAATGCAATTGGTTGGACACTAAAAGATCTCAAGGGCATTAATCCACTAATTTGGACTTACAAAATTCATTTAGAAGAAAATGCAAAAACATCTCAACAACCACAAAGGAGATTAAATCCACACATGAAAGATGTTGTGAAAACTGAAGTTCTCAAACTACTTGATGTTGGGATTATCTACCCTATTTCTGATAGTAAGTGGGTAAGTCCAACACAAGTAGTTCTAAAAAAATCTGGCATCACAGTGCTAAAAAATGAAAAAGGTGAATTGTTAACAAGTCGAGTCCCATCTAGTTGGCGGATGTGTATTGATTATAGAAAATTAAATGACGCAACTAGAAAAGATCATTTTCCATTACCATTTTTGGATCAAATTTTAGAAAGAGTAGCAAGTCATCCATACTACTGTTTTTTTGATGGATATTTAGGTTATTATCAAATTCCTATTGCACTCGAAGATCAAGATAAAACTACATTCACATGTCCTTTTGGAACATTTGCATTTAGAAGGATGACATTTGAATTATTGTGGGGACCCGGACGCTAATCAAGTTCAAAATCATCATTGGGACTAATTAATCAATTATAAAACAGGGTCTATTTTTTTAAAATGCGGAACGTAGTGAAATCAACTAATATCAACTCAGTATATTAATTACAATACAAGTCCTGTTGTAATGACCCGAATCTTTGTTTTCAATTAAGTATTAATTAAGAGATAATTATTTGTTAATTAAGTATTATTAAGGAATTGATAATCCGGGATTAAGCTGTTGGGATCCACCGAATTTAAAAAAATGGATAATCCGATCTATCTCTGATTTCATTATCTCGAGAAATCCAACTAGACCAATGAGAGTCTGACACGTGGCGGATAAGATTGGTTCGGATTTTCTGAAATAGTCCGGATACAGCCTTTAAATGGAAGCCGATTCTTTTGTTTCCTTCACCGCATTCTTCAGAGAGAGTTCTAGTTGTACCTTAGGTTTTCTAGCCAGTTTCTAGGGATCTTTGGTGTCGGGAAGTTTCGGAGCTAGTGTCGACTCGAGGAGGGGTCGGTGAACTGAGATCGAGACATCATCAGCAGGCTGACGACGGACTCAGGTATAATCCTACATCCTTAGATAGTGGTTTAAGGATCGTTAGGGAGCTTGTAGCATGTTTGTTCTGGTTTGATAGTGATTTCATTGTGTTGGTATTGCCTAGGTTCAGAGCTTTCTGTCAGATTGTTTTAGTGAGGTACGTGATGTACTGACTGAGATATCCAAGCGTAGTATACACACTTATATGCTGCATATTTATCTGTTGCATGATACATGTTTTACTGCTTTGGCATATTATGCATGACATATCATGTTGAGCCTGATATCTTTTGAGATATACCTCGTTTGTTGGGGCCGCTCAGCCCTATTCTGTATTGTGGACGATGGGGCATCGAGAGCTACAGTGTCCGACGAGACCCGCGGGCTCTGATGACCTGGACATTGCAGGTCCACGTCTTGATGATGAGTGTGGGAGCCAAAACATGCCTAGGGCAGATCAGAGACTACACACTCAGGGGCCTCTAGACTGAGCATGAGATTCTTGATTTGATCCCTGATATCGGAGCATATTGCATTTTGCATGCATCATATTAGTTTGTATACTCGTACATTCTCGTATTGGGCGATTGTCGCTCACGTCCTTGTTTTCATCTTGGGCACCCCATTCCACGGGGCAGGTCTTAGGTTGGACGGTTCGGACGACCAGGGCAGTGGCTAGAGCAGTTGGGTTTCGGTGGTGATCCAGTGGAGGTTTTCTGTGGTTTATCGTTTTCACGTTCAGAATCATGTATTTGTTATGGTTGTATTAATGTTTAAGACTGATGTTATTGCTCTGCTTTTCGTTTGGGTTGCAAGATGATTAAATATTTGGTTTCCGCTGTTTAATTGTTGGTATTAAGTTTAATGTTGCATGTTTATTAGTCTGTTTAGTAGTGGCTCGGGTAAGGGCGCTACATTTGGTGGTATCAGAGCATGCAAAGATTTTTGGGACATTAGTTATTCTGTTTTGAGGATTTAGAAGGTTATTTTAGTTTCGTTTCAGATGTCAGGAGATGGAAGCAGCCACGGTAGTGTGGGACATGGCCGTTATGGCGACGATGAGGCTGGCCGAGAACATCGTCGTAGAGATCGTGACGGAAGACGTCACCGAGATCATGATGAAAGGAGACGTAGGAACCGTGTCAACATTATGGATTTCATGAAGATTGGACCTCCACCGTTGACCGGAGATGAGAATGCTGATGTTGCTGAAGCTTGAGTTGATATCATGGAGCAGTGTTTTCGAGTGCTGCACTATGACGAGGATGAGAAGATGGATGGATTTGTTAAAGGATTATGATTGCGAAATCAAGTATCATCCAGGATCAACAAATCTTACAGCTGATGCTCTTAGTCGCAAGGTGAGATTATCTGCACTTCAGACAAGCTTCATATCAAGTGTAATCCAAGATTGTTGTTCTCTGGGATTTCACTTCCGTCATAAGAAAGGAATGGAACACATTCGAGTATCGAGCATTTTATCTGAACCGATGTTGTATGCCAAAATCAGAGAAGCTCAGTTTTCTGATCCGAAGGTGGAAAAGTTAGCAAGGTTAGCTAACGGAGACAACACATCTGGCTTTGCGTTCCAAACAGATGGAACCTTGTGTCTGTCAGGAAGAATCGTAGTTCCAGAAGATTCTAAATTGTGAGACGAGATTTTATCTCAAGCTCATAGGAGTAAGTTGAGTATCCACCCTGGAAGCATGAAAATGTATAAGGATTTGAAGACCAAGTTTTGGTGGAAAGGTATGAAGAGAAGTGTTTACCAGTTTGTAGCCAAGTGTTTGGTTTGTCTGCAAGTGAAAGCTGAGCATCGACGACCAGGAGGATTACTTCAGAATCTTCCTATCCCTGAGTGGAAGTGGGAGCATGTAACGATGGATTTTGTCACCCACTTGCCGCTGTCTTCTAAGAATTGTGATTCAATTTGGGTTGTTGTGGACCGACTGACTAAGTCAGCACATTTCATTCCGTATAGTCGGGAATATAGTTTCGATCGCATGGCAAGACTATACATCCAAGAGATTCTTAAATATCATGGTGTGCCAACAAGTATAGTCAGTGATAGAGATCCACGCTTTACCTCGAGGTTTTGGGGAAGTTTTCAAAAAGCGTTGGGAACGACATTGAGTCTGAGTACTGCCTATCATCCAGAGACCGATGGTCAGTCTGAGAGGACTATTCAGATGCTTGAGGATATGTTGCGTGCTTGTGCTTTGGATTTTGGACCAGCATGGCATGATCATCTGCCGCTTGTGGAGTTTGCATATAACAATAGCTACCACAGTAGCATTGGTATGGCTCCGTTCGAAGCATTGTATGGTAGACGTTGTCGTACTCCTTTGTTTTGGGACGAAGTAGGACAAGTGCAAGGACCTGAATTAGTGCAGCAAGCGATTGACGTAGTGGAATTGATCAAGAAGAGAATTAAAACTGCACAAGATCGTCAATCGAGTTACGCGAATACCAAGCGTAGACCTCTACAGTTTCAGTCAGGGGAAAAAGTTTTCCTAAAAGTTTCACCATTCCGCAGGGTGATGAGATTTGGACTCAAGGGAAAATTAGCCCCAAGATTCATCGGACCTTTTGAGATCTTGGAATGTGTTGGAAATTTGGCGTATCGATTGGCTTTGCCGCCGTATCTGTCCAGCATTCATAATGTTTTTCATGTATCGTTGCTATGACGGTATGTAGCAGATGAATCGCACGTTATTAGTCCGACATATGTTCAACTTGAAGAAGACTTGACTTATGTTGAGCAGCCGCTTTTAATCCTGGGTAGGAAAGAGAAAAAGCTCAGAAACAAGACCATTCCACTTGTTCTAGTGCAATGGCAGCGCCGAGGTACTGCAGAAGCGACTTGGGAGTTAGAGAGTCGTATGCGCTCAGAGTATCCACATTTGTTTTGAGTTGTATTTTATTCAGTTGTATTGTACTTCAGTTTTGATTTCGAGGACGAAATCTTTGTAAGGAGGGGAGGATGTAATGACCCGAATCTTTTTTTTCAATTAAGTATTAATTAAGAGATAATGATTTGTTAATTAAGTATTATTAAGGAATTGATAATCCGGGATTAAGCTGTTGGGATCCACCGAATTTAAAAAAATGGATAATCCGATCTATCTTTGATTTCATTATCTCGAGAAATCCAACTAGACCAATGAGAGTCTGACACGTGGCGGATAAGATTGGTTCGGATTTTCTGAAATAGTCCGGATACAGCCTTTAAATGGAAGCCGATTCTTTTGTTTCCTTCACCGCATTCTTCAGAGAGAGTTCTAGTTGTACCTTAGGTTTTCTAGCCAGTTTCTAGGGCTCTTTGGTGTCGGGAAGTTTCGGAGCTAGTGTCGACTCGAGGAGGGGTCGGTGAACTGAGATCGAGACATCATCAGCGGGCTGACGACGGACGCAGGTATAATCCTACATCCTTAGATAGTGGTTTAAGGATCGTTAGGGAGCTTGTAGCATGTTTGTTCTGGTTTGATAGTGATTTCATTGTGTTGGTATTGTCTAGGTTCAGAGCTTTCTGTCAGATTGTTTTAGTGAGGTACGTGATGTACTGACTGAGATATCCAAGCGTAGTATACACACTTATATGCTACATATTTATCTGTTGCATGATACATGTTTTACTGCTTTGGCATATTATGCATGACATATCATGTTGAGCCTGATATCTTTTGAGATATACCTCGTTTGTTGGGGCCGCTCAGCCCTATTCTGTATTGTGGACGATGGGGCATCGAGAGCTACAGTGTCCGACGGGACCCGCGGGCTCTGATGACCTGGACATTGCAGGTCCACGTCTTGATGATGAGTGTGGGAGCCAAAACATGGCTAGGGCAGATCAGAGACTACACACTCAGGCGCCTCTAGACTGAGCATGAGATTCTTGATTTGATCCCTGATATCCGAGCATATTGCATTTTGCATGCATCATATTAGTTCGTATACTCGTACATTCTCGTATTGGGCGATTGTCGCTCACGTCCTTGTTTTCATCTTGGGCACCCCATTCCACGGGGCAGGTCTTAGGTTGGGCGGTTCGGACGACCAGGGCAGTGGCTAGAGCAGTTGGGTTTCGGTGATGATCCAGTGGAGGTTTTCTGTGGTTTATCGTTTTCACGTTCAGAATCATGTATTTGTTATGGTTGTATTAATGTTTAAGACTGATGTTATTGCTCTGCTTTTCGTTTGGGTTGTAAGATGATTAAGTATTTGGTTTCCGCTGTTTAATTGTTGGTATTAAGTTTAATGTTGCATGTTTATTAGTCTGTTTAGTAGTGGCTCGGGTAAGGGCGCTACACCTGTACTGCATGCATTCAACTAAACTAAGGTTTAACAACTAATGTCAAGTGTGCCAACCCTATTATACATCATAATCAAAGTCCGGAATCTCCACTCTAATCACGATCTTTCTTCATCTCCTTAACCCCGAACCTGTCCCACCTGTTGTCATGTACACATACAGACAAGACAACAGCCGGATAATTCCGGTGAGAATATAATCCCAGTATAAATCAACGAAACATGCAATCATATAAACAAATATAAAGCATGTAATCAGGTAAGAGATATATGTATCAACATCTGAGACATAATCAATATCAAACTGTCGACAATGTTCGTGACTCCAAGATTTAGACTAGACTCAATCCTAGCCTAGGGATCCCGGTTTCCAGACATTGGCATTCCGTATCGACCAACAGTAATAGAAAAGACTCCAGTTCTATCCACGTCGATATGGCATCGATCACCAGTAATAGAAGAAGCTCTGTTTCTATTCACATCGGTATAGTATCAATCACCAGTAATAGAATAAACTCCGATTCTATCCACATTGATATAACATCGATCAACAGTAATAGAAGAAGTTATAATTCTATCCACATCGATACAGTACCGATCACCAGTAATAGAAGGAGCTATAATTCTATCCACATCGATAGCCAATTATCCAGTGACAGACTATGGCACTACCGCCAATACAATATCTCATGACATCGTGCAATGTGCCCGTGGTGATCCCACCACTATCAGGCACTTCTGTCATAAGACTACTCGTCTAATACCTGCTATCTATAAATCAAGAGAACAAGTATATCAACCAAATCAATGCAATATCAATGCAATAAAGTAAATTATGTGATTTAGGGAAACTCAAGTCTAAACCGACTCAAGTCGATCTCCCAATACCACATTGACTTATACCTTTCTTTCGTCGGTTTCTGGCTCAGTCGCAGTCCTGAACTCACAGCCTATCTGGCAATGACAATATCGAAAATCTCATGTCAATATACCTTTCAAATCAATATCAATATGATCAATCTTGATTTAATTCAAAATCAACGGCATAACGGTACAATTCCAATATCCCCGTCAATACAATATCCTCAGATCACAGTTACAATCCATAACCCATATCCAATACAATCCGTAATCCAATCACAATTCAAATCTGTCTGGTATAAATCAATATACCCTAGAAAATTCATAACAATTCCATAATCAGTTCGTTTCTTAATCTGACTTCGATTCTACGATGTCTAACATATCAAGAACATCATATATGAATCCTATTCAATTCTGACAATAGCATACTTTCAAAGCATGTCAAAACGTAGCAAAACTTACGTCCAGTTGTAGCCTACTTTGTTAGGATTACAATACTGAAGTCGGATTCAAATTCTGACGGACGGATTTCTCTCAAAAGGCGTAAGGATTTTTCACTCTTCTCCAGAAGCTTTCTCTACGATTCTTGCCTTTTGTTTCTGAAGAATTGCAAGGATATACGTATATATATATCCTAATTGCATGTATATGCAACGTGTTAACTTTTCATACAATTCAGGCGGCGCTCGAGCGGTCAAAAACTACCGCTCGGGCACCGATCACTCTGTCCAAGTACTCGGCTAGTCACGCACTGGCGCTCGGGCGGTCACCAACTACCGCCCGGGCGCCACATCTTCTGTCCAAGACATGTTTCTATGGAACTTTGGCGCTCGGGCGGTCATTTCTTACCGCTCGGGCGCCACTAGTTCTGTCCAAATATTGCATCCTTCATATTTAATCTTATTTCATGTCCCGATTAATCCTTTTATAATCATGTCCATTTTAAATCAACAATTACCGATTACTAGGATTAAATTTCCGGGCATTACATTTCTCCCCCCCTAAGATACGATTTCGTCCCCGAAATCACAGGTAATTAATCATATCATTAAGAGAGAATGTAATTCAAACTGAACAAATATTTACATTACTGAAATAATGCTGGGAATATTTGTCTCATATCAGATTCAGTCTCCCAAGTGGCTTCTTCCACGCCATGACGAGTCCATTGAACTTTCACAAGAGGAATCGTCTTTGTTCTGAGCTGTTTTTCTTTACGATCGATAATCCGGATCGGTTTCTCGACATAACTCAATGTCTCATCCAGCTCGGTCTCGTCTGGCTGAATCACGTGAGAATCATCAGGGAGATATTTCCGCAGCATCGATACATGAAAGACATCATGCATTCCAGATAATGAAGGCGGCAATGCGAGTCGATAGGCACGATCTCCTATCTTTTCAAGAATCTCATATGGTTCGACGTATCGTAGAGACAACTTCCCTTTCTTTCCAAATCGGACAACACCCTTGAAAGAAAAAATCTTCAGGAATACTCTGTCTCCTGCCTCAAATACCAAAGGTCTATGTCGAAGGTTGGCATATTTGTCTTGTCTATCCTGGGCTGCCTTCATTTTCTTCTGAATAAGTTTCACTTTTTCAGTCATATCTCTGATCATGTCAGGTCCAGTCTCAGGAACTTCAGAGATATCATCCCAATAAAGAGGGGATCGACATTTCTTTCCATACAATGCTTCGAAAGGAGCCATCTCAATACTCGTTTGATAGCTGTTATTGTACGAAAATTCACAAAGTGGCAACGCATCTTGCCAGCTAGTGCTAAAATCAAGTACTATGGCTCTCAGCATATCCTCCAATATCTGAATCGTCCGCTCTGACTGTCCGTCAGTATGTGGATGATATGCGATACTCAGATGTAATTTCGTACCGAGAGCTTGCTGTAGACTCTGCCAGAAGTGCGAAGTAAACCGAGGATCACGGTCTGAAACAATCGACTTCGGCACTCCGTGCAGTCTAACCACTTCTCGCACATAAATATCGGCCATCTGGTCATATCTATAGGTCATTTTGTATGGAATAAAACATGCGGATTTGGTCAATCTGTCAATCACGACCCAAATCGCATCACAATCTCTGGAGGATCTCGGTAACTGCGTCACAAAATCCATTGAAATGTGATCCCATTTCCATTCAGGAATGGACAAACTCTGCAATAATACTCCGGGTTTCTTCCTCTCAGCTTTCATCTGCTGGCAATTCAGACACTTATCTACAAATTCAGTAACATCGGATTTCATTTGTTTCCACCAATACTGTGTCCTCAAATCATTGTACATTTTCCTGCCACCAGGATGAATGCTAAAACGACTGTTGTGCGCCTCTGTCAGTATTCGTTGTCTCAATTCTGAAATATTCGGCACAACAAAACGATTATTCACATACAAAATACCATTTTGAACCTGGTATTCCGATCGATGTCTAGCTCTAACCATAGCAATCGAATTTTGTATGTTCTGATCACTTTTCTGTGCCTCTTTGATTTTCAATATCAATGCCGGTTCAGCTTGAATCGCACATAATCTCAGAGGCTGACGATCTGTTTCAAAAGCTAATCCAGACAAACAGCAGTCTTCTATCAAATTCGAAACACCTATCGTCGATAAGGATAGTGCACATACCTTTCGACTCAGCGCATCTGCTGCTGCGTTGGACTTCCCTGGATAATATTTAATCTCACAATCAAAGTCTTTCAGTAAATCCAGCCATCTCCGCTGTCTCATATTCAACTCTGATTGTGAAAACAGATATTTCAAGCTTTTATGATCAGAATAGATTTCGAATTTCTCACCGTAGAGGTTATGCCGCCATATCTTTAATGCAAAGACTATGGCTGCCAATTCAAGATCATGAATTGGATATCGAGATTCATGGGGTTTCAGCTGTCTTGAGGCATAAGCAATCACATGTCCCCGCTGCATCAAAACACAACCCAATCCTCGGTGAGATGCATCACAATAAACGACAAACTCACCAGTACCTGAAGGAATCGTCAACACAGGCGCACTGGTCAATCTCTTCTTTAATTCCAGAAAACTGGATTCACAGTCTTCTGACCAAACAAACGGAACATTTTTCTGAGTTAACTGCGTAATCGGTTTGGCAATACTCGAAAAATCTTTAATGAATCGGCGATAATATCCTGCCAAACCCATAAAACTGCGAATCTCGGGTACAGATGTCGGCCTTGGCCAAGAAGTCACTGCCTCAACCTTACTGGGATCCACTGATATACCGTCTCCGGATATAATATGACCCAGAAATATCACCTGTTTCAACTAGAACCCGCATTTCGACAATTTAGCATACAGTTTCTCAGCCCTCAAAATTCTCAACACAGTCCTCAGATGATTAGCATGCTCAATCATATTCTTTGAATAAATCAATATATCATCAATGAATATGATAACAAAATCATCCCAATATTTCTGAAAAACGCGGTTCATCAATCCCATAAATACCGCCGGTGCATTCGTCAAACCAAAAGGCATGACAATAAACTCATAGTGTCCATACCTGGTTCTGAATGCTGTCTTTGAGATATCAGAATCCCTGACTCTCAGTTGATGATATCCAGATCTCAAATCGATCTTGGAATACACCGAAGAACCCTGCAACTGATCAAATAAATCATCAATACGAGGCAATGGATATTTATTTTTTACCGTTGCCTTGTTCAGTTGCCGGTAGTCGATACAAAGTATCATCGACCCGTCCTTCTTTCTCACGAACAGTACTGGAGCACCCCAAGGAGATACACTCGGTCTGATATATCCCTTGGCCAATAAATCCTCCAACTGTTCTTTCAGTTCTTTCAATTCGATCGGTGCCATTCGGTATGGAGCTCTCGAAATCGGAACTGTACCTGGCATCAATTCAATACTGAAATCGATCTCTCGCATCGGAGGCAATCCAGGAATCTCATCTTGAAAGACATCAGCAAACTCACACACCACTGGCAAATCCGCCAATGATGGACTCGATTTCAGTAAATCAATTGAATAAACCAAGAATCCATCCGCTCCTTTCTGCAATAGTCGAGTCATATTCATAGCAGATATCAAAGGAATTCTGGCAAGAGAACCCTTACCATAAAATTTCCACTCCTCAGCCATTTCAGGTCTGAATCGAACTATCTTGTGGAAACAATCGACTGTAGTTCGGTACTTAGTCAACATATCGATACCGACAATACAATCAAAATCAGATAAACCAAGCACAATACAGTCTAACTCAATCATATGCCCATCGTACTGCAGTATACACGATTTAACAGATTTTACTGATATCAAACCTGTTCCTAACGGAGACGTGACAGACACTACTGCAGACAATGACTCAATAGGCAAAGAATGCATCAACGCAAATCTCTCAGAAATAAAAGTATGTGATGCACCAGTGTCAATCAACACATATGCAGGATAACCAGAAATAAAACAGTTACCTGCCACGACATCATCAGGTGCATCCTGTGCTTGCTCCTCAGTCAAAGCAAAGAGTCGGGCCTGCTGTCGAGGAGGCTGGCTCGCTGTCTGGCTCCCTCTTGGACTCTGCTGTTACTGAGTAGGCGGTGCTGGCTGAAAGGAATGAACGGCAGAAGATCATCTTCCTGTCTGAGCCACTGATCCAGATGACTCAGCGGCCTGGGATCCCTGAGCACCTCGCTGTGGACACACTCGGGCAAAGTGTCCATGCTGCTTACAAATGCGGCAGTTGCCGAACACTCCTCGGCACTGCTCAGTAGAATGCTTCCCTCCACAAGTGCTACAGTAGGGTCCTGTGTAACTCTGGCCCTGACCAGTCTGTCTAGAGCCACTCGAACTAGATGAGCTACTTCCAGCTTTCTTGAATTTCTTCCCTTTAGCTTTCAGGAAGTCTTTCTTCCCACTAACACTGCCGCTCTCAAATCGGGGAGCTGGTGGAGGCAGCTGTGATCTCGGTGCTGAAGGCACAAACGAAGCCTCTCTCTATCTCATTAAACCGGCTTCGGCTCCCTTGGCTCGGTTCAAGGCATCGGTGAAATTGTTTGGCCTCCCGATATTCACCAAGGTAAAGATTTCAGGATTTAGGCCATTTATGAACTGATCCGCAACGGCCTCATCATGTTCAGCCACATGAGGAGAAAATCGGAGCAGAGTAGAGAACTTAGCCACATATTCCTCAATGTTTAACTGGCCCTGTCTCAAGTTGGCGAACTCGGCTCCCTTGTCCTTCCTAAATGAAACTGGAAAGAACCGTTGATAAAAGTCAGTTCTAAACACATTCCAGGTAATGGCCGTACCTCGTTGTTCCAATGGCCGTCTAGTCGTGATCCACCAGTGTTTAGCAACGTCGTGCAACTGGTGTCCGATCAGTTTCACCCTCTTTTCCTCCGTATATTCTAAAGATTCAAACATCGATTCAATATCGTCCAACCAAGTTTCACATTCCACGGAATTCTCCGTACCTTTCAAAGTCGGTGGATGGAATGACGGAAATCTTTTCAACAGTTTCTCCATTGGTGTAGGTGTCACATCCATGGGAGGATTCGAGGTACTCCCCTGTTCTGGTATTCTTCTCGGAGGCATATCTGAAATCAAAAGGATTAGCAACCCCAACCCAAAGTTCTATTTCAGTCCTCCTCCGATCATCTTACTGCTGATCCAGAATCGGCTCTGATTTGTTCTCAATAATACATGTTTTCCAAATCAAGTCAGATAAACAGATAAACATGTACTATAAAGCAGTAAATCATGCTAGCATTCAAAACAGGAAAGAAAACACATTCTACCCCGCTCACTAGCTCCTATCTCAATCTCATGGATCTATCGCTCTGATACCACCTGTTGTGGGGACCCGGACGCTAATCAAGTTCAAAATCATCATTGGGACTAATTAATCAATTATAAAACAGGGTCTATTTTTTTTTTAAATGCGGAACGTAGTGAAATCAACTAATATACAACTCAGTATATTAATTACAATACAAGTCCTGTACTACATGCATTCAACTAAACTAAGGTTTAACAACTAATGTCAAGTGTGCCAACCCTATTATACATCATAATCAAAGTCCGGAATCTCCACTCTAATCACGATCTTTCTTCATCTCCTCAACCCTGAACCTGTCCCACCTGTTGTCATGTACAAATACAGACAAGACAACAGCCGGATAATTCCGATGAGAATATAATCCCAGTATAAATCAACGAAACATGCAATCATATAAACAAATATAAAGCATGTAATCAGGTAAGAGATATATGTATCAACATCTGAGACATAATCAATATCAAACTGTCGACAATGTTCGTGACTCCACGATTTAGACTAGACTCAATCCTAGCCTAGGGATCCCGGTTTCCAGACATTGGCATTCCGTATCGACCAACAGTAATAGAAAAGACTCCAGTTCTATCCACGTCGATATGGCATCGATCACCAGTAATAGAAGAAGCTCTGTTTATATTCACATCGGTATAGTATCAATCACCAGTAATAGAATAAACTCCGATTCTATCCACATCGATATAACATCGATCAACAATAATAGAAGAAGTTATAATTCTATCCACATCGATACAGTACCGATCACCAGTAATAGAAGGAGCTATAATTCTATCCACATCGATAGCCAATTATCCAGTGACAGACTATGGCACTACTGCCAATACAATATCTCATGACATCGTGCAATGTGCCCGTGGTGATCCCACCACTATCAGGCACTTCTGTCATAAGACTACTCGTCTAATACCTGCTATCTATAAATCAAGAGAACAAGTATATCAACCAAATCAATGCAATATCAATGCAATAAAGTAAAGTATGTGATTTAGGGAAACTCAAGTCTAAACCGACTCAAGTCGATCTTCCAATACCACATTGACTTATACCTTTCTTTCGTCGGTTTCTGGCTTAGTCGCAGTCCTGAACTCACAGCCTATCTGGAAATGACAATATCAATAATCTCATGTCAATATACCTTTCAAATCAATATCAATCTGATCAATCTTGATTTAATTCAAAATCAACGGCATAACGGTACAATTCCAATATCCCCGTCAATACAATATCCTCAGATCACAGTTACAATCCATAACCCATATCCAATACAATCCGTAATCCAATCACAATTCAAATCTGTCTGGTATAAATCAATATACCCTAGAAAATTCATAACAATTCCATAATCAGTCTGTTTCTTAATCTGACTTCGATTCTACGATGTCTAACATATCAAGAACATCATATATGAATCCTATTCAATTCTGACAATAGCATACTTTCAAAGCATGTCAAAACGTAGCAAAAATTACGTCCAGTTGTAGCCTACGTTGATAGGGTTACAATACTGAAGTCGGATTCAAATTTGACGGACGGATTTCTCTCAAAAGGCGTAAGGATTTTTCACTCTTCTCCAGAAGCTTTCTCTACGATTCTTGCCTTTTGTTTCTGAAGAATTGCAAGGATATACGTATATATATATCCTAATTGCATGTATATGCAACGTGTTAACTTTTCATACAATTCAGGCGGCGCTCGAGCGGTCAAAAACTACTGTTCGGGCACCGATCACTCTGTCCAAGTACTCGGCTAGTCACGCACTGGCGCTCGGGCGGTCACCAACTACCGCCCGGGCGCCACATCTTCTGTCCAAGACATGTTTCTATGGAACTTTGGCGCTCGGGCGGTCATTTCTTACCGCTCGGGCGCCACTAGTTCTGTCCAAAGATTGCACCCTTCATATTTAATCTTATTTCATGTCCCGATTAATCCTTTCATAATCATGTCCATTTTAAATCAACAATTACCGATTACTAGGATTAAATTTCCGGGCATTACAATTATGCAATGCCCCAGCAACATTTCTAAGATGTACGCTAAGCATTTTTTGCGACATGGTTAAAAATTGTTTGGAAATTTTCGTGGATGATTTAATTGTCTTTGGGAATACATTTGATAATTGTCTTGAAAATTTGGAAAAAGTTTTAAAAAGATGCGAGGAAAAAGGTCTTATTTTAAATTGGGAAAAATATCATTACATGATTATTTCTGGAATTGTTTTGGGACATGTCGTGTCATCTCATGGAATTGAAGTTGATAAAGCAAAAGTTGATGTCATTGCCAATTTACCCCCTCCAAAAACCATTAAACTAATGATCATAAAATCGTCATCAAATTTTTAAAAGAAAATATTTTTAGTAGATTTGGAATTCCTCGAGCCATGATAAGTGATGGGGGAAATCACTTTGTTAATAAACCATTTGCTTCATTAATGAAAAAATATGGTATTACTCATAAAGTAACTACTCCTTATCATTCTCAAACAAATGGACAAGTTGAATTAGCTAATAGGGAGATAAAGCAAATTTTGGAAAAAACTGTTAACTCAAATAGAAAAGATTGGTCTCTGCGACTTAATGATGCACTTTGGGCATATCGAATAGCTTTTAAAACATCATTGAATATGTCTCCCTATAGGTTGGTTTATGGAAAACATTGTCATTTGCCTGTGGAATTGGAACATAAATCTTATTGGGAGATCAAAACTTTAAATTCAAGCATGTATGATGCCAACAAATTGCCTAAATTGCAACTTAATGAACTTGATGAACTCAGAAATGACGCGTATGAGAATTCAATGATTTATGAAGCAAAAATCAAATTATTTCATGATAAAACAATTCTTAGAAAATCTTTTGAGATTGGTAAAAAAGTTTTGCTTTATAATTCTCGACTTCACATATTCCCAGGAAAATTACAATCAAGATAGACAGGCCCATATGTTGTAAAGCATGTGTATACTTATGGAGCTGTGGATATTGAAAATCCTAAAAATGGTGATATTTATAAAGTAAATGGACAAAGGCTTAAAACATTTTTAGAAAATGAAATCTTTCAAGAAGAGTTTATTTCCTTTTCAAATCCTGGATTTTTTTTTTGTTGCATTTAAGTTTGTGTAACACCCTTACCCCATGAAAATAAACTAAAAATGCAATAATGCGGAAGCCTTATAAGAGATTTGGAGAAAAGTAATAATTAATAAAATTTTGGCAAAGTTTGCACCTAAATATAGATTTTCCAAATACACATAAATCTCATCTCCATAAATACCAAGTGTTTGACAAAAGATGTAACATAATTTTCTTGTTCAAAACATGAACCAAGGTGCAATACTCAAAACCATTTTAACAAAATATAATTCTCCAAGCTTTGGCACATGCACATCTTCCACGCGTCGACACTTCTATCGCTATTCCTATTTATCTACATCACATGACATAACTGGAATGAGTTTACAAAACTCAATAAGTGGAACTTTCAATAACAATAACATATACAATAGTGTAAGAAAGGAATCATTACAATAGAACCATAGGAAATGCCATCGTTCAATGGAATATATAGATAACAATTATAAGATGGTTTTCTATCAACCATTTGCTTTCATTTTCCTTGTATGGCAATGATAAGTCATCCGTCGATGGTATACATGTACATTTCAGTAAAAATCAGTCACTGTGCATGTTAAATGTTGATCAACTTCCGTTATGTGGATTTAGAAGTGCTAGAAGCACCACCACTACCATATAACTATCAAGCGATAAAAAGAACCATTGAATCATTGTATCAAACATGTGGTGTGCATGCAATTAGAACTAGCTCCTTTCTTAGCAATTGACATCAAAATTCCTTTCCTTTTCTTACAATCAATGAACCATTACATAAAAAGTATATAATCAATGGATTAAAGGAGCTAGGAACAATAACAACATCATTCATCATACATATAGGTCATGAGATGCATTAAAGGAAAAATCCCATTTACAACCAATGAAACTTGTTGTGATAGCTTCTTGGTGGTTGATCCTACAACACAAGATCAAGATTATACCATTAACTTCACATCTTCAACCTATAAATTACCATTCAAGCCTAAACCACCATTCCCTTCACTTCAACCAAATACCCAAAAGATAAATTCCCTTACCTTTGCTCTTGAGGATATGAAGAACACACCTCCAACTTCAAGATTCAAACCTTGGAAAGAAAGGAATTAAGTGAAGAAATGAAGAACCCTAGTTCCTAAGTCGATGGTGAGAGAAGAAGAAGAATGAAAATGAGTAAAAGAATTGATACCATTCGATTTTATGCCTTCCCAAACCTCAAAACACGTTTTTAACTTTCTGGGCGCTCGGGCGGTAAAAAATTACCGCCCTAGCGCCGAAATTTCTGCCCAAAACTCAAAAATCCAGAAGCAGTGGCGCTCGGGCGGTCGTTTCATACCGCTCGGGCGCCACTCTGCGCACAGCTACTGTAAAGATCGCTTCCGAAACGCCTCTTACCTTCCAAAATAGAAACCGTGGTAAACATGAAAGTTTTAGCCCTATGTCTTTTCTTGAATATCTCCAAATTTCAGATCATTTGGAGGTCTGAGTAAACAGTTATGCCCATTCTACCAAAATGTTTCAGTGTATGAACGACGATATACATAACGCACTTCGGGTCACTTTTGACTCATCTTCCTCAACTCTTTGAACAAAACTCAAAATAAGAAAGTTGTAGCCTTGCATCTTAAATTTCTAATGCAATTGGCCTCATGCCTTTTGGATCAATATCCCATTAATTATGCTAAAAACTGTAACAGATACCAAAATTTTCATATCGTTTCTGCACCCCAATAACATATTTGGCTCAAACCGTCCAAACCATCAATCCAACTCCCAACATTATTCCTTCATGACAACAACAACTCCTCAAATACACAACCATCTATTAACCATACCAAAACCATACAATAAATAACCATGAATACAATGCAATAACCATATTGATGCTATAACATGCAATACCAACCCTTCCATCAACTATACTCATAAAACATATCAATAACCATGATCAATAATAACTTAACCATATATCCATAACACCAAACCATAGAATAACATCATTGACAATAGAAAGATAAAAGGTTGGGATATTACAATCTCCCCCCCCCTTATAAAAATTTCGTCTCTGAAATTTGCTTACTTCAAAATAAATCCGGATAACGTTGTCTCATCTCTTCCTCTGGTTCCCATGTAGCCTCTTCAATCACGTGATTCCTCCAAAGAACTTTAACAAAGCCAATTTCTTTGTTCCTTAGCACCTTAACTTTGTGGTCAATAATTTGAACCGGCACTTCTTCATAGCTCAGATTAGGCAAAAGATCCAATGCTTCGTGTCGAAGAACATGGGATGGATTGGACAAATACTTCCGTAACATTGAAACATGGAAGAAATTGTGAACTCGATCCAAATCCGGTGGCAAAGCCAATCGATACGCTCTTTCACCAATCTTATCCAGAACCTCGAAAGGTCCAATATAGTGAGGACTCAACTTACCTTTCTTTCCAAACCTCATAACTCCCTTAAGGGGAGCTATCTTAACGAACACATGGTCACCTACATTGAATTGGAAAGGCCTTCGTCGAACATTTTCATAACTTGTCTGTCGAGATTGAGCCGTCTTCATTCTCTGTCTGATGTGTGCGACCACATCAACCATTTGTTGAACCAACTCGGGTCCCAACATCTTCATTTCTCCTACTTCGTCCCAATATAAAGGTGATCTACACTTCCTACCATATAATGCTTCATATGGTTCCATGCCAATCGATGACTGGTAGCTGTTATTATATGTGAACTCGACAAGAGGTAACTTCGAATCCAAACTACTAGGAAAGTCAATAGTACAGGTCCTCAACATATCCTCCAAAATCTGTATAACTCTCTCTGATTGCCCATCGCTCTGAGGATGATAGGCTGTGCTAAAGGCCAACTTTGTACCCAAAGCTCTATGGAGACTTTTCCAAAACTCAGATGTAAACCTTGCATCACGATCTGAAACAATCGACACGGGTATCCCATGAAGTCTTACAATCTCTTGGACATACGTCTCTGCATATTGAGTCATAGAGTATGTCGTATTGACAGGGAGAAAATGTGATGACTTGGTCAATCGATCCACGATCACCCAAATAGAATTATAGCCCTTCTGAGTTCTTGGCAACCCAACAACAAAATCCATAGTGATGTGTTCCCACTTCCATTGCGGTATAGGTAAAGATTGCAATAAGCCCGCCGGTCGTTGGTGCTCAATCTTTACCTGCTGACAACTCGAACATTCAGAAATAAATGTTGCTATATCTTCCTTCATACCTTTCCACCAATAAAATCGACGAAGATCTTGATACATATTGGTGCCCCCTTGATGAACTGAATAAGGTGCAGTATGATCTTCTGTCAAAACATCACGACGAATAGCATCACCAACAGGAACACAAATACGGCCTTGAAATGTAATCAGGCCATCACTGTTCAATCCAAACTCAGAATTCCCCTTCTTCTCTGCCTTTGCTTTGAAGTCCAACAAAAAAGTATCCAACTGTTGTTCATACTTAATTCTGTCAATCAAAGTCGGTCGAATAACTAAGGCTGAAAGTCGCGTGATCGTACCTTCCTCAACCAATGCGATCTCACTTCTCTTCAAATCCAACAATAGAGGCTTTTGAATCATAGAACCCAATTGAAGACCTGACTTTCGGCTCAATGCATCAGCAACCACATTCGCTTTTCCTGGGTGGTAACTAATAGTGCAATCATAGTCCTTCACAAGTTCTAACCATCTTCGGACGCATGTTAAGTTCTTTCTGAGTAAAGAGATACTTAAGACTTTTGTGATCTGAGAAAATCTCACATTTCACGCCATATAAATAATGTCGCCAGATCTTCAAAGCAAAAACAACGGCTGCCAACTCAAGATCATGATTCGGATAGTTCATTTCATAATCCTTCAATTGACGAGAAGCATAAGCAATAACTTTGCCTCGCTGCATCAGCACAGCACCGAGACCTTTCTTCGAAGCATCTGTATACACCACAAAGTCTTCAACTCCCTGAGGAAGTGCTAACACTGGAGCTGAAGTCAATTTGTCCTTCAATATTTGAAAGGCTTGCTGAATTTCATAAGTCCATTCAAACTTAACTGTCTTTCTTGTCAGAGTAGTAAGTGGCAAGGCTATTTTAGAGAAATCAGCAATAAAAAGACGATAGTACCCTGCCAACCCAAGGAAACTTCGTACCTCAGAAACTGTCAAAGGAATATGCCACTTCTTAACTGCTTCAATCTTAGCCGGATCCACAACAATTCCTTCCTTGGAAACGATATGACCTAAAAATGCAACTTGCTCCAGCCAAAATTCACACTTCTTGAATTTAGCATATAACTGGTTGTCCCTCAACTGCTGTAACACAATCCTCAAATGCTCCCTATGTAGATTTTGAGTCTTTGAATAGATTAAAATATCATCAATTAAGACAATAATGAAACTGTCCAAATATGGCTTAAAAACCCGATTCATAAGATCCATAAATACAGAAGGAGCATTAGTTATTCCAAACGACATAACCAAAAACTCGTAGTGACCATACCTGGTTCGAAAAGCCGTTGTGGGGACCCGGGCTCTAACTCATTTCTCTGGGATTAAATGGATCTTTATTATGAAAAGTGGGTCAAATTTTCGCTTTTAACATTATACCAAATGCCAATAAAACTAAACACAAGATATAAACTTCTACTTTATTTCATCAAATGTACATACTAGTCTTGTTATTATACATTCGTACCAACTAGTGTTTAAAACAAACTACTATCTACAAGTAGTACAAAGCTAGTAAAACCACTAGTCCTCTGCTGCGCCCGAAGTCACCACGCTATCACGATCTCATCTCTGTCTCGACCCAGATCCTGCCCCACCTGTTGTTATGCACACATACAGACATAACAACAGCCGGAAACTCCGGTGAGAACAAATCCCAGTATAAACATGTATACATGCATATAATCAATATAAAACATGCAACATGCTATGATGAATAACATCCATATAAACATACAATGCGAATCAAACCATGTCTGGACTCGACTCGACTATAACTCTAGGGATCCCGGTGTGAATAAGACGTTCCTAGACTTCGGCCCGATCTGTATCCACATCTACAATAGGAGACTGATCTTCCCCTAAGCTGTGATATCACCGAACGTCTAGAAGTTTGACTGTTATGTCAAGACTCCCTATCTTAAATGCAATGAATAACAATCTGTAAACAAAGCATAATCATCTCAAAAGATTTGAATACAAGTCTATAAACAAATCACAATCATATTATAAGATAAACAATAAATCTAGTATGATTTTGATTGGGAAACTCAAATGGGATCTCATTTGAGTTGTATCTCCCCAAACAAAACATGCATTATACCTTCTTGTCGCTAAACCTTTATCGATGTCGAGGTCTCGATGACGAAGTGAGGTATGATGAATCTGAAATGGCAATGTTCAATACACATTCTATTAATTCCTACTCAATTCACTTATATACAAATCAGTAAGCAAGTTGGATACAGTTTGACGGTATAACGGCGTAGTTTCTTAATACCGATCAATTCAACCTCAACCTATATCAACACTGTATAGTCCTCATTTCATAAACAACATAATCTACCTCATAACCTCTCAAAATCTACATAATCTCATAAACAACCATTCTGAAAATCGTAACAGTAGTATACAATATCCGTTCTTTGATCCAGTTGTATTTCTACGGTGCCAATGAATTCAAGAACATATATCTACAAGCATAATATAGTTTCCCCAATATCAATATCTCACATCATGTAGAAACGAAGTGAAAATTATATCTTCTTGTAGCCCTTGAAGCAAGGAACAAGAATCTCTATTCGGTATAAAAATCAGAGGGTTAAATCTTCAGAAATCTTACCCCAAACCCTTGAAGAAACTTGAGGAATTCTTGGAGGAAGTCTCGGTTCTCAGCTGCTGGAATGAGAAAGAATGATTCAGCATACTTCTATATATATACCCTGCCATGTGTCATTACAAGAAACAAGGGTGACTTTCTCGCATGCAGCACCGCGGGTGCGCTCATGTCCAGACCGCGGGTGCGCTCATGCTTCGGCATGGTTTTTATTTTTCAAAAATGACGACCGCGGGTGCGGTCACTCTACCGCGGGTGCGGTCTTCTCGCACCGCGGGTGCGGTCCTGCTTCGAATAAATTTGCCAACTTTCTGTCCATGCACCGCGGGTGCGGTCTGAGTTGCACCGCGGGTGCGGTGTGGCTTCGGCCTTTCTTGTAAAAATTCCTAATTGTATGACCGCGGGTGCGGTCTTGTAAAACCCTAATTTCTCATGTCTTTTCTCCTCTCCTTACACGTCATGCATTCTCATATTTTCCGAGTATCGTATTAATGAATACTAATAAATCTCGGACCTTACAGCCGTCTTAGGTATGTCACACTCCTTTAATTTTAATTGATGGTACCCTGACCGCAAATCAATCTTAGAAAATACAGTAGCACCTTGCAACTGATCAAAAAGATCATCAATTCTGGGCAGAGGATATTTGTTCTTGATTGTTACTTTTTTGATCTCTCTATAGTCAATACATAGTCTCAAGGACCCATCTTTCTTCTTCACAAATAATACCCGTGCCCCCCAAGGAGATGAACTTGGTCTGATAAAGCCATTATCTAATAACTCTTGCAATTGACTCCTCAACTCTTTCATTTCAGTTGGGGCCATTCGATAAGGGGCTTTAGAAATCGGTGCGGTACCTGGTACAATATCAATAACAAATTCCACCGCTCTATCCGGTGGCAATCCCGGTACATCATCCGCAAAGACATCAAGATAATCCCTCACAGTATCAATGTCACTCACATTCCCACTCCCTTATCTAGTTATATCCACCACCGATGCTAGAAACCCATGACAACCCTTAACCAACATCCATTGCATTTGCAAGCAAGAAATAAAATAAAGGCCAAGCGAAGTACCTGACCCCGCGAAGACCCTGCTATCACCATGCTTTGAAGGAAAACGTACTGTCTTGGCTACACAATCTATCACAGCCCGATAAGTAGATAACCAATCCATTCCCAAAATAACATCAAAGTCAATCATGGGAATGACAATCAAATCGGCATTCAACAATTCATCATCTACTTGAACAGGGCACACTCGAATCACACTTGAAGAATGAATATAATCTCCCGAAGGAAGCACAATAGAAAAGTGGACAATTTCACCAATATGAACAAGACCCAGAGAATGCATAAATTGCTCAGATATAAAAGAATGTGTGGCGCCAGTATCAATAAGAGTAGTAGCTACCTTGCCTGAAATAAGAATGGTACCTGAAATGATTGATGAATCAGGATTAACTCCTTCCTTGGTCAAAGAGAAAATACGCCCCTGAACTCGACCCTTGCCCGATGATTGAGTGCAATTGATGGCAATGTGCCCAACTCCTCCACATCTATAACATTTGTTGCTTCCAACTAGGCACTCTCCTTTATGTGGTTTATGGAATTTAGGGCATAAAGGCTTATCTGATTCAGATGGCATCGCAAGAGCTTTACCACAATATTCTTCCTTTCCTTACCTCTTGTGTCCTCCTTTTCCTCCTTGAACTGAAGCTTGACCCTTTCGGACAAATTGTTGCCTCCTGAATTTTCTTTCTTTATCAATCTCTTTCTCATCATATTCGGCCATCAATGCTTTCTCAACAATCTCCTTGTAAGAATTATCCTTCGACCTTCGAAAATCTCTTCGAATCTCCGCCCTCAACCCCCGCATAAAATGCTCGGCTCTATCTTTGTCATTTCTTGCAATGAAAGGAACAAAAAGACAACCTTCTTCAAACTTCAAGATGTAATCATTCATGCTCATTGTCCCTTGCTTTAGCTCCAAGAATTCTTTCACCTTGCGGGCTTTAACATCGCTAGGAAAGTACTTGTCATAGAACAAATCTTTAAACTCATTCCATTTCAATGTCTGAACATTAATCGTTACCTTTGTTGCTTCCCACCAAATTCTTGATGTCTTGGTTAAGAGAAACACGGCACAACTCACTCGATCCTTATCATCAAAGTTAAGGTAATCAAAGATCGCCTCAACCCCTTCACCCACTCCATTGCAATCAAAGGGTCCGGACTCCCTACAAATTCGGGTGGATTCATCTTCTTGAATTTATCATAAGCTCCCTCAATAACTCGTGGATCACGACCTTGGCCTCTACCTTGAACCGGTGTTTGCAATCAGAGAAGTTGCTGAATTTGTTCCCCATGCACTTTAGCTTGCTCATGAATTAGGCTGATAAACTCATCAACTACATTAGAGGAAGTACTGTCTCGGTCTTCTCCGGCTCTCCTTCTAGGAGGTACTTCAGGAGCTTTTCTCTTGGGTGGCATTTTCCTATATTGCATCTCAATTTAAAATCATTTTCAAACCATAATACTTGTAAAGCTTATCATCATACCAATACATCAATAAGATGCAGAAAGATACATACCGAAGTGTCACAAGCATAGGAAGACATGTGCCAAATCATTGGTCCGAAAAACCTGGCTCTGATACCACTAAATGTAACACCCTTACCCGATGACAATAAACTAAAAATGCAATAATGCGGAAGCCTTATAAGAGATTTGGAGAAAAGTAATAATTAATAAAATTTTGGCAAAGTTTGCACCTAAATATAGATTTTCCAAATACACATAAATCTCATCTCCATAAATACCAAGTGTTTGACAAAATATGTAACATAATTTTCTTGTTCAAAACATGAACCAAGGTACAATACTCAAAACCATTTTAACAAAATATAATTCTCCAAGCTTTGGCACATGCACCTTCCATGCCTTGACACTTCTATCGCTATTCCTATTTACCTGCATCACATGACATAATTGGAATGAGTTTACAAAACTCAATAAGTGGAACTTTCAATAACATTTACATATACAATAGTGTAATAAAGGAATCATTACAATAGAACCATAGGAAATGCCATCGTTCAATGGAATATATAGATAACAATTATACGATGGCATTCTATCAACCATTTGCTTTCATTTTCCTTGTATGGCAATGATAAGTCATCCGTCGATTGTATACATGTACACTTCAGTAAAAATCAGTCACTGTACATGTTAAATGTTGATCAACTTCCGTTATGTGGGTTTAGAAGTGCTAGAAGCACCACCACTTCCATATAACTATCAAGCGATAAAAAGAACCATTGAATCATTGTATCAAACATGTGGTGTGCATGCAATTAGAACTAGTTCATTTCTTAGCAATTGACATCAAAATTCCTTTCCTTTTCTTACAATCAATGAACCATTACATAACAAGTATATAATCAATGGATTAAAGGAGCTAGGAACAATAACAAAATCATTCATCATACATATAGGCCATGAGATGCATTCAAGGAAAAATCCCACTTACAACCAATGAAACTTTTTGTGATAGCTTCTTGGTGGTTGATCCTACAACACAAGATCAAGATTATGCGATTAACTTCACATCTTGAACCTATAAATTACCATTCAAGCCTAAACCACCATTCCCTTCACTTCAACCAAATACCCAAAAGATAAATTCCCTTACCTTGGTTACTTGCTCTTGAGGATATGAAGATCACACCTGCAACTTGAAGATTCAAACCTTGGAAAGAAAGGAATTAAGTGAAGAAATGAAGAACCCTAGTTCCTAAGTCGATGGTGAGATAAGAAGAAGAATGAAAATGAGTAAAAGAATTGATACCGTTCGATTTTATGCCTTCCCAAACCTCAAAACACGTTTTTAAATTTCTGGGCACTCGGGAGGTCACAAATTACCGCCCTAGCGCCAAACTTTCTGCCCAAAACTCAAAAATCCAGAAGCAGTGGCGCTCGGGCGGTCTCTTACCGCTCGGGCGCCACTCTGCGCACAGCTACTGTAAAGATCGCTTCCGAAACGCCTCTTACCTTCCGAATTATAAAACGTGGTAAACATGAAAGTTGTAGCCCTATGTCGTTTGTTGAATCTCTCCAAATTGCAGATCATTTGGAGGTCTGAGTATATAGTTATGCCCATTCTACCAAAATGTGTTAGTGTAGGAACGACGATATACATAACGCACTTCAGGTCACTTTTGACTCATCTTCCTCATCTCTTTGAACAAAACTCAAAATAAGAAAGTTGTAGCCTTGGATCTTAGCTTTCTAGTGCAATTGGCCTCATGCCATTTGGATCAATTTCCCATTCATTATGCTAAAAACTGTAACAGATATCAAAATTTTCATATCGTTTCTGCACCCCAATAACATATTTGGCTCAACCCATCCAAACCATCAATCCAACTCCCAACATTATACTTTCATGAAAACAACAACTCCTCAAATACACAACCATCTATTAACCATACCAAAACCATACAATAAATAACCATGAATACAATGCAATAACCATATTGATGCTATAACATGCAATACCAACCCTTCCATCAACTATACTCATAAAACATATCAATAACCATGATCAATAATAACTTAACCATATATCCATAACACCAAACCATAGAATAACATCATTGACAATAGAAAGATAAAAGGTTGGGATATTACAGTTTGTTTGTTTTTATTTCAGGTTTTCTTAATCTTTTTATTTTCTCGGTTAAATGGCGGATAACGGTACTCTGTGACTCTCATAGTCGGTTAAATCAATTTCCCACAATTGCTGGTACAAAAATAAAAAAAAATCATTTCTTTTCTTTTCAAAATGGATGAAATTCTCTCAAAAATTTGTAAATATTTTCCCTCTGTTTCTGAAATGTTCTAAGAAAAATTTATGCAGGAAGGTGTGAAAGATTGAGATTGCTAATGCAAAAAGAAATTCCAGAATATATCTGTAAGGCTCGAGATTATTAGTTTTCATTAACATGATAATCGGAAGATATGGGAATGCATGACGTGTGAGGAGAGGAGAAAAGACATGAGAATTAAGAGGTTGCAAGACCGCATCCGCGCTGAAAACGGGAGTGCACCTGCGGTCATGCAATTGTGGCTTTTAGCAAGAAAAGCCGAGGCCACACCGCACCCGCGGTACAACTTAGACCGCACCCGCGGTATAGGGATAGAAAGTTGGCAATTTTATGCGAAGCAAGACCACACCCGCGGTCTTGCAGAGACCGCACCCGCGGTTGCTACTTTTGGAAAATGTTAGGGTTGCCGAGAGCATAGCGCACCCGCGGTCTAGACATGAGCGCACCCGTGGTGCTGCATGCGAGAAGTCCACCCTTTCTTCTTAACGTGACACATGGCATGGTATATATATGGAATGGTGCTGATTCGTCCTTCTTCATCTCAGCAGCTGAAGAACCGAGATTTCCCTCAAGAATCTTCAATTTCTTCAAGGCTTTGGGGTAAGATTTCTCAAGAGGTAGCTATCCAAATTTTATTTCGATTATAGATTCGTACTCCTCTCAACCAAGGCTACAAGTGGATGTAAATATCTTTCAGATTCAACATGTTTGGAAGATTTCATGTTGGGGAAATTCTGATATACTTGTAAATGCGTGTTCTTGAGCTTATTGACATGGTAGAATCGTAAACGGTTTGATTATCGGATGTCGTATGCGTTTGCTATAAATTTCAGCATATATGTGCTGAAAAGATACAGATTTTAGGAAGATTATGAGTGTTGTTATTGATGTAATGGCTTGTAGAGAATATACTGATTATCGGTTGAGTTATCGGTATTGAGAATTACGTCGTTATGCCGTTAAAGTTCATACCGAGATTGATCATTGATAGTATATGTATTGAATTGAGTTGGGATTTGATATTGTATGTTCAACATTGCTATTTCAGATTTGGAGTGACAGTTTGTATCCCGACTTCGAGACTCCGATTTAGTTTACAACAAGAAAGGTATAAGCCATGTTTGTTTGGGAAGCCACAACTCAAATAAGATATTATTTGAGTTCCCAACCAAAATCACATACTAGAATTATTGTATATATGGTAACATGTTTATGAATTGATTTTAGAGTTATATTCAGATCTTGTTACATGATTGTGCTTTGATTATAGAATTGTATTCAAGCATGTAAGATCATTGTGATATTCAGATATGAATATGAGCATGCTTTGTTACAGGTTGATATTCATTGCATTTAAGATAGGGGAGTCGTTGACAGCCATTGTCAACTATCTAGATGTTCGGTGTATCTCAGCTTAGGAGCAGCCTTGACTCCTATTGCAGTCGTTGATACAGCTCAGACCGAAGTCTAGGAATAAGACGTACAGTCACCTCGAGTGGGAGGGTAGGTGACAGCCATTGACGTCTTATTCACACCGTGATCCCTAGAGTTCTCGTCGAGTCGAGTCCAGACATGGTTTGATTCGCATTGCATGTTTATATGATTGTTATTCATAATAGCATGTTTCATGTTTAAATTGATTATATGCATGTATACATGTTTATACTGGGATTTGTTCTCACCAGAGTTTCCGGCTGTTGTTATGTCTGTATGTGTGCATAACAACAGGTGGGGCAGGATCTGGGTCACGCAGAGGATGAGAGATGGACATAGCGTGGTGATCTCGGGCATAGCAGAAGAACTAGTAGTTGTCCCTTTGAAATGTACTGTATTTTATTACTAGTTGTTGAGAATGGATGGAACAAGACATATTGTACCTTATGTTTGTAATTTAAATAAAGAATTTATGTTTGTTTATATACATTAGATTTAATGTTGAAAAGCGAAAATTTGACTCACTTTTTATATTAATGATCCATTAATCCCAAAGAAAAGAGTTAGAGCCCGGGTCCCCACAACAGGTGGTATCAGAGCCATAGGTTCTGTAGATTGAGATAGAATAGAATGAGCGGGGTAGATCGAGTCATCTTCCTTGTTTATATCATGCTAGCATATCATGATTTATTGCTTTCCCTATTACGTGTTGTGTTATCTGATTTGATTGCAGAGGTAAATGATCAGAGGAGGGCTGAGACAGTTAGTATAGATTGTATACTAAACTGTTTGAATCGCAAATACATGCCTCCTAGAAGAGCAGCCGTTCCTTTACGACCACCCGCACCAGAACAGGGTAGAACATCTGGTGATACGATGGATGTCACTGCTACGCCCATGGAGACTCTATTAAAGCGATTCCAGTCTTTCCGACCACCGACCTTAAAGGGTACAGAAAATGCAATTGAATGTGAAAGCTGGTTGGAGGATATCGAGATGTTATTCGAGTTTCTGGAATATAGTGATGAGAAGCGAGTGAAACTCATTGGCCATCAACTGCAAGACGTGGCTAAGTATTGGTGGTTGAATATAGGAGAGCACTAGAATAGCGTGGCACCGAGGTTACATGGAAAGCATTCAAGACGGAGTTCTATCAGCGATTCTTTCCTATATCCTACCGTAAAGATAAAGGCGCTGAGTTTGCAAACTTGAGGCAAGGGCAACTGAACATCGAAGAGTATGTCGCTAAATTTTCTTCCTTGCTTCGTTTTGCACCTCATGTTTCAGGTAATGATGAGGCCGTGGCAGATCAGTTTATAAACGGCTTAAATCCTGATGTCTTTACATTGGTTAATACTGGGAGACCCAATAACTTCGCTGAAGCATTGAACCGTGCCAAAGGAGCAGAAGCAGGATTGCTTAGGCAACGGAGTGTTCCGTATGTTGCCCCGAGTCCGAGACCGCCACTACCTCCAGCACAACATCCTCCTAGATTTGATAGCGGCGGTATTAGCAGCGGGCGGAAGGATCCGTTAAAAGAAAAGGGCAAACAGTTTAAGAGGGCAGGGAGCAGTTCGTCGAGCTCCAGCGGGTCAAGACAGAGAGGTCCTGGCCAGAGTTTAGAGGCGATGAGTGGATATTGCAGTACGTGTGGAGGTAAGCGTGCCACAGAACAGTGTCAGGGTGTAGTGGGCAAATGTAACATATGCAAGCAACCGGGGCATTATGCCAAGGTCTGTCCTCAGAGAAGTGGTGCATCGAGATTTCAGGGTGCAGGGTCATCAACATCTGTAGCTCAGCCTGAGAGGCAAGCTTCATCTGTTCACTCTTTCCAGCCGCCACCTACACAGACCCAGCCTCTAGCCAGAGGTGGTCAGACCGCGAGCCAGCCGACCCGAAAACATGCTCAAGTGTTTGCGTTGACAGAGGAGCAAGCACATGATGCCCCAGATGATGTCATTGCAGGTAACTGTTTCCTTTGCGGTTATCCTGCTTATATATTGATAGATACGGGTGCATCGCATACATTCATATCGGAACGATTTGCATTATTGCATTCTTTGCCTGTTGAGTCCTTGTTAGATGTCGTGTCTATTACTTCTCCGTTGGGAAGTGGTTTGATAGCGGTGACTACGGTTAGACATTGCATCTTACAATTTGAGGGTCATGAACTTGATCTAGATTGCATAGTACTTGGGCTAGCTGATTTTGATTGCATTGTTGGAATTGATATGTTAACAAAGTACAGATCCACTGTGGATTGTTTCCAAAAGATTGTCAGATTCAGACCAGAAATGGCAGAAGAGTGGAAATTCTACGATAAGGGTTCCAGATCTCGGATTCCCTTGATTTCGGCTTTGTCTATGAATAAGTTGTTGCAGAAAGGAGCAGATGGGTTCCTTGTGTATGCTGTAGATGTTCAGAAATCGAGCCCGACATTGGCAGACTTGCCAGTAGTACGGGAATTTGCAGATGTATTTCCAGAAGAAATTCTAGGGTTACCTCCAGTGCGAGAGGTAGATTTTAGTATTGATTTGATTCCAGGTACCACTCCTATTTCGAGAGCTCCATATAGGATGACACCGATAGAGTTGAAAGAATTGAAAGCACAGTTGGAAGATTTGCTAGCCAAAGGATATATCAGACCTAGTGTATCTCCTTGGGGCGCTCCGGTGCTATTTGTGCGAAAGAAAGATGGATCGATGCGGTTGTGTATCGATTACAGGCAACTGAATAAGGCAACGATAAATAATAAGTATCCTTTGCCTAGAATTGATGATTTATTTGATCAGTTGCAGGGATCCTCTGTTTATTCTAAGATTGATTTACGATCCGGATATCATCAGCTCCGAGTTCGAGATGTAGACATACCGAAGACAGCATTTCGAACCAGGTATGGGCATTACGAATTTATTGTTATGCCTTTTGGTTTAACAAATGCTCCGGCGGTATTTATGGTCTTGATAAATCAAATCTTTCAGAGGTATCTGAATGATTTTGTGATTGTCTTTATCGATGACATTCTAGTGTATTCTAAGAACAGGAATGAGCATGCAGAACATCTCAGAATTGTGTTGCAGACACTGAGAAATGAGAGATTGTATGCCAAATTTTCAAAGTGTGAATTTTGGTTGAATCGAGTTGTCTTTTTGGGACATATCATATCTGGAGATGGTATTTCGGTAGATCCGAGTAAAGTGGAAGCTGTGATCAATTGGTCAAGACCGACTTCTGTGCCAGAAATACGCAGCTTCATGGGTCTAGCAGGATACTATAGACGATTCATCCAAGATTTCTCCCGTATTGCAAAGCCAATCACACAATTGACACAGAAGAATGCGCCATTCCTATGGTCTGAAGAGTGTGAGTCCAGCTTTCTAGAATTGAAGAAGAGGCTGACCAGTGCACCTTCTTGATGATTCCTTCAGGTACGAGTGATTTTGTTGTATATTGTGATGCCTCTCACAGAGGTTTGGGATGTGTTCTTATGCAGCGAGGTCATGTGGTCGCATATGCCTCAAGACAGTTGAAGACTCACGAAACTCGATACCCCATTCATGATCTTGAATTGGCGGCGATCGTATTTGCACTCAAGATCTGGCGTCATTATCTTTATGGCGAGAAATTTAAGATCTATTCAGACCATAAAAGTCTAAAATACTTGTTTTCTCAGTCGGATTTGAACATGAGGCAGCGTAGATGGCTTGATCTGTTAAAAGATTTTGATTGCGAGATCAAATATTATCCAGGGAAGTCAAATGCAGCAGCGGACGCCTTGAGTCGAAAGGTTTGTTCCCTATCCTTATCGACGATAGGTGTTACAAAGCTAGTTGAAAATTGCTGTTTCTCTGGAATAGAATTTGATACAGATAGGAGGCCACTACGACTTGCTGCTATTCAAGTTGAGCCTGATTTAATCATGAGGATCAAAGAAGCTCAACGAACCGATCAAAATGTGCAAAGATCGATTCAGATGGTCAGAGCAGGACATTTATCAGAATATCAGGTACGTGATCATGTGCTGTATGTGAATAACCGCCTTGTAGTGCCAGATGTTTCAGACTTGAAACATCAGATTATGTCCGAAGCACACTGCAGTCGTTTCAGCATCCATCCTGGTGGCAGAAAGATGTACAATGATCTGAAGACACAGTTCTGGTGGAAGCAGATGAAGTCAGATATTGCAGAATTTGTGTCTAAATGCTTAAATTGCCAACAAGTGAAGGCCGAGAGGAAGAAACCCGGAGGTCTACTTCAGAGTTTAGCTATTCCAGAATGGAAATGGGATCACATTTCCATGGCTTTCGTGACGAAGTTACCTCGATCATCTAAAGGCTGTGATGCGATTTGGGTCATTATTGACAGACTGACCAAATCCGCTTGCTTCATTCCGTACAAGATGACGTATCGATATGATCAGATGGCGGAGATATATGTCCGAGAGGTAGTTAGATTACATGGTGTGCCGAAGTCTATCGTACCAGATCGTGATCCACGATTCACTTCACACTTCTGGCACAGTTTACAGCAGGCCTTAGGTACGACTTTGCACCTAAGTACTGCTTATCATCCTCAGACAGACAGACAGTCAGAGCGGACTATCCAGACACTTGAGGATATGCTGAGAGCCGTAGTGCTAGATTTTGGTACTAGTTGGCAAGATTTCCTACCTCTTTGTGAATTCTCTTACAATAATAGCTACCAGACGAGCATTGAGATGGCACCGTTTGAAGCTTTATATGGCAAGAAGTGCAGATCTCCGCTATACTGGGATGACATCTCAGAGGTACCAGAACTTGGACCAGATATGATTCGTGACATGACTGAGAAGATAAAAGTCATTCAGAAGAGAATGAAGACGGCACAAGATAGGCAAGCCAAATACGCCAATGTCAGACGTAGACCGTTGGTATTCGAGCAAGGAGACCGAGTATTTCTAAAGATTTCCCTATTCAGAGGTGTTGTCAGATTTGGTAAGCGTGGGAAGTTGTCTCCTAGATACATCGGTCCTTACGAGATTTTAGAAAAGATTGGCGACAGAGCTTATCGACTTGCTCTTCCTCCTTCTCTATCGGGAATACATGACGTTTTTCATGTATCGATGTTGCGTAGATACATGCCAGATATTTCTCATGTCATTCAGCCTGACGAAGCTGAGCTTGATCAGACATTGAGCTATATTGAACAACCGATACAGATTCTTGACCGGAAGGAAAAGAAGCTCAGAACGAAGATTATTACTTTAGTGAAAGTTCAATGGAGTCGTCATGGCATCGAAGAAGCGACATGGGAGACAGAAGCAGATATGCGACAGAAACATCCCGAATTGTTTACATGATGTAAATAAATTTTCAGTATTGATTATATTACTTGTCATGTATAATTGATAATTACTTGTGATTTCGAGGACGAAATCATTTCTTAGAGGGGGAGAAATGTAAGGCTCGAGATTATTAGTTTTCATTAACATGATAATCGGAAGATATGGGAATGCATGACGTGTGAGGAGAGGAGAAAAGACATGAGAATTAAGAGGTTGCAAGACCGCACCAGCGCTGAAAACGGGAGTGCACCCGCGGTCATGCAATTGTGGCTTTTAGCAAGAAAAGCCGAGGCCACACCGCACCCGTGGTACAACTTAGACCGCACCCGCGGTATAGGGACAGAAAGTTGGCAATTTTATGCGAAGCAAGACCGCACCCGCGGTCGCTACTTTTGGAAAATGTTAGGGTTGCTGAGAGCATAGCGCACCCGCGGTCTAGACATGAGCGCACCCACGGTGCTGCATGCGAGAAGCCCACCCCTTCTTCTTAACGTGACACATGGCATGGTGTATATATGGAATGGTGCTGATTCGTCCTTCTTCATCTCAGCAGCTGAAGAACCGAGATTTCCCTCAAGAATCTTCAATTTCTTCAAGGCTTTGGGGTAATATTTCTCAAGAGGTAGCTATCCAAATTTTATTTCGATTATAGATTCGTACTCCTCTCAACCAAGGCTACAAGTGGATGTAAATATCTTTCAGATTCAACATGTTTGGAAGATTTCATGTTGGGGAAATTCTGATATACTTGTAAATGCGTGTTCTTGAGCTTATTGACATGGTAGAATCGTAAACGGTTTGATTATCGGATGTCGTATGCGTTTGCTATAAATTCCAGCATATATGTGCTGAAAAGATACAGATTTTAGGAAGATTATGAGTGTTGTTATTGATGTAATGGCTTGTAGAGAATATACTGATTATCGGTTGAGTTATCGGTATTGAGAATTACGTCGTTATGCCGTTAAAGTTCATACCGAGATTGATCATTGATAGTATATGTATTGAATTGAGTTGGGATTTGATATTGTATGTTCAACATTGCTATTTCAGATTTGGAGTGACAGTTTGTATCCCGACTTCGAGACTTCGATTTAGTTTACAACAAGAAAGGTATAAGCCATGTTTGTTTGGGAAGCCACAACTCAAATAAGATATTATTTGAGTTTCCCAACCAAAATCACATACTAGAATTATTGTATATATGGTAACATGTTTTTGAATTGATTTTAGAGTTATATTCAGATCTTGTTACATGATTATGCTTTGATTATAGAATTGTATTCAAGCATGTAAGATCATTGTGATATTCAGATATGGATATTAGCATGCTTTGTTACAGGTTGATATTCATTGCATTTAAGATAGGGGAGTCGTTGACAGTCATTGTCAACTATCTAGATGTTCGGTGTATCTCAGCTTAGGAGCAGCCTTGACTCCTATTGCAGTCGTTGATACAGCTCAGACCGAAGTCTAGGAATAAGACGTACAGTCACCCCGAGTGGGAGGGTAGGTGACAGCCATTGACGTCTTATTCACACCGGGATCCCTAGAGTTCTGGTCGAGTCGAGTCCAGACATGGTTTGATTCGCATTGCATGTTTATATGATTTTTATTCATAATAGCATGTTTCATGTTTAAATTGATTATATGCATGTATACATGTTTATACTGGGATTTGTTCTCACCGGAGTTTCCGGCTGTTGTTATGTCTGTATGTGTGCATAACAACAGGTGGGGCAGGATCTGGGTCACGCAGAGGATGAGAGATGGACATAGCGTGGTGATCTCGGGCATAGCAGAAGAACTAGTAGTTGTCCCTTTGATATGTACTGTATTTTATTACTAGTTGTTGAGAATGGATGGAACAAGACATATTGTACCTTATGTTTGTAATTTAAATAAAGAATTTACATTTGTTTATATACATTAGATTTAATGTTGAAAAGCGAAAATTTGACCCACTTTTTATATTAATGATCCATTAAATCCCAAAGAAAAGAGTTAGAGCCCGAGTCCCCACAATATTCGTCTTGTAACAGAAGCTAAGGTCCGATTAGGAGGAGAATTTCCACAATCATTGCTCATTCAGGATTTATGTAATAGCCCAACCTTTTATTATGTTAATCCGTATGGTTTATTATTGTTATGATCATGTTTTATGCTTTACTGGTTGAGATTATGTTGAATGGTTACTGGTTATGGATATCTTTATTGAAATGGTTATTGTTTTAATATTATGTTCATAGTTGGTGATGATTATGGAAATGAATGGGTAGAATAGAAAGTTGACTTGAGCCAAATAGAAAATGGAAGTGCAGAAATGGTATGACAAACGTGGCAGTAGTTGTGGTTTTTAGTATAATGTTTTGTATATTGATCCAATTGATGTGAGGCCAATTCCATTAGAAAGATAGGATATAAGGCTATAACTTTCGTATTTTGAGTTTTGTTCAAATCCTAAGGTAAGACGAGCCAAAAGCGACCCGAAGTGTGTCGTGTGTTTCGTTGTTCCTGCACTGACACATGTTGGGAGAATGGGCATAACGTTTTACTCAGACCTCCAAATGACCTGAAATTTGGGAAAACACAAGAAAACACATAAGGCTACAACTTTCATGTAGACCACTTTTGCTAATTCTGAATTTAAAAATGAGTTTTGGGCAGAATACAGCGCGCATATGCGCCAGAACCCGCGCAGATGCGCCCGGTGGGCAGTACAGATCGCGCATGTGCGCCCAGAAAGTGGCGCATATGCGCCCAACAGTCTGTACCAAAATTACAAAACACGTTTTTATGAATTTGGAAGGCTTATTAACTCATTTCTCGACCCTTCTCCACATTTCTCTCTTCCCCCATTATTTTCCTACGGTTCAAGCTCCTTTCTCTTCAAGGTTTTCTTCCTTTCAACTCTCCACTCCAAGTTCAAGGATTCTAGTAGAAATTTTAGTGTCTCCTACCTTATACTTCAAGCTTAAAGGTAAGAACTTACTATTCTTGGAGTTTATAAGGGTTTGGAGTAATGAGGGTTAAGTTGGGTTCATGATTCATTGGATTATTGGAGATGATTTATGATTGTGATTGTAATTATTGTTGTAGGATTCATTCAAGCTTATCATAGCCATCATAGTATTGTGGAGAGTAAGTAGAAACTTCTCCTTGAGCTCACATGATGAATATATGTATATAAGCCATGTTTATTGATAATTAGCTCCTTTCATTGGTATATATTTGACCTATATATTGTTATATGTTCATTGTTCAAGGATTTTCATTGAATTCGTTGATCAAGGAGCTAATACACCATTGTGCCTACCAAGTGTTTGTATAAATGCCTCAATAAGAGTTCCTATGATTAAAGCCAAGGAATGATAGTAATTCATGCATGTCATTGGCCAATCACATGATTATGAGTATCTCTCACAGTTTTGATATATTTATATATCAAAGAGATACTATCCACAGGTCACAGGTCACAGACTATCATTTCTGTTCCTTTCACTTATGCCATGAGATACTATCCATATTACCTTGATTATGTAATGTTCATTGAAAATAGTATCGCTCTACTTTCATTGCCATTGCTATAGCCACGTTTTAAGCCAAAGTTATATGTATGTAATTGCTATGTATAGCTTTCTACTTACTGAATTTATTCTCATTCCAGTTATGTCATGTGATGCAGGTGATAAAGAGAAGTGAAACGGATTGTTCGAGGCGGAAGAAGTCATATAGAATGCCATGGGAAAGACTTGTTATCATGTCACTTTTTATTTGGGATACAATGAACATGAGAAGTTTTAAAATATCATGTAGTTTGTTAAATGAATGAGGGGAAAAACAAGTTAGTATGTTTGCTTGTGGTTATGAGTTGAATGCTATTTTGTGAACGATCATGTATATTAGTATGGATAATGTTTATGATGTGAAGGATATACTGTTCTTTCCCTTTTAAATGCTAAGGTTTCCGCATATGGTAATTAGTTAATGTTATTGTCATGAGAGTGGGTTGTTTCAATACTAGCTCAATTGGTACCAGATATGTTGCCAAGTACCTTATATCCAGGGAGGTCTTGGGTTCCATTCTGGGAAGGCACAAACTATAGCCTGGACTATAGAAGTTCTATGAGTAACCCGTACGACGCCTATGGAAAGCCCGTGAGGGACAAGGCCCCATAGAGGGAGCCCAAGATCGGGATAGCCTTGGGTCGATCGGGGCAGTGGGCCGTATGGGCGGTCCACTGGGCCTGTAATGGGTCGTTACAATAAAAGGCGCGTACGACGCCTATGGAAAGCCCGTGAGGGACAAGGCCCCATAGAGGGAGCCCAAGATCGGGATAGCCTTGGGTCGATCGGGGCAGTGGGCCGTATGGGCGGTCCACTGGGCCTGTAATGGGTCGTTACAATTTTCCTGGATTAGGAAAAAGCACTTATGCTAAAAAACGAAGGGCCAAAAGTTTAGGGGTTTGTCATAAGTGTGCAAGATGGACTTGTGACAAACGATGCAAATCTTTTGGACGTGTTTCCAATAACAGAGAAGATAAAATTTGTTTCATTAAGAATGGGCTGAGTAAGGAGTCTTTAGATAACATCTTATTGACTCTTGAGACGCATTCTAGTGGACATGTGCATATTGAACTTCTCCGTTTATGGAAACAATTCCAAGATGAGCGTCATAGTCTTGAGAATATGACTAAAAAAGACCCTGTTTGCCAATTTATAAGAAAATTGGATGGGAAGCATATCCTCGACTCATAGAAGGCGTTGAAGCCGTTTCTGGACGTAAAACTTGAGAAAAATTGTGAGCCACAACCACACTACTGTTTATATGCATGTGTGTCATTATTGTTTTTATTATTTATTCTGTTTACAGCTGTGACCCATAGTTTTGTCATGATAACATATTACCCCTATAAAATCTCTCATCTTTCTCTCTATTTTCGCATACCAAAAAAGAAAGTAAAAACATGGCTGGATCCTCTGCACAAACATTGAAAAATATTTGTGTATTTTGTGGGTCGAGTCCTGGAAAAAATGAAGTGTTTGTAGAAGCAGCGAATTGTAAGGCTCGAGAATTTTATTATTGTAATCTGAGATTAATCAAGAATGATTTCTTGGTTAATTGATGTGGTTATAGACGGAAGGGATTAGACCGGAAAAGATGAGAAATGACGCGAAACACATGTGCGAGGGTGTGCATTCGCGCACATGCGCGACGTGGACAGGCGCACATGCGCGAAGTAGGCAGAATCTTTCGCGCACAAGCGCGGCGTGTAAGCTCGCACATGCGCGGAATGTCCAAAACCTTGGGCGCATATGCGCCGAGATGGGCACGCATATGCGCGAGTGGGTGTGTGCACGAGACAGTAAGTATCGCGCATATGCGCGGATGTTGGGCGCGCATATGCACGCGGCATGCAACACAAAAATAAGCCACTTGCCTTATATGTGCGAAGTGTATATATATATATATACATACATATCAGTTTAAGGAAGGAAACCGGAAGAAAAAGGGAAAACCGAGGGACGTAGAGATTTGGAAATTGTGAACGATCCTCCCGTCTGATTTTGAATCCGAGGACAGTATCGTGTTGTAATGCCCGAGAATTTGATTATTGTAATTTGTTATGATTTATTGATTATGCACCGATGTAATTATAGCCAGGCCATTCTAAGACCAGATTGTACAAAGCATATAAATTGTGCAAGTTTTGGACAGAACTATTGGCGCCCGAGCGGTAGAAAGTGACCGCCCGAGCGCCAATGTTCAATATGAGCATGGTTCAGGCAGAAGATGTGGCGCCCAGGCGGTAGTTTGTGACCGCCCGAGCGCCAAGGTGTGGTAAGAAAATAGATGGACAGAACACTCCGCGCCCGAGCGGTACTTCCTTACCGCCCGAGCGCCAGTACATAACAAGTGCGGGCAGAACCTTCCGCGCCCGGGCGGCAGATCTTGACCGCCCAAGCGCCGAGTTAGCGCCCGGGCGGAAATTTATTACCGCCCGAGCGCCAATCAGGATTCAAGAAAGGTGTGACATGTAGCTTAAGCATGCAAGGAGATATATTTAAACGAATTCCTTCTTTCAGAATTGATAAAGAATCGAGAGAAAAGCTACGAAGAATGATTTTGAAATCCTTATGCCTTTATATTGCAATCCATCCGTCAGATTTTGAATCCGACTTCAGTACTATGTTCCTAGCGTTACAGGCTACGAGTGGACGTAAGTTTTACTATGTTTTGATATGTCTTGAAATTATGATGTTGAAAGAATCAGATATGATTCATATATGGTGTTTCTGACATATTAGACATTGTATAATTGAAATCGGATTGAAGAAAGGACACCGTATAGAATTGTTGTGAATTTCAGAGTTGAATTAACTGGGACGTGGTATCAGATTTGTACCGTTATTGATTAGGAATTGGGAGAATTGAGATTTGTTGTTTAGTGTTGCTAGATATACTGAAAATACGCTGTTATGTCGTCGAATAATATCAAAATTGATTACAGAATTAGATATATGTTGATTGAGATTAGAGATTGATAGAATATGTATCAACATTCCATTTCAGATTTGATATTGACTGATTCGTCTTAGAGACTTCGACTACGACACAGATTGTGCGACAAGAAAGGTATAATGCATGTTTTTGTTTGGGGAGATACAACTCAAATGAGATCTCATTTGAGTTTCCCAACCAAAATCACATACTATATTTGTTGTTTATATTGTAATATGATGGTGATTTGTTTATAGAATTGTATTCAAATCTTTTGAGATACTTATGCATTGTTTACAGATTGTTATGCATTGCATTTAAGATAGGGAGTCTTGACAGACACAGTCAAACTTCTAGATGTTCGGTGATATCACAGCTTAGGGGAAGATTATTCTCCTATTGTAGATGTGGATACAGATCAGGCCGAAGTCTAGGAATAAGACGTACCGTCACCCCGATTGGGAGGGTAGGTGATAGATCGTCTTATTCACACCGGGATCCCTAGAGTTCTAGTCGAGTCGAGTCCAAACATGGTTTGATTCGCATTGCATGTTTATATGGATGTCATTCATAATAGCATGTTTCATGTTTTAGATTGATTATATGCATGTATACATGTTTATACTGGGATTTGTTCTCACCGGAGTTTCCGGCTGTTGTTATGTCTGTATGTGTGCATAACAACAGGTGGGGCAGGATCTGGGTCGAGACAGAGATGAGATCGGGATAGCTTGGTGACTTCGGGCGCAGCAGAGGACTAGTGGTTTTACTAGCTTTGTACTACTTGTAGATAGTGGTTTGTTTAAATACTAGTTTGTACTAATGTATAATAACAAGACTTGTATGTACATTTGATGAAATATAGTAGATGTATCTATTGTGCTTAGCTTTATTAACATTTGATGTAATGTTAAAAGCAAAAATTTGACCCACTTTTCATAGTAAAGATCCATTTAATCCCAGAGAAATGAGTTAGAGCCCGGGTCCCCACACGTGTTCCTAGCGACGACATTTACAACAGGACGTAAGTTTTGTTACGTTTTGACATTCTTTGGAAATATGATGTTGTCAGAACTGAATATGAATCATATATGATGTTCTTGACATAATAGACATCGTATAATTGAAGTCAGACTGAAGAACAGATTGTGTATGTAATTGTTATGATTTTCGGAATCGATTTGACTGAGATTTCATATCAGATTTGTATTGTTATTGAGATTATGAGTTGAACTGATACCGATTATGAGTTCTGGTATTATATCTGTGATGTTGGGACTGACGGGATTATTGAGACTGTATTGTTATGCCGTCAAAACATCAGTTGATTGATATTGATTAGATTCGGTATTGATTTAGTTTGTATTGTGTACCGTATGTTGATTGACATCGATTAGAGTGTATTTTGATTTGAATATTGATCAGAACATGTTCCGAATTGAGTCATATATTGATATTGTGTTTGTTCGGTATTATTATTACCAGATTGGGAATGGTCAGAGTTGGATTCGGGACTTCTTCTTCTTCTGAGCGAGAAGATAAAGGTATAAATTAATGTTGAGTTGGGATTGCACAACTCGAGTGAGGTTTGGCTAGAGTTTCCCTAAATCACATACGTTATTGTATTGCATGAATAATTGCAATGAATGTATTGAAAATGCTTGTTTTCTTGATTGATAGATAGCAGGTATTAGACAAGTGATCTTGTGATTCAATTATTAATCACTTGCTGGGAATAATTAATCAATTAAAATAGATAGGGTCTAATTTTTTTAAAAAAATAACACGAGAGTACGAAGCATATGAAATAAGTCTTATCTCATTTACAAGATCACTAATTAGATCTAAGTACAAGTTCTGTACAACAAGAAATCACAATAACTACTGTTTCTTCACTACATCTCAGGTGATGTAACAGATATACTCCTAAGTCCAGATCTCCATGCTAACTGTCTTCTCTCATTCTCTTCTTGACCCTGATCCAGCCCCACCTGTTGTCGCACACATACAAAAAAAGACAACAGCCGGATAACTCCGGTGAGAATAAATCTCAGTATAAACAATGTATACTTGCAATCATATAAAAACATATATAAAAGCATAATAAAAGTATCATTAACATGTAGCAATTCAACAAACATGAATGATATAACCCATGTAAATCAACATGTCGTATCAGACTCAACTCAACCGACGCGTTGTCTCAGACTCGACTCAACTGACGCGTCGTCTCAGACTCGACTCAACTCTAACCTAGGGATCCCAATGTCTGGATATTGATAATTATATTGAATCTCAGTCGATAGGAATGAATCAATTCCTACACGACATCAATATAATTCATATATCCAGTGTCTGGGTGAAACATCCGCAGAATTGACGAATCAGTCAAGAATTAAGCGAATCAGCCAATAACTAGACGAATCAGCCAGTAATTAAGCGAATCGGCCAAAGTTTAGACGAATCAATCAATAACTAGACGAATCAGCCAATAACTAAGCGAATCAGCCAAAGTTTAGACGAATCAGTCAATAACCAGACGAATCAGCCGGTGACTACGCGAATCAGCCAATGACTAGACGACTCAGTAGTCAATACATGCAGTGGCTATAAATCAATAGACTACAAACATCAATCTCATCAATTACAAATATCAATGTAATAAACTAAGTATATAATTTAGGAAAACTCGAGTCAAACCGCACTCAAGTTGTGCAATCCCAACTCAACATTAATTTATACCTTTCTTTCTGATATTCTGACTCTGTCGAAGTCTCGAACCCCAAAGTCTGTCAATACTTAATCTGATAATAACAATATCGAGGGTACGGTATCAATACACCACTCAATCAATACTGGATATAATCAGAATTCAATCAAATTCTGTTTCAACAACATAACGGCATAATCTCAATATATCCAGCCATATCATATCAGTCAGGTATCAATTCCAACATCTCATAATCAATAACAACTCAATTCTGATATCAATTCTCAATCAACTCAACTCTAAAAATCATAACAATTTCACATGGTATCTGTTCCTCAATCCAGTTTCAATTATACGATGTATAACATACCAAGAACATCATATATGAATCATATCAGATTCTGACAATACCATAATTTTAGAACATATCAAAACGTAGCAAAACTTACGTCCAGTTGTAGCCTACTTCGATAGGAACTCAATACCGAAGTCGGATTCAAAATCGGACGGGGGGATTTCTCACAAAAGGCGTAAGGATTTTTCACTCTTTTCCAGAAACCTTTTCTCGATTCTTATCGTTTCTTCTGAAAAAATGCACTTAATGTATATATATTTATACTTCAACTTGCATGATGAAGAAACGTGTCCTATTCTCTTTAATCCCCGTCGGCGCTCGGGCGGTAAGAAAGTACCGCTCGGGCGCCGAATGTTCTGCCCGATTTTGAGACTTATCATGCATTGGCGCTCGGGCGGTAATATTCTACCGCTCGGGCGCCACATCTTCTGCCCGAGACACATTTCTGTTTAACATTGGCGCTCGGGCAGTCAAAAACTACCGCTCGGGCGCCACTATTTCTCTCCAATTTTGTATAATTCATCTACTTGTCCCCATTCGTCTCGGCATAATGCATCTATAATCATATCAGTTCCAAAATCAATAATCTCAAATCATTCCGGATTACAATAATCAAAATCTTGGGCATTACATTTCTCCCCCTCTAAGATACTATTTCGTCCCCGAAATCACAGTCAGTCAAATCATATCATAAGAGGGTATATCAGAAGAAGCTAAATCAAATAACTAATATCAATGAATTAACTCTGGGAATCTCTGTCTCATATCGGACTCAGTTTCCCAAGTAGCTTCTTCAATGCCATGACGATTCCACTGAATCTTCACAAGTGGAATAGTCTTCGTTCTGAGTTGCTTTTCTCTCCGATCAATACCTGAATCGGCTTTTCGACATAACTCAATGCCTCATCCAGTTCAGCCCCGCCTGACTGAATAACATGTGAAGCATCAAGAAGATATTTCCTCAATAACGATACATGAAAGACATCATGTATTTCAGATAATGAAGTGCCTGATAGTGGCGGGATTGCCACGGGCACATTGCACGATGTCACAAGATAGTGTATTTGCGATAGTGCCAGAGTCTGTCACCGGATGATTTGCTATCGATGTGGATAGAATGGTAGCTTCTTTTATTACTGGTGATCAGTAACGTATCGATGTGGATAGAATCATAACTTCTTCTATTACTGATGATCGATATCATATCGATGTGGATAGAATTGTAATTTTTTCTATTACTGGTGATCGATACTACACCGATGTGGATAGATCAGAGCTTCTTCTATTACTGGTGATCGATACCATATCGATGTGGATAGAATCGGAATTTCTTCTATTACTGGTGATCGATATGGAATGCCAACATCTAGGAACCGGGATCCCTAGGCTAGGATTGAGTCTAGTCTAAAATGTGGAGTCACGAGTCTAAGTGACAGTTTATATTGATTTGTTTTGATTTATGTTTCTGATGATGGTACATGCTGAGAATAGGATGTATTCTCGATATGGTTTATGTGCTGATTTTGATACATGTTATGAATGTTTATTTCATGTTTTTATACTTGTTATATGAAATGCATGTATACATGATTTATACTGAGAATGTAATTCTCACCGGAGTTATCTGGCTGTTGTCTTGTTTGTATGTGTGCATGACAACAGGTGGGATAGGATCAGGGTCAAGAAGAGAACGAGTGTAATGCCCAAGATTTTATGTCGTGTTAAATTACGATTATAGATTTTTAATCGAGACGATTATGAAAGGGCTAACCGAGACACAAAATGAGATCGCGTGTGAAAATTGATGTGCGAGGACAGTAGCATCGGCGCACATGCGCGAATGGATGCGCGCACATGCGCCAAAAAGGCAGAAGACCTCGCGCATTTGCGCGAAAGATGTCGCGCATATGCGCGAGCCTGTGCAGTTGAGTACCAGTAGGCCTCGCGCATATGCGCCAGTAATGTCGCGCATATGCGCGAGTGGCCAAGATCGAGACCAGTAGGTCTCGCGCATATGCGCCAGAAATGTCGCGCATATGCGCGAGACATGCAGAAGAGAAAATTGACACTTGGCTTTTGCATGTACATTGGTGTATATATATATATATGTTTATATATATATAAACATGCGAATCTTCTTGAGAAAAGAAGAAAACGAAGCCGAGGAAGGAAAATAGCTTTTGATTTCAAAATTCAATTTTACGATCAATCCGTCCGTTAGATTTTAAATCCGACTTCAGTACCTTGCTCCTAGCAACGCAGGCTACAACGGGACGTAAGTTTTACTACGTTTTGACATGTTTGGAAATTATGATGTTGTTAGAATTGAATACACGTCATATATATTGTTCTTGACATGTTAGACAACGTAGAATCGAAGTCAGATTGAGAAATGGATATCATATGGAATTGTTATGAATTTCAGAATGAAATTGACTAGAATTGATATCAGATTGGTACAGTGGTTGATTGTAAATTTTTGGAATTGATATAGACTGATATAATATTATCAGTATCGCAAGATTGTACGGTTGTACTGTCCGAATTTGATAAAACAGGGATGTGGTGATTTGATTAGAATATTGATACAGAATATTGATATTGTCATTGCCAGATTGAACAGTGACAGACTTCGAATCAAGACTTTGATTGTATCAGATCGACAACAAGAAAGGTATAAATAAATGTTGATTCGGGATTGCACAAATCGAGTTAGGTTTGACTTGAGTTTCCCTAAATCACATACTTTATTTTATTGCATTGATATTTACAGATTATCAGATTGATATGTTAAGATATTGACCTAGAACAGAGTCAGAGTCTGTGTCTAGGGCAGATCAGCCTAGCTAGGGTAGAACCGCCGAGTCTTTCTCAAAACCGATAAGACTCTAGACTTACGGTGTATCGAAGAGCCTTAGATGTAGATCGACGTCTATCTCAGACACTCGATACAGAATACCAAAGTCTAAATTAGATTGGGATCCCTAGATTTGAGATAAGATAAGATTAGATCACGAGTCATTGATTCATATAGTCAGATTAGATACATGTTTTGATGTTTGTTTATGCTTTTATATATGTTTTATATGATTGCAGTTAATACATTGTTTATACTGGGATATTTATATCTCACCGGAGTTATCCGGCTGTTGTCTTGTTTGTATGTGTGCATGACAACAGGTGGGACAGCTACATGGTCACAGAGGTGAAGACAGATCGAGATTAGAGTGGTGATACCGGACTTGGACTAGAGATAGGGTTTAAACACTTGATAGTAGTTGTTGAACCTGAGTGTGTATGTTTGTATATTTTATCAGATTGATACTTTTATACTGATATGTATAGGAGTTTAATTCCATTACCTTCCGCGTTTAAAAAAAAAATTTAGACCCTGTTTATCATAATTGATTAATTAGTCCCAATCATGATTAAAAAGATGATTAGCGTCCGGGTCCCCACAACGAGGCTGGACTAGATAGCGTGGAGATCCGGGCTTCGAAGCAACTTAGGATTCAGCACTGATATGTAGTTGAACCTAGTTAAATTCTTGTAGATAACACAGGATTGTATGTTTATGTTTAATATGTAATTTGAAGTAAATTACATTACGTTTCCGCTTTGCATTTTTTTTAAAAAAATTAGACCCTGTTTATACTAATTGATTAATTAGTCATAATTACGATTTAGAACATGATTAGCGTCCGGGTCCCCACAACAGGTGGTATCAGAGCATTAGGTCCTAGAACAGTAGGTTCCTTAGACTGAGATAGAGAAGAGTGAGCGGAGTTGTGGGGACCCGGACGCTAATCAAGTTCTTAATCATCATTGGGACTAATTAATCAATTAGAAAACAGGGTCTAATTTTTTTTTTTAAAATGCGGAACGTAGTGACATACAACATAAATACATATCAGTATATAAAATACAAATCCTGTATTACAACATTTATTCAAACTAGGGTTTAAAACTAAAGTCAAGTGTTTAACCCTACATCTAGTCCAAGTCCGGTGCCACCACTCTAATCACGATCTAGTTCTTCATCTCCTTGACCCTGGACCTGTCCCACCTGTTGTCAAGTACACATACAGACAAGACAACAGCCGGATATACCGGTGAGAATATAATCCCCAGTATAAATCAATGAAACATGCAATCATATAAACAATATAAAGCATGTAATCAGGTAACATGAATATGTATCATACTCCGAAACATAAACAATAATCGACAATACTCGTAGCTACATCATTTAAGACTAGACTCAATCCTAGTCTAGGGATCCCGGTTTCCAGATGTGGTATTCCTATATCGAATTCCGTAAAGGATGGAACCATAATTTCTATTACTCGATATAACCAGTGCCCCGGTATTCCTATATCGAATTCCGTAATAAAAGAATTCCAACCCCTTTACTCGATATAACCAAATATGGTGTTCCTATATCGAATTCCGTAATGGATTCCATTACTCGATATAACCATACATCCAGTGTCCTGACCTATCCGTCATGGACTGTAGCTCTATCGCTAGCATCCTATCTTGAGACATCGTGCAATGTGCCGTGGTGATACCACCACTATCCGGCACGGTGTGTCTCAAGACAATTCAACTAATACCTGTTATTTAATATCAAAAGCACAAGTATATTAATCAATCAATGCAAATATCCATGCAATAATATAAAGTATGTGATTTAGGGAAACCTAAGTCTAACCCGACTCAAGTCCATCTCCCAATACCACATTGACTTATACCTTTCGTTGCAGTCTCGGTTTCCTGCTCAGTCGAAGTCCTGAATTCACAGTCTGTCTGGTAATGACAATACCAATACTTTCATATCAGTATACCACTCCAATCAATAACAATCTGATAATTCTTGATTTAATTCAAAATCAACGGCATAACGGTACAATTCCAATATCCCCGTCTATACCAATTTACCAGATAATAGTTACAATCCATAACTCATATCCAATACAATCTATAATCAATCCATACTCCAAATCTGTCCGGTATCAACTGATTATAAACATAAAATCATAACAATTCCATAATCAGTCTATTTCTTAATCTGACTTCGATTCTATGATGTCTACTATGTCAAGAACAACATATATGAGTTCCATTAAATTCTGACAATAGCATAATTTCAAAGCATGTCAAAACGTAGCAAAACTTACGTCAAAGTGTAGCTTACGTCGCTAGGAACTCAATACCGAAGTCGGATTCAAAATCAGACGGACAGATTTCTCAGAAAAGGCGTAAGGATTTTCAACACATATATTCTGACCCTTTCTCTATTATTTATTCTGAAGGAAATGAAGAATTTGTAATGTATATATATATATATATATATCTACGGTGCATGCTGAAGCCACCCGTCATATTTTCGCTTTGCATGCCTCGCGCTCGGGCGGTAATAATGCACCGCTCGGGCGCGGTCCTTTCTGCTCAACACAATCGATATGGTCCCTTGGCGCTCGGGCGGTCAAAAACTACCGCCCGGGCGCCAACTCTTCTGCCCGAGACATAACTTTATGGAACTTTGGCGCTCGGGCGGTCATTTCTTACCGCTCGGGCGCCACTGGTTCTGTCCGAAACTTACACCCCTAAAATAAAATCTTATTTCGGGTCTCGATTAATTCTTCCATAGTCATATCAAATTATAAATCAATAATTACCGATTACTAGGATTAATTTTTCCGGGCATTACAGGAGTAGAATGAGTTTTCTTTCTTTGCATGTGATTGCTAGCATGTGATTTATTATAATGTTGAATTACATGGTGTGTGCTAGCATGATATTATGTTTTACTGCCTGGATTTATATGGCATATGACTGAATATAATGTTGAAATTACATTGTATATGCTAAGATTTCAGTATGTTTTTACTGTATATTAAGCTACATGTTACCTGAATATCTGAGTTGATTTGGTAATATTTATTATTTGAAACTGGATCAGAACCAATTCTTGATCAGAGGTAAGCTGATCAGGATTGGGATTGAGACGGATTTGTCTCCTGTTACTACTAACACCTGTGATTATCAGATATTCCTCCTAGAAGAATTCCAGAATGAGGTAGTACTTCGACCGATCAGATGGATGTGTCTGAAACTCTGATGGAAATACAGATGATAAGGTTTCAGTCGTTTCGACCGCCGATTCTGAGGGGTATTGAGGCACCAGCTGATTGTGAAAATTGGCTGGAGGATATAGAAATGTTGTTTGAATTTCTGGGTTTCACAGATGATTGTAGAGTTAAACTGGTTGGGAATCAACTACGGGAAGTCGCTAGGAGTTGGTGGCTGGTAACCAGGGAAGCCATAGCACAGCGTGGCTCAACGATTACGTGGAAAATTTTTAAAGTCGAATTTTATCAAAGATTTGTACCTCTATCATACATAGAGGACAAAAGTACAGAGTTTGCAAATCTGAGACAGTGTCAGTTGAAGATCGATCAATACTTGGCCCAGTTCTTCACCTTGTTACATTTTGCTCCTCAAGTGGCTAGAAATGATACAGCTGTATCTGATCAATTTATTCAAGGATTGAATCCGGAGATACGTACATTGGTGAAGGTGAAACAACCGAGTAACTTTGCCGATACTCTGAATCGAGCTAGAAGAGCAGAAACCGTTCTGATGAGACAAAAGGAAGCTTCATATGTTCTTCCAACAGCGATACCTGTAATACTCGAGAGTTATAGAAGTGATAAACCAAGATTATTAATCTTCATTAACGTGAGACTCGGAAGATATTAGAATGCATGACATGCAATGAAGGAAGAAAAGACATGAGAAATTTGGGTTTTGCAAGACCGCACCCGCGCCCAGAACAGGAGTGCACCTGCGGTCATGCAATTGTGGATTTTTGCAAGAAAGGTCGAAGCCACACCGCACCTGCGGTGCAACTAAGACCGCACCTGCGGTTGATGGACAGAAAGTTGGACATTTTTACAGTAGCAAGACCTCACCCGCGGTGCTAGAAGGACCACAACTGCGGTGCAGCTACAGTGGGGTGACCGCACCCGCAGTAAGAACAGGACCGCACCCGCGGTCGTTAACTTCTGGAAAATGATAAAGCTGCCGAAGCTTGAGTGCACCCGCGCTGCTGAACACACCGCACCCGCGGTCATGCGTGTAGCTTGAAAAATGATGCCACGTTTTATGATGTGCATGCAGTATATATATAGTTGAATGGCACGTTTTATTCCTCAGAAAACTCAGAATAAGGTCAAAGTGTTTGAGAAAGATCCGTCCATCAGAATTCAAATCCGAACGCAGTATCGTGTTCCTCTTGACTCAAGCTACACAAGGACGTAAGTTTTGTTACGTTTAGACATGATTTGAATTTATGATGTTGTCAGAACTGAATATGATTCAGATATGATGTTTCTGCTACTGTAGATATGGTACAATTGAAGTCAGATTTCAGAATAGACTGGTTATGCAATTATTATGATTTTCGAAAGATATTGACTAAGATTTTGATATCAGAATTGTGTATCACTGATATTTAATATACCGATATCGAGATTATGAGTTCTAGTATTATATCTGTGATGTTGAGATTGACGGGGTTATTCAGATTGTATTGTTATGCCGTCGAAACATCAGTTGATTTAGATTGATCAGATTCAGATATGATTTCGATTATATTGTGATGTCGATGATATGAATTAAATTGTATCTTGTTCAGATATTGATCAAGTTATGTACTGAGTTGAGTATTGATCAGAACAAGTTGGGTATTGAGTTATTCACTGATACAGCGTATTCGATATTGTCATTTCAGATTTGATATGGACAGATTTGAATACCGATCATCGTCTTCGTCAGACATGGACGACAAAGGTATAATTCATGTGATATTCGGGAAGATACAACTCAATTGAGATCTCATTTGAGTTTCCCAATAAAATCACATACTAGAATTATTGTTGTTTATTTTATGATATTATTATGATGTGTTTATAGATGTTATCTTCATATCCTTTGAAATGAGTATGCTTTGTTTATAGATCGATATTCATTGCATATAAGATAGGAAAGTCTTGACAGAACAGTCAGACTTCTAGACGTTCAGTGATATCACAGCTTAGGGGAAGATCAGTCTCCTATTATAGATGTGGATATAGATCAGGCCAAAGTCTAGGAATAAGACGTACAGTCACCCCGATTGGGAGGGTAGGTGATAGATCAATGACGTCTTATTCACACCGGGATCCCTAGAGTTATAGTTGAGTCGAGTCTAGACATGATTTGACTAGAACTGCATGCGTTTATGAATGTGGTTTCATAGACTATGAAACCCATTTTTATTGCTTTCCGTTATGATAGCATGTTTTTATGATTTGATGTGAATAGCATGTTTAGCTGATTTGAGTTGGATGCTTATTTTGATTTGATTTCATAGATTATGAAATCTATTGCTTTAATTTTTATTCATGATAGAATATTTCATGATATGTTTACATATATGAATGTTTACCATGTTTTATACTGGGATTTATTCTCACCGGAGTATCCATCTGTTGTCTTGTTTTGTATGTGTGCATGACAACAGGTGGGACAAGATCGGGGTCAGATGATGAGGAGAAAAGACGAGTTTAGCGTGGTAGCTCCGGACTTATTGTAGACTGGTTTCATACTTGAATTTAGTAGTCAAACCTTAGACTAGTTTGATCTAGAAGTATGTTGTACAAGATTTGTATTATTATACTGATTTGTATAAAAGATTGATTCCATTACCTTCCGTACTTGCATTTTAAAAAGAAAAATTTTTAGACCCCGTTTATCTTAATTGATAATTAAATCCCAAAAGATGATTAAGAAAAAATCAGCGTCCGGGTCCCCACAATACCACAACGACTGGCTTCCAGAATCGAGATTGGCAGCAGCAGTGGTGGAAAGAAAGAGCAGTTGAAAGTTCAAAAGAAGCAGTTCAAGAAGTTAGGGAACGGTTCATCTAGCTCAAGCGGTTCTAGTCCGAGTTATACGGGAATTTATTGCAGAATTTGCGGAAGGAGACATCTTACGGAGCAATGTCATGGAGTGACTAGTAGATGCAATTTCTGTAAACAACAAGGACATTTTGCTAGAGTATGTCCACAGAATTAGGCTCCCGGAGATTTCATGGAGTTGAATCATCGGAGTGTAAGGACTAAGAGACAGATCCAGGACACACGCGATGATATAGTGGCAGGTACTGTTCTTTTACGATTACATTGCATATGTATTGATATATACTAATGCATTCTCTATGATTATATTCGACTGAGTTGCATTAATATATGCTATATCTCTTGAGTCTGTATTACTGTAGTATTGATCTTTTTACCTTTTGGGGAGAGAAATTGATATCAGTGAATTCTGTAATATATTGTATACTATAGTAAAAAGGGAATGAGATTGAATTGGATTGTATTGTACTTTTGATGTCTGATTTTGACTGCATTCTGGATATAGATATGTTGACAAGTACAGAATTATTGAAGATTCTTACCAGGAGATGGTAAGATTCGGACCTGAAATGGCCGAATAATAAATAATATGCGATAATGATTTTCGAATTTAAAAATCCTTTGATATCCATATTATTTATGACTCGAGGATTATCAAAAGGAATGGAATAATTCCTTACCTATTTAGTGGATTTACTGAGATGGAATTTATCGTTGACTGAATTGCTAGTGACAGAAGCATTGCTATAGTTTTCCAGATGAGATTTCAGGCTTGTTTTATATCAGGGGGGTGATTTCGGCCTTGATTCGATACCAGGTACTGGTTTCATTTTTAAAATTCCGTATAGAATGATACTGACTGAATTAAAATAACTGAATGTCAGTTAGAAGATTTACTGGCTGAGAGTTAGAGTTACACCTGATTACGTGTTTCTCTGGGAAATATTTCAGTTCTGTGCATGAGTTGATAAATCCTGTATTCAGAGTATGCTGATGACTTTAGGCTCGTTGTATCTATGATATTTTGATACATTCGTAGCGTATGATTGAATTGAATCGAACAGTTGAAATTGTATTGAATATTCTGGGAACTGAGATTGTTGTATACAGAATGGTTCGGATATGAATCTTAATTGCAACATATTGTATTCAGAGTCTGTTATATCTGAAGATAGTATACTGATTGATTGTAGCACAGTTGAGACCGTGATCAGTGGCAGAAAACGACATTGAAAATGGCAGAACTTCAGAATTTCAGAAATTGTGTTTTATGAGTTTACTAGAACAGTATAAATGTGGGGACCCGGACGTTAATCATGTTCTAAATCATAATTATGACTAATTAATCAATTAGTACAAATCGGGTCTAATTTTTTTTTAAAAATTATACACAGCGGAACGTAATGTAATTAAATTCAAATTACATATTAAACATAACGTACAATTATTGTATAATCTACTATAATCCGACTAGGTTCAACTACAAGTCAGTGCTGAATCCTAAGTTGCTTCAAAGCCCGGATCTCCATGCTATCTAGTCCAGCCTCATTCTCTTCTTGACCCTGATCCTGTCCCACCTGTTGTCATGCACACATACAAACAAGACAACAGCCGGATAACTCCGGTGAGATATAAATATCCCAGTATAAATCATGTATACATGCAATCATATAAACAATATAAAAGCATATAACAGAAAATCATATCCCATATCAAAATCATGACATGAAATAATAACAAGAATAAATCATATTCTACACATGTACCCTAATCAGGAGCATAATCAATATCAAGAATAACTCCTATTCTAAACCTGTACCAATATCAGGAACAGCAAGGAACATGAACCATATTCAGGAACATAATCAACATCAATAAATATAAATCAATATAATTGTCACTCAGACTCGTGACTCCATGTTTTAGACTAGACTCAGTCCTAGCCTAGGGATCCCGATGTCCAGATGTGGTATTCCTATATCGACCAACAGTAATAGAAAAGACTCCAGTTCTATCCACGTCGATATAACCAAACATCCAGTGTCCTGACCTATCCGTCATGGACTGTGGTCCTATCACCAATATCCTATCCTGTGACAAAGTGCAATGGGCAAGTGACGAGTCCTCACTATCCGGCCCTTCTGTCACAAGATGAAATGTCTACGACTAAGCATATCCGCTTACAACTCAAGACATACATTGTCTATAAATCCATAGACCAACAATATCAATCGTATTCAATTGCAAATATCAATTCAATAAAGTAAAGTATGTGATTTAGGGAAACTCGAGTCAAACCTCACTCGAGTTGTGCAATCCCAACTCAACATTAATTTATACCTTTATCTCCTCGCTCAGAAGAAGAAGAAGAATTCCCGACTCTATCTCGGTCCATTCTCAATATGATAATAACAATACCGAACCGATGTAATATCAATAAACAACTCAAATCAATACATGTTCTGATCAATACTCAAATCAACACATAATCTGATCAATGTCAAGTCAAGACACAATCTAATCCATATCGACGATATCACGATATAATCGAAATCACTACAGAATCTGATCAATATCAATTAACTGATGTTTCAACGGTATAACAATACAGTCTCGATAACCCCGTCAGTCCAAACATCACAGATATAATACCAGGACTTATAATCAATATCAATACCAGTCATAATCTCAATAACAATACATATCTGATATGAATTCTCAGTCAAATCGACTCCGAAAATCATAACAATTACATGAAGGGTCCGTTTCTCAATCTGACTTCGATTCTATGATGTCTAACATGACAGGAACATCATATATGAATCCTATTTAATTCTGACAACATCATAATTTCAAAGTATATCAAAACGTAGCAAAACTTACGTCCAGTTGTAGCCTACGTTGATAGGAACTCGGTACTGTACTCAGATTCAAAATCAGACGGGCGGATTGAAATAAAAAGGCGTAAGGATTTTCGCGAAGCTTCCTCGACCCTTTTCTCGATTTCTGTCAAATGAATTATCAATGTTTGTACATATATATATCTATATACATACTCGTTCGCATGCAAGTGACCAAGTGGCAATTTCACATTTTGCATGACTCGCGCTCGGGCGGTAAGAAACTACCGCTCGAGCGCGGCAGTTTCTGTCCGAAGTCTTTCTTTATCGCACACTGGCGCTCGGGCGGTAATATTCTACCGCTCGGGCGCCACACGTTCTGTCCGAGTGATGTTCTTATGGGACATTGGCGCTCGGGCGGTAACTTTCTACCGCTCGGGCGCCAGACTTTCTGTCCAAAATCCACATCTATGGTGCATTGGCGCTCGGGCGGTCTCTTTCTACCGCTCGGGCGCCACGAGTTCTATACAAAAATCTTATTTTTCTTGCACCGACGCCCGGCCTCGTCATTTGAGTTCTTATAACCTCAATCACATCAATTAATCAACGTCTGATTATAATAATTAAATCTCGGGCATTACAATAAATGACTGGTATTTTGAAGCCGATTCGATATTGCTGTTATTCTGAATCCCTATTTGATATCGATTGTTATGAACCGTTGGAAATATATACAGTTCAAGCCAACTCAGAGCTGATTTTGAAAATTACAGCAGTTCAGAAGTTTGATCAGACTGTTCAGAACTTGATTTCGATAGTCAGAACAGTGTGTCAGTCAGAATACCAGATAGGTAATACTTTATTTTATATAATTAACTGTTTTGTTTGTGCCAGATATTTCGAATTTGAAATGACAGGTATTGTCATATGCACATAGTAGTAGATTCAGTATTATTCTGGTAACAGGAAATGTATGATAATTCGAATGGACAGTTTTGATGTAAACAAATGAAATCAGTTATGTCAGAATTTGTATTGAAATGTCTACATCGTTGACAGATAAAGACAGTAAGATAGAAACCAGGAGATTGGTTATACAGATTATCGATTCCTGAATAGAAATGGGGGTACATTTCTATGAATTTTGTGATGGAAATATCACAATATTTTCAAGATTTCGATGAGATCTGATTGTGATTGATAGTTGGCTCGAAACTGGATATATATTATTTTGTACAGGAAGATGTACAGACAGTATCAAACGACTGAGATGTATGTCAGAAAAGGGGTCAGATTGTATTGAATGCCAGATTTGATTATATCATACTGTGATTTTGGTTGATTTTATACTTTTGGCAGGATGTATAACATGATTTTTCATCGATGGTTTATTGATTGAAGGATAGTCGGAGCGAACTATCTCGATACTGGAAGATATCCAGGAACTATAGTGCTGGATTTTAGCACTAGTGACTTGATGTCTTGTCACTTTATGAATTATTATAAAATAATAGCTATTAGAGGAGTATCGAAATAGGTTTATTCGAGGTGTTGTACAGTGAGAAACTGTGGATTTTCTTCGTATGAAGATTATATTGCATTGATGCCTGAGATTGAACAGATTGATAGCGGATGATGGTAGTGACTATTATGAGCTGTGGATTGGTATATACGGATGTTGTATAGCCAGCATTTGGAAAATGATTTTCCTGAGTTATTTTGAATAGTATTACGATACTATTCTTCTCGATTTATTATGATTCTAGATTGAAAACAAGAACTCCGGGAATGAATAATATCTCTGAATGAAGACTATTTCGCTGTTGAAGGTACAGTAAAATCTTCAGGGTATTGAAGAGGCTACTTGGAAGACAGAGTCTGACGTGAGGTAGCCATGTCCAGGGTTTCTTCACCGATACGGGTATTCTAATTCAATTTGAATATACATTTCTTCTTTATCTCATTGGATTGCCTATGATTTCGAGGACGAAATCAAATCTTAGGGGGGGAGAAATGTAAGACCCGAGAATTTGATTATTGTAATCTGAGATTAATCAAGAATGATTTCTTGATTAATTGATGTGGTTATAGACGGAAGGAATTAGACCGAAAAATATGAGAAATGACGCGAAACACGTGCGAGAGTGTGCATTCGCGCACATGTGCGACGTGGACAGGCGCACATGCGCGAAGTAGGAAGAATCTTTCGCGCACATGCGCGGCGTGTAAGCGCGCACATGCGCGGAATGTCCAGAACCTTGGGCGCATATGCGCCGAGATGGGAGCGCATATGCACGAGTGGCTGTGTGAACGAGACAGTAAGTCTCGCGCATATGCGCGACGATGGGGCGCGTATATGCGCGAGAACTACAGTAGCAATTTCTGGATAAAGCTTCCGGCGCATATGCGCGGATGTTGGGCGCGCATATGCGCACGACATGCAACACAAAAATAAGCCACTTGCCTTATATGTGCGACGTGTGTATATATATATATATATATACATACATATCAGTTTAAGGAATAAAACGGGAAGAAAAAGGGAAAACCGAGGGACGTAGAGATTTGGAAATTGTGAACGATCCGCCCGTTTAATTTTGAATCCGAGGACAGTATCGTGTTCCTAGCGACGACAGCTACAACAGAACGTAAGTTTTGTTACGTTTTGACATGCTTTGGAAATATGATATTGTCAGAACTGAATATGAATCATATATGATGTTCTTGACCTAATAGACATCGTATAATTGAAGTTAGACTGAAGAACAGATTGTGTATGTAATTGTTATGATTTTCGGAATCGATTTGACTGAGATTTCATATCAGATTTGTATTGTTATTGAGATTATGAGTTGAACTGATACCGATTATGAGTTCTTGTATTATATCTGTGATGTTGGGACTGACGGGATTATTGAGTTTGTATTGTTATGCCGTCAAAACATCAATTGATTGATATTGATCATATTCGGTATTGATTTAGATTGTATTGTGTACCGTATGTTGATTGACATCGATTAGAGTGTATTTTGATTTGAATATTGATCAGAACATGTTTCGAATTGAGTCATATATTGATATTGTGTTTGTTCGGTATTATTATTACCAGATTGGGAATGGACAGAGTTGGATTCGGGACTTCTTCTTCTTCTGAGCGAGAAGATAAAGGTATAACTTAATGTTGAGTTGGGATTGCACAACTCGAGTGAGGTTTGGCTCGAGTTTCTCTAAATCACATACGTTATTGTATTGCATGAATAATTGCAATGAATGTATTGAAAATTCTTGTTTTCTTGATTGATAGATAGCATGTATTAGACAAGTGATCTTGTGACAGAAGCGCGTGATAGTGGCGGGATCCCCAGGTACCGGAGGATTTGTGGTTTGTACAGATGCGTCTGGTAAAGGGTTGGGCTGTGTTTTGATGCAACATGGCAAAGTGGTTGCTTATGCGTCTCGTCAATTGAAATCTCATGAAACACGTTATCCTGTTCATGATCTTGAATTGGCTGCCATTGTGTTTGCTTTGAAGATTTGACGCCATTACCTGTACGGAGAAAAGTTTGTTATTTATTCAGACCATAAAATTCTGAAATATCTCTTTTCTCAATCTGATTTGAATATGAGGCAACGCAGGTGGATGGATCTCTTGAAGGATTTTGATTGTGAGGTTCAATATCACCCTGGATCGGTGAATGTTACTGCGGATGCTCTGAGCCGGAAAGTTCATGATTCTGTTTTAGCTTCCATCAATGTCGCCAAGGTACATGAGGATATAGGTACTTCTGGTTGGACGTTTCACTCGAATTGGAATTCTGTCACTGTCTCAGCATTGCAAATTGAGCCAAATTTGATATCGAAAATACGAAAGGCCCAACGAAGCGATGCTCAGATCCAAAAGTCGAAAGAACTTGTATCTGCTGGACATCAGTCTGGATTCCAGATTTCTTCTGATGGTTCTTTACGACTTAACGGTCGGCTGGTAGTTCCTGACGACTCTGATTTGAAATCTGCCCTTCTTCGAGAAGCACATTGTAGCAAATACAGTATTCACCCTGGAGGTCGGAAGATGTATTTGACATTAAGACCTCAATTCTGGTGGAGACGTATGAAGAAGGACATTGCTGAGTTTATTTCTAAATGTCTTGTCTGCCAACAAGTGAAAGCCAAGAGAATGAAACCGGGAGGATTGCTCCATAGTCTTGAAATCCCGAAATGGAATTGGGAACATATTGCTATGGATTTCGTGACTCATTTACCTCGTTCGCCCAAAGGCTGTGATGCTATTTGGGTTATTATTGATCGGCTTTCGAAATCTCCACATTTTATTCCGTATGAGCGGACGTATCCTTATAAGAGAATGGCCCGTTTATACATTGAAAATGTTGTGAGATTGCATGGTGTGCCAGTCTCGATTGTATCTGATCGTGATCCCCGATTTGCTTCTAAATTCTGGGGTAGTTTCCAAGAAGCGTTGGTTACGCGTTTGGCTATGAGTACTGCGTATCATCCTCAAACAGATGGCCAAACTGAGCGTACGATTCAGACTCTAGAGGATATTTTACGTGCGATTGTGATGGACTTCAGAATGGGATGGCAAGATGCCTTACCATTGGTTGAATTTTCGTATAATAATAGCTTTCAGACGAGTATCGGTATGGCACCGTTTGAAGCTCTATATGGGAGACGATGTAAATCACCGTTATTCTGGGATGAAATTGGTGAAAGACAATTGACTGGACCTGAAATGATACAGGAAATGAACGATAAGGTTCAGTTAATTCGACAGCGGATGAAAGCTGCTCAGGATCGTCAAACGAGTTATGCGAACAAACGAAGACGACCCTTGGAATTCCAGAAAGGTGACAGAGTATTTTTGAAAATATCTCCCTTTAGAAGCACTGTTCGATTTGGCATGCGAGGGAAGTTATCTCCTCGATATGTTGGTCCATACGAGATTCTTGATCGAGTTGGTGATCTTGCGTATCGATTGGCATTGCCACCAGCTCTATCTGCCAATCACGATGTGTTTCATGTTTCCATGTTGAGGAAATATGAACCCGATCCATTACATGTACTTGCACCTGATGAAGTTGAACTGGATCCTTCTCTTTCCTATGTTGAACAACCTGTTCGCATTATGGATCGAAAGGAAAAGATATTGAGAAACAAATCGATTCCTCTAGTACGAGTGCAATGGACACGACATGGTGTTGAATAATCAACGTGGGAATTGGAGAGCAAGATGCAAGATTCGTATCCGCATTTGTTTGATTCTACGACATCTATTCCATTGTATTCGATGTATTCTGATCCTTATTCTGATTTTAGCTTTGATATGTACTATAACTGGTAACATATGTATGTTTGACCATGTTATGTATATAATGATGTTTGAGATTTCGAGGACGAAATCTTTTAAGAGGGGGAGAAATGTAAGGACCGTGTATCGTATTATCGTAAATCCTATGTTGATTATCGATAATTTATGAAATTGTCATATGATTATGTATTTGATGTATATCATGATGAGGAATTAAGAAAATGAATATTGTATATGAATTGACGTTGTAAGAGCTCGAGTGGAGAGGCCGGACGCCAATTTAGTGCAAACATTAAAAATTGTACAGAACATGTGGCGCCCGAGCGGTAGAAGATTACCGCCCGAGCGCCAGGGAAAGTAACAATTGTGTTCGGGCAGAACACTCCGCGCCCGAGCGGTAAAGTTTGACCGCCCGAGCGCGGCACAGGGATTTCTCGGGGCAGAATGTCTCGCGCTCGGGCGCGAGAATTCTACCGCCCGAGCGCGAGAGGCGGTGGAACAAGGATAAGTTCTTCTCCTTCTTTCCTCCGTCAGTTAATTGTAATAATTTCGAGAACAACTGAGAGATTTCGATTTTCTTTCGCCGAATCGACTTCAAGACGCTTTCTAAACGCGAAACAAATTATATATTTGTGATCGTCGCGTTAAGGGCTTCAGACTGAGGTAATTTTCTTCTGGTTTCAGCAGCTTTAAATATCAAGGTGCTGGAATAGCATGTATTTGAAGTTGAATTTCTGATATGTAGTAGAATAACCGACAATAAACTCGTATTCGAAGTCGGAATTGAATTATTATATGATTTGAATTTGATATGAATTTTTGAAGTTTCAAATAATATTTGAAACTCATATTAATGATTTTGGAGTATGTTATTGATTGGAATGAGTATGTTATTGATGTAGATAAAGTATTATACTGATATCTTCAAGCTACATCAACTGGAACGAAGAATTGAGGTATGTTGCGACCGGGTAACATACGACAGGTATCTGTATTATATGATATATGATTGGATTGATTGGATGAGATTGGAATACGTGTCTATGTGCCTACTTGATGATTTGATGTGGCATACATGACATTGAGATTGAGTATCGATGTACAAAATAAATGTTTTGTTAACACACATCATTTTATGCATACATCGATACATGACATGCACGTTGAGCTATGATCCTTGGATACCTTGATATGATTGGATTGGATTCCGGGGTTTGTGAACACAATTGCTATGTTGGTATTATATGACCCGTAAAACATAGACATTTGTGTCCCCATATGATTGGATATAAGATGTGGGATTGATGGCGCTTCGTCGACGCTATCATATGTGTATTCCCATATCGGCCGGTGTGCCAGCTCGAGCATTGATTTGATTTGATAGCGATTCGATTGATTCTGACATGTGCTCAGTGGATGGGCATTTGACCTGATACCTCCACGACATACATGCATTGCATACCATATATCATTGTTTAGATATTTGTGGTATATATGATTGGTTGTTCCATACGGAGCTTTGCTCACCCCCAAGGGGGGCTGTTGTTGTCTTTGTGTGTGGACAATGGCAGGTACTCCAGGATATCAGGAGACCAGAGAGGGTACTTCTGGAGGGAGCCACAGCTTGGGCTGAGGTTTTATGTTTATGTCCTGTTCCCAGTATATATGTATATGTATCTATATACCGGGGCATGTCTCGAGAATATGAGATGTTTGTATGTGATTGGTTTTGATTATGTGTGGGCGTGTTTATGATTTGAATTTAGATACTATTTTTAGTATTTAAATATAAGAAGAGATATTTTGGGCTCATTGTAAAGAAATTTTAAACCCGTTTTCCGCTGTGATTAATTAACCCTAATCAGATTGCATTGTAATAACGATTAGGAGCTAAGGGCCCCACACTTGGTATATGGGGGAGGTAATATTGGGTTAATGGGATCTGTTTCAACATCTGCTCATCTAGGAGGTAGTCAGGTTTTGGGTATTATTCCTACAGCTTTAGCTGAAGGAAATATTACAGGTGTTACGATTGGGGAGGAATTAAAAGATTTTTCTATGTATGAAAGAATCTCTCAAATGATTGAAAATTCTGATGCTTTTATCGCACTACCAGGTGGTTTTTGTACATTAGAAGAAATTTTTCACACTGTTTCTTGGGCACAACTTAATATCTATAATAAACCTGTGGGCTTGTTGAATACCAATAATTATTATGACAGTTTGTTGATATTTCTTGATAAAGCTGTGGAACAGAATTTCATTTCAGAAAATTCACGACGGATGCTCATCTGTGCTTCGACTGCCGACCAATTAATTGATGATTTGGAAGCTTTTGTTCATAAGCCTGATCCGACGATAACAAAGATCAATTGGTCGCAATCAAGCAGTAAGAAAAGGAAGTTGGATCATTGATTCAAAAGTCGTGGATTGGTTTGCGTTTGTTTCAGTTTGTTATCTTCAATAAAATCCAGGTGATATCTCTTTCATTATGTACTCTTTATTAATAGTTATTTTGACATTAGGGACAACGTCATATTCTGATTGAGGGGAGAACAAACTTATAAAATAAATTAAAAAAAATTTAAAAAAAAATATATATAAATATATATATATTATTTTAAAATAAAATCATGTTTATTGTTTGTATCTTACTAATTTTTGCAAAAATGTCATACATTACATGTTTGAAAGATTTAAATTAGAACATGCATTAATCTATTTAAGAATGTTTAAATTTTTATTTGAAAAAAAAGTCAATTTTAATATTCTGATCAATATAAAAATATGATTTATGAAATCTTTTTGAATTATTAACCATTGTGATAAAATCAGGTTTTAAAGTATATGGCCCAAGATATACACTATAAGAGTGCCTAAAATTTTAAACTCACACATATTTTGTGAGTGAGTGGAGAGGACTGAGAAAACAGCTTTCGAGCCTTTATTGATCATGAGAGAGACTATCTATTGTTTAGATCTTGAGTTCTTATTTAAAAAAAATGATATTTCCTGAAAAAAAAGAGAAAAATACAAAAAGAAAGATATTGAAGATCTATGTAATTTTTAAGTTATATGCTATGACCCATATATCTCTCATAAAAAAAAGAAAGAGAGAAATTTATTGTACAAATTAAATATGTGGTCAGGAAGCATAAACTTAGTCTGATTCCATGATGTTATGAAAAAAAAATATCAAGAAAAAAATATAATAAGAACAACTAGATTTTGAATCAATGGATTTTCTATCTTTTGATTAGTTTGGCTCGTTTGTCTGTCTTCATTCTGTTGTGGGGACCCGGACGCTAATCCATTCCTTAATCGTCTTTAGGAATATTTAATCATTCATAATAAACAGGGTCTAAAATTTTTTTTTTTTTTAAATTACACAGCGGAAACGTAATGTAATTAAAATCAAATTACATGTTAAACATGAACATACAAATCTGATGTCATCTACAATAATCCAACTAGGTTCAACTACATGTCGGTGCTGAATCCTAAGTTGCTTCTGAAGCCCGGATCTCCACGCTATCTAATCCAGCCTCGTTCTCGTCTTGACCCCGCTCCTATCCCACCTGTTGCCATGCACACATACAGACAAGACAACAGCCGGATAACTCCGGTGAGAATTACATTCTCAGTATAAATCATGTATACATGCAATCATATAAACAATATAAAAGCATATAACGGATAATTCTAACATGTATCAAATCAGAACATGAATCAATACAATACTAAATCAAGTTCTAAACATGTGTCCTATTCAGAAACATAATCAATATCAAGAATAATTCCTATTCTAAACATGTACCAAATATCAGCAACCTAATCAATATCAAGAATAATTCCTATTCTAGACATGTACCAAATATCAGGAACATAATAAATATCAAGAATAATTCTATTCTAAACATGTACCAATATCAGGAACATAATCAATATCAAGAATAATTCCTATTCTAGACATGTACCAATATCGGGAACATAAATCAGTATTAATCAATACCATTCAATCTAGCTGTCACTCAAGCTCGTGACTCTACGATTTAGACTAGACTCAATCCTAGTCTAGGGATCCCGGTTTCCAGATGTGGTATTCCTATATCGAATTCCGTAAAGGATAGAACCATAATCTCTATTACTCGATATAACCAGTGCCCTGGTATTCCTATATCGAATTCCGTAATAGAAGAATTCCAATACCCTTTACTCGATATAACCAAATATGGTGTTCCTATATCGAATTCCGTAATAGATTCCATTACTCGATATAACCAAACATCCAGTGTCCTGACCTAACCGTCAAGGACTGAAGCTCTATCGCCAATATCCTATCTTGAGACATCGTGCAATGTGCCGTGGCGATACCACCACTATCCGGCACTTCTGTCACAAGATAGCTCGTCTAATACCTGTCATCTAATATCAAGAGAACAAGTACATCAATCAACTTAATGCAAATATCAATGCAATAAGGTAAAGTATGTGATTTAGGGAAACTCGAGTCAAACCTCACTCGAGTTGTGCAATCCCAACTCAACATTAATTTATACCTTTCTTTCGTCGGTTTCTGGCTCAGTCGAAGTCCTGAACTCACAATCTGTCTGGCAATGACAATACCAATAATCTCATATCAATATACCTTTCAAATCAATAACAATCTGATCAATTTTGATTTAATTCAAAATCAACGGCATAACCGAACAATCTGAATATTCCCTTCAATACCATCTCAACAAATATTAATTACAAATCATAACCCACATCCAATACAATTTGTAATCATTCTATAATCCAAATCTATTCAATTCCCAATCAATATAATCAGAAAATCATAACAATTCCAGAATCAATCTGTTTTCTGATCTGACTTCGATTCTACGGTGTCTAACATGTCAAGAACACCATACACGAATTATATCAAATTCCTACAACATCATATTTTCAAATGATACCAGAAATCAATAAAACTTACGTCCTGTAGTAGCTCTTAGCGAGAGGAGCACGGTACTATGTTCGGATTCAAATTCTGACAGACGGATCTTGCCGAATCGAAATTTCAAAGAAAATAAAAGCTTGAGGGATTTCTATGGAAGCTTTCGGTTTTTCCCTCATGCAAATTCTGAATTTTAAGTGAATGATGACACGTTAATAAGCTTGGCAAGACAAGTGTCCAACAAAAATTTCCATATTTGCACTTTAGTCCCTCAACTTTTCACTAATTGCAAATTGGCCCCCCGCTCAATCTTTTTAATTCAATTCAATCCTAAATAATTCCATTTCAATCCTAAATATTTGCAAACATCTTGAAATATAATTCAACACTCCAAAAGTTTCCAATTACATACTCTCGGATTAAAATAATATCATCTTTATTATCTCGGGCCTTACATTTCTCCTCCTCTAAGATACGATTTCGTCCTCGAAATCACAGGTAATCAAGTCAGATATCAACACGAAACGTATACTAGAGGTAAATCAGAAAATTTATCTCAATGAATCAATCTGAAATTTCAATCTCATATCAGATTTTGTCTTTCAGATAGTCTCATTGACCTACTGACACCCTTACTGTGTTATCAACAACAGAATAATCTTCGTTCTGAAATATTTTTCTTTTACGGATCTCTGATTCCAGACAGGAATAATCATTCAAGGAGTATAATATCCTAATCCTACTCGAAATAACTTGTGATAGAATCAATCACCACTATTGGCTATACAACATCTGTATATACCAATCAACAATTCTAAAGCAAATCAATATCCTCATCTATTAATCCTATCCAAGGATATATTCAACCTTCGGCCTCCAATACCAATCGTCATCGTCCGACGTTGGCTTATTTAATCTATATATTCTGAGCTATCCTCATTTCTTCGAAATCAGTTTCATTTTCTTTATCAGATCTCCGATCTTATCAAATCTGCTCTCAAGCATCACTGCAATATCATTTCCATACGAAGGAAATTCACAGTTCTCACTGTACAATACTTCAACTAAAGCTATTTCGATACTCATCTACTAGCTATTATTGTACAATAATTCACAAGTGACAATGAATCATGTCAATTAGTGCTAAAATCCAGCACCACATGTCCTGGATATCCTCCAGTATCTAGATAGTTCACTCTGACTATCGGTCAATCTATAAATCATAGATAAAATATCATCTCATGCACTCAGCCAAAAGTATAAAATCAAACGAAAATCACAGTCTGACATAATCAACTTTGGCATCTAATACAATCTGACCCCCGTTTCCGATCTACCTCTCAGTCGTCTGGTCATATCAGTACGTCATCCTATACTATATAACATAGGCATATTTGAACAATCGTTCAATCATAATCACATCACAACCCCATCTAGGAAAGATTTCAGTAGTGTCATCACACAGTCTATAGAAATGTACTCCCATTTCTATTTAGAAATCAATAATCGATATAACCAATCTCCTGGTTTCTATCTTCCTGTCTTCATCAGTCAACGATTTAGACATTTCAATATAAATTCTGACATAACTGATTTCATCTGTTTATATCAAAACTGTCCATTCGAATTATCACACATTTCCTGTTCCAGAATAACACTGAATCTACTACTGTGTGCATCTGACAATACCTGCCATTCAAATCCGAATATCTGACACAAACAAATCAGCTAATCATATAAATTAAAATATTACCTACCTGGTATTCGGCTCTGACACACTGTTCTAACTATCAAAATCAAGTTCTGAACAGTCTGATTCAACTTCTGAACTGTTTTAATCTTCAAAATCAGTTCTGACTCGACTGAACTGTATATAACCTCAACGGTTCATAACAATCGCTATCAAACACAGACTCAGAGTGATAATAATATCATATCAGATTCAGAATATCAGTACACAATGCTGATCTAATGACTGCATAAGACACAATCTCTGACATTTCTGACATCTCGGAAATTCTGCCATATTCAATGTCATTCTCAGTCACTGATCCCTGTCTCAACAGTACTATAATTCAGTCAGTATACTATCTTCAGATATCATAGACTCTGAGTACAATCTGTTACAATCGAGATTCATATCCGAACAATTCTGTATACCACAATCTCAGTTCCCAGAATATTCAATTCAATCATACGCTGCGAATATATCCAAATTTCATAGATAAAACGAGCATAATATCATCAGAATATTGCTGAACACAGGATTTATCAATCCATAACGGAACTGAAGTATTTTATAGAGAACATATAATCAAATGTAACTCTAACTCTTCAGGCAATAAGTCTTTCAATTGATATCCCAATTCTCTCAGTTCAATCAGTATCAGTCTATAAGAACTTCTAAAATGAAACCAATACCTGGAATCAAATCAAGACTGAATTCACTCTCCCTAATCCAGGACAACCATGCAATCTCATCTGAAAGACTATAGCAAACTTCCTGCTACTAGTAAATCCATTCATGATAGGCTCAGCTTCAGTCATCAACTGAATACATAAGGAATTATTCCATTCCTTTCGATAATCATCGAATCATACATAATACGGATATCAAGGAATTCAAAATCTAAATCCCTTACCGTATATCATTCCTTTCATGGCCATTTCAGGTCCGAATCTTACCATCTCCTGGCAAGATTTTATACTTGCTCTGTACTTGTTCGATATATCAATATCAATCATGCAGTCATCATCCGACAATACAAGTACAATCTGTCCTAATTCGATTCCATTCTCAACTTACTGCAGTATATAATATCCCACAGAATATCACTGATATCGAATTCTTTCCCCAAAAGGTAAAGAAACAATACTACAGTAGATACAGAACCAACAGGTAAAGCATATATCCGTGCCACCCAATCAAGGATAATCATAATGATTGCATTAGTATATATCCATACATATGCATCATAATCATAGAGGAACAATACCTGCCACCATATCATCAAGTGTGTCATGGGTCTGTTCCTTGATCACCATATCAGATGATCTAGCTCCCTGAAATCCTCGGGAACCTCTCAGTTCTAGTACTCCTTTGGTTGTAATCCACCAACTTCTGGCAGCTTCTCGTAACTGGTGTAATATCAGTTTAATTCTCTGTTCATCTGAATAATCAAGTAATCAAACAATATTTCTATGTCATAAAACCAGTTTTCATACTCTTCAGACGTCCCGATACCACTCAGAATCGGAGGCTGAAATAACTGAAACTCTTTCAATTTAATTTTCATCTGAATATCTGATACATCTATCTGATCAGACGAAGTACTACCCATTTCTGAAAATCTTCTACGAGGTATATCTGATGATCACAGGAATCAGTAATCACAAGAGATACTCAATCCCAATCCCTTTCTGATCAGCTTACCTTCTGATCAAGAATTGGTTCGGATTCATTTTCAAATCAGATATATTACCAAATCAATTCAGATATTCAGGTAACATACATTTAAACGCAATAAAACATGCTGGCATGCTAGCATACTCAATGTAAATCAACATAATACTATATCACATGCTAGCAATCAAAAGCAGGAAAGAAAACTCAGTCTACCCCGCTCACTCTTTTCTATCTCAGTGCTAAGGAACCTACAATTCAAGGACCTACAGCTCTGATACCACCTGTTGTGGGGACCCGGACGCTAATCCATTCCTTAATCGTCTTTAGAAATATTTAATCATTCATAATAAACAGGGTCTAAAATTTTTTTTTTAAATTACACAGCGAAAACGTAATGTAATTAAAATCAAATTACATGTTAAACATGAACATACAAATCTGATGTCATCTACAATAATCCAACTAGGTTCAACTACATGTCGGTGCTGAATCCTAAGTTGCTTCTGAAGCCCGGATCTCCACGCTATCTAATCCAGCCTCGTTCTCGTCTTGACCCCGCTCCTATCCCACCTGTTGCCATGCACACATACAGACAAGACAACAACCGGATAACTCCGGTGAGAATTACATTCTGAGTATAAATCATGTATACATGCAATCATATAAACAATATAAAAGCATATAACGGATAATTCTAACATGTATCAAATCAGAACATGAATCAATACAATACTAAATCAAGTTCTAAACATGTGTCCTATTCAGAAACATAATCAATATCAAGAATAATTCCTATTCTAAACATGTACCAAATATCAGCAACCTAATCAATATCAAGAATAATTCCTATTCTAGACATGTACCAAATATCAGGAACATAATAAATATCAAGAATAATTCTATTCTAAACATGTACCAATATCAGGAACATAATCAATATCAAGAATAATTCCTATTCTAGACATGTACCAATATCAGGAACATAAATCAGTATTAATCAATACCATTCAATCTAGCTGTCACTCAAGCTCGTGACTCTACGATTTAGACTAGACTCAATCCTAGTCTAGGGATCCCGGTTTCCAGATGTGGTATTCCTATATCGAATTCCGTAAAGGATGGAACCATAATCTCTATTACTCGATATAACCAGTGCCCTGGTATTCCTATATCGAATTCCGTAATAGAAGAATTCCAATACCCTTTACTCGATATAACCAAATATGGTGTTCCTATATCGAATTCCGTAATAGATTCCATTACTCGATATAACCAAACATCCAGTGTCCTGACCTAACCGTCAAGGACTGAAGCTCTATCGCCAATATCCTATCTTGAGACATCGTGCAATGTGCCGTGGCGATACCACCACTATCCGGCACTTCTGTCACAAGATAGCTCGTCTAATACCTGTCATCTAATATCAAGAGAACAAGTACATCAATCAACTTAATGCAAATATCAATGCAATAAGGTAAAGTATGTGATTTAGGGAAACTCGAGTCAAACCTCACTCGAGTTGTGCAATCCCAACTCAACATTAATTTATACCTTTCTTTCATCGGTTTCTGGCTCAGTCGAAGTCCTGAACTCACAATCTGTCTGGCAATGACAATACCAATAATCTCATATCAGTATACCTTTCAAATCAATAACAATCTGATCAATCTTGATTTAATTCAAAATCAACGGCATAACCGAACAATCTGAATATTCCCGTCAATACCATCTCAACAAATATTAATTACAAATCATAACCCATATCCAATACAATTTGTAATCATTCTATAATCCAAATCTATTCAATTCCCAATCAATATAATCAGAAAATCATAACAATTCCAGAATCAATCTGTTTTCTGATCTGACTTCGATTCTATGGTGTCTAACATGTCAAGAACACCATACACGAATTATATCAAATTCCTACAACATCATATTTTCAAATGATACCAGAAATCAATAAAACTTACGTCCTGTAGTAGCTCTTAGCGAGAGGAGCACGGTACTATGTTCGGATTCAAATTCTGACAGACGGATCTTGCCGAATCGAAATTTCAAAGAAAATAAAAGCTTGAGGGATTTCTATGGAAGCTTTCGGTTTTTCCCTCATGCAAACTCTGAATTTTAAGTGAATGATGACACGTTAATAAGCTTGGCAAGACAAGTGTCCAACCAAAATTTCCATATTTGCACTTTAGTCCCTCAACTTTTCACTAATTGCAAATTGGCCCCCCGCTCAATCTTTTTAATTCAATTCAATCCTAAATAATTCCATTTCAATCCTAAATATTTGCAAACATCTTGAAATATAATTCAACACTCCAAAAGTTTCCAATTACATACTCTCGGATTAAAATAATATCATCTTTATTATCTCGGACCTTACATCTGTAAACCATTTTCTGAGAATTTATCTGTATTCCAACTCCATGAGAGAAATCGTTGCCATAAATTGAAACATTTATTAACCTCTGAGGATATGGAGTTGAGACTCTTACTAGTAATTTTGGAAGGCCGTGTACATTTAACTACCTGAAATAAGTTTTGAATTGATCATCTCAACTTATTTCATAAATTATAATTATGATGATCTTAATATAAGTTTGACAGTTTTCAAATTTAATTTAAACACTTAGATAGTTCTGATTACATTTCTATTTAAATTAATCAATATGTTTTGTATTTCTATTAACGCTTAAATTGCTAGGGACTAACAATAAGCTGTTTGGGAGATGTGATAAACATAAAAATTGTACATTAATTAAATGTTTTATAATATAAATATATAGTTTTTGTTTTATTAAATGTTTAAATATAAATTGTATAAAATATAAGTTATTGTGTAATTACAAGTTTTTACTATTTTTTACATGTTCGATAAAACAAGAATAAACTTGGCGTTGCAAATTGGATTAAAATGATTCTTGGACCTGTAGAAAGTTGATGTTAATATCTACAATATTGGTGGCAAACATTAAATAAAAATCGTCTCACAATTGGGATCAAATTAAGCAACAAATAAAGTTAACGAAGGAGTGGCAGTTTTACCATTATCTAGTATTTTGACCATATCTCTCAAATTACTTGGTCAAATGGTCTGAAAAAATACCACAACTAGACAACTCAATCATCCACATGTTTCATTTTATGTGAAGAAGCAAATTCGGAGAAGAAGATTTTCAAAAGTGATGTGTAATATAATATAATATCTTGGAACACCAATGAAGACTTATGTGTAAAAAATAATATTTTATTTGTGGTTGTCTCCCCAAATTTGCCTATAAATAGGGATGCATTGTAATGTATTGAGATATCCCTCATTCTATGAACAAACCTTTGAGTTCATAATATTTCTCTCTATATTTTTCCTTTATTTCTTCATTTAAATATAATTAGCATGTTGTTTCACATTCAAAGTTAAATTTAAAGTGGGAACCTTGATAAACTATATATAAATATATCATAATATTAATTTCTTGGTACCATTTAAATGTTAGTTTGGTTTTACCAACCATTTTGTAATGTCCGAGAATTAATCATTGTAATTAACGATGATTGATTTGTAATTTCATGTGATTATAAAAGGATTAATCGGGACACGATTTGAGTCGGCGTGAAACGAACTATGTGCGAGGACAGTACCTCTCGCGCACATGCGCGACGTGAGATGCGCACATGCGCGAAATGGGCAGAAAGTCTCGCGCATATGCACGGTGGATATGCGCGCATATGCGCGAGCTATGCAAGTCATGTCCAGAGGGCCTCGCGCATATGCTCGACGTGTATCCGCGCATATGCGCGAGATAACCCGAGAGTTGGCAATTTTGAGTAATGGCCTCGCGCATATGCGCCGAGTAAAGGCGCGCATATGCACGAGCTACCGTGTAGACACGCGCATATGCGCGAGACGTGTTGCGTGAAGGGTGAGCCATTTGCCTTGATGCATGTTACGTGTATATATATATAACAAACGTCCTTCAGAAGAAAAAGGAAGGAAATCAAGAAAACCAAGGCCAACTTTAGAATTTGATTTTAGAATTCGATTTATGAGAAATCCGTCCGTTAGATTTTGAATCCGACTTCGATACTGTGTTCCTATCAACGCAGGCTGCAACTGGACGTAAGTTTTGTTAAGTTTTGACATGTCTTGAAATTATGATATTGTCAGAATTGAATAAAATTCATATATGACGTTCTTGGCATGCTAGACATCGTATAATCGAAGTCAGATTTAGAAACGGACTGATTAAGGAATTGTTATGAATTTTTAGGGTATATTGATTTATACCGGACAGATTTGAATTGGGACTGGATTATAGATCATATTGGATATTGGTTATGGATTGTAACTGTTATCTGGTGATGTTGTATTGACGGGGATATTGATATTGTACCTTTATACCGTTGATTTTGAATAAAATCCAGATTGATCAGATTGTTATTGATTTGAAAGGTATATTGACATGAAATTATTAATATTGTCATT